>NC_142093.1:35454459-35772376 GCF_054644295.1 Miniopterus natalensis
CAACTAATTTAATGAATAAAGAAAGAGACCTTAGGAGCATCTTATTATGCTTGCCCTTCTTTCTCAGCATGAAAATCCCATCTCTCATATGCCTTATTCTTAAAATAAGTATATGCCTAAAGAGATTGGGTAATTAAAATGTTTGTAAAACAAAGCACATAGCCCGGCCTGCATGGCTCGGAGGTTGAGCATCGACATATGATCCAGGAGATCACAGTTTGATTCCCAGTCAGGACATATGCCCGGGTTGTGGGCTTGATCCCCAGTGGGAGGTGTGCAGGAGACAGCCGATCAATGGCTCTCTCTCATCATTGATGTTTCTATCTCTCCCTCCCTCTTCCTTCCTCTCTCTAAAGTCAATAAAAACATATATATATATATACTTTTAAAAAGCACATATAAGAAAACACTAGGGAAACTTTATCTAAGGTTGCTGAATAATTTGGAAAAGCAAATAATCGTCCATTAATCTGTTCACTATGTCAACTCAGATTTTATATATACTTTTGGCATTAAAGCAAGCCTCACTTGTGTCCTTTTTTGTTGGTGGCAGAGGTAGTGCTTATGGTGGTGATGATGGAGGTGTTGAGAGGTGGTAGTGATGATGATGATGATGGTGGTGACGATGGTTGTGAGGATGGAGGTGTTGAGAGGTGGCGATGGGTGATGGTGGTTATGGAACTGACGGTGGTTGAGGTGGTAGAAGGATCTGAAATAGAAACCTTCAGGTTGCCGAAGTGTTTCCCTGTGGTCCTCTCACCAGATCCCAGACTGTACAGGCAGCTGGGCAAATGCACTGAAGAGAGGAATAGACAAACAATTAAGAGCCCTGGCTGGGTGGCTCAGTTGGTTAGAGCGTCGTGCAGATATGCCAAGGTTGTGGTTTCAATCCCTGCCAGGCACAGAGAGGAAGCAACCAGCGAGTGCATGAATGAGTGGAACAGCAAGTTGATGTTTCTCTCTCTCTCTCCCTCCTTCTCTCCTTTCTTCCCCTTCTCTCTCTCCTTCCTCTTTAAAATCAATTTTTAAAAAAAGAGAGACAAAAAGTGGATAAAATGTAGGATGAGATGCCCTGTAGAACAAGCAGTTTCCCACAGTGCTGGGAGGGGCCGCTGAGCCCTCTCTGTACCTTTTGTAATTGTATATCTGCTTGTCTATGCTCCCTTCCCCCCAGACTGTAAGCTCACTGAGAGCGGGGGCCACATTTATTTTTTTAAAAATTCAATCTAGAGTTGCCGTGGCACATAGTGGGTGTCCTGTAATTCTTAAGTAAATGAATGACAAGCCACCATGGCATCAGAGAAATTGCCCTTCTGAATGAATTCTCACGTTTTGCTGTCCTAGCTTGCTAGTGTCAGATAAGGGCTGGGAAGGTCTGACAGTTGAACAGTGTTATAAAATCATGGAGTACTGGAGTTCAAAGGACATTAAATAACCACCTATTTTAAGATGCGGAAATTGGGGCACAGATAAGCCAAGTGACTCAATTAAGACTACACAGATTGGGTCACATCAAGAACCATATCTCAGAGACTCAAAGTTCAAATTCCATAACCAAGGTGCCTTTGTTGGAATAATACCACATGGACCCTTGGCACTTGGGAAGTGCCACTTGGCACTAATTTTGCTGGTGGAAAGCAATGTTGCTTATCAATATTGTAGCTCATTCATGGAGGAGAAGATGAAGACTTTTAGCTTAACAAAGACTACTGAAGGAGAGAGATATATATCCTGTGATCTAGGGCAATAGTGGTCATTCCTTGTGTTGCTGTTCACGTAACAACTGAACATTGGACAATCTACAACAACATAAAAACCTCTGACCTCTGCTTACAGGCCAACATGTATGCATGTAACATGTTGTGGTTGAAACTCAGTGGTTTTGTTCCATTGTTATTTGTGATCATAAAAATAAGTCCTGTTTATTGTACAGACATTTAAAGTGTAAAAAAGTATAGTGAAGAAAGTAATCTCCCAGCAGTCCTACCACCCAGATACATCCCCTGTTGATATTTTAAATGTGTATCTTTAAAACTTTTTCTATTTATAGTATATATTGAATAAAAAATTATATAGCATATATTGTAATAAAATAAGATCACACTAAAGTACCCTTTTGTAGCCCCTTAAAAAAAAACCCTCAGCTCCCTGGCTGGGAAGCTCAGTTGGTTAGAGTGTCGGACTGATGTGGGGAAGGCTGTGGGTTCAATCCCTGGTCAGGGCGCATACAAGAATCAACCAATGAATGCATCACTAAGTGGAACAACAAATTGATGTTTCTCTCTCTCTCCTTTCCTCTCTCTCTAAAAATCAATAAATATGTTGATTAAAAAGAGAATTAAAAATAAGAATTAACTAAGTTCTATACACACATATTTATATTAAAAAGAATGTATTCAAAGTTCTCAGTAAATATTTATGGAATGAACAAAGATATGTATAGTTTTTGTTTTGTGATTGCAATAAATATCCTGTAGGCAAATATACACTGCTGTTTGTATTGAAATTCTCATTTCAAACCAGCTAAGATCACGCAATGATTAAAATTTCAAAAGAAACATTATCATTATCTGCTTCACCATTGTGTCTTTTAATAGTTCTGGACTTGAAGGTTCTGCACAAAGTTCTATCTGCTAGTTCTAGACTTGAATTTTAATCATTGACATTTTACCCAATATCAAACAGCTCAAAGATAAGTGGAAAACCCATCATATACCTCAATATTTTAATTACCCTGTATTTTTGGTTAGCAGATTTAAAAAATTCGGGCAACAGACCAAATGTTTCATTTTTTTCAATTACGGTTTGCATTCAATATTATTCTGTATTTATTTTTATATGGATACTTGTTGTCACGTAGATGCATAATCTCTACTTTTCTATCTCTTCTTTAAAAAAACTTTAATTGATTGATTTGAGAGAGAGAGGAAAGGAACAAACGGGAGGTGGATCATCGATTTGTTGTTTCACTTATTTATGCATTTATTGGTTGACTCCTGTATGCACCCTGACTAGAGATTGAGCCCACAACCTTGGTGTAGCCAGATGACTCTCTAACCAACAGAGCTACCCAGCCAATGCTCCTATCTCTTCTTCCTCATTTCCATTCCCTCCTAAACCCGCCATAGGCTAGCTTTTGTCCTCACCACCATACACAAGCTGCTCCTTGGTTAGGTCACTTCATCAGATTGCCAAATCTGGCGGTCTTTCTTCAGTGTTGATTTGTCACTTAACATAGCTGACCACTTCCACCTTCTTGAAACTCTTCCTCCAGTGGCTCACATGATCCCACTTCTGGTTCCTCTTTACCTATCTGTTTATTCATTTTTTTTTAAAAAAACATATCTTTATTGATTTCAGAGAGAGGAAGGGAGAGGGAGGGGGAGAGATAGAAACATCAATGATGAGAGTCATTGATTGGCTGCCTCCTGCATGCCCCACACCGGGAATTGAGCCCGCAACCCGGGCACGTGCCCTGACCAGGAATTGAACCACGATCTCCTGGATCCTAGGTTGATGCTCAACCGCTGAGCCACACCCGGCCGGGCTATTTATTCATTTATTCAGCAAAATTTTATTGAGTACCTGTGTTAAGGGTTATCATAAGGGTTTGAAGCTAGCATCTATTGAGTGCTTACCAATAATGTTTTTAAATTTTACACACTTTACATGTATGAATTCAGTCTCACCAGAGTAGGGGCTAGCAAACTTTTTCTTAAAGGTAAATATTTTTGTCTCTGCAGGCCCTATGGTCTATGTTGCAACCGCTCAAGTCTACCATTGTAACATGGAAGTGGCCATAGATAATATATAAACAAATGAGTGTGGCAATGTTCCAATAAAACTTTACTTATAAAACAGGTGGCTGAATTTGGCCCCAGAGCCTGTAGTTTGCCAATCCCTGCTCTAAATTCGAATCTAAGTTCCACCAGGGCAGGAATTTTTGTCTGTTTTGATATACGATATAGTCAGTAAATACTTGGTGAATGGATGCTCTTCTAAAATAGGAACTATTCTAATCTTCATTTTACAAACAAGGAAACTGAAGCACAGAGGTTAAGTAACATGCCCAAGGTCACCAACCAGTAAGTGACAAATCCAGGATCTAAACCCACAGAGTCTGGCATCAGAGCCTGTACTCTTGATCACCACCCTCTACGGTGGTGGCACAGAGGAGAAAGTCATCAGCTGTCATCCTCACAAATGCCTGGAAAGGTTATTTTAACTGGATGTTGAGAATGAAGAATTCACCAGGAAGAAGAGGGGAGTGAGATGCTTTGCGTCCTAGGATGTGAGAACCCCAGCTATAGCAAAACGGATGCCTGGTACAAAATGGCATTATGAACAAACTGGCAGCGAAGGAAAGAAGTTCCCTAGGGAATGCATTCACTTTTCAGTAATTCACATCTCTGGACACAGGGTTTGAGGTGGGAAATGGTGAAGTATGCAGGGGCCTTGTGTAGCATCTGAACAAATTTGGATTTTAACTTGGTGGCAGATGGGCTACTGAAGTGTTTTGAGCATGGGCAAGAATGACCATATTTGCATTTTAGGTCAATTTTTAAAGTTACACTTTATTTTAAAATTATGTGAGACATGCATCTTATACGATGTTCAAAAGCTGCGGTCTTCCTGTGGGCCTCCAGCCGCACGGTGCCCTGTCCCCGAGGACCTCACCGTTTTCAGTTAGAAAGGCAACTTGCACTTACAGTGAGAAGAATGGTTTGGGTTAGGTGGGCTGTATGTCCTGCTAATTCATTTAAATTAATTTAATTAGTGCGCGGCCGGGCGTGGCTCAGCGCTTGAGCGTCGACCTAGGATCCAGGCAATCGGGGTTCGATTCCCGGTCAGGGCACATGCCGGGGTTGCGGGCTCGATCCCCAGTTGGGGGCGTGCAAGAGGCAGCCGGTCAATGACTCATCATTGATGTTTCTATCCCTCTCCCTCTCCTTTCCTCTCTTTGAAACCAATGAAGATATATTTAAAAAAATAATAAAATAAATCAATTTCATTAGTAAACTTAATTAGTATATTGATTTAATTTTCGTCCTTAGGGTGGATGATAACGAATAAAGGTTGCGAAAGATTGCCCTCCACCTTTACAAATAGTTCCTCTGTTAAACCCTCTTCAGGTGACTCCGGTTGACTGTGCATCTGTCAGGTGCCTAAATGATAATGGTAGTGAGGCTCCGGGGAGGGTAGCTGTCCACATGGTGCGTGGTCATGGAGAAAGGGCAGCCTGCCGTTTGCTCATAAGCATGGGCTGCTGGGTTAGAATCCTAGCTCTGCCGTTTACTAGCTCTGTGACTAGCTCTCCGCAAAATGGGCATATAATGGTACTTATGTCCTAGTGGTTGTGAGGATATCCCTCAGTGTGTGTTGGCTTTTGTTCAAGCAGATGGTGAGAGCTTCAGAAGAGGAGGGGTTTTTGCAAGAGGGTGGAAGATAAAGGTTTGGAAGTAGGACTGAGGAATGTGGAGAATGTCAACTGCATTGGAAAATGAGTAGCATCCTTTCTAGAATTCAGCAAAGGAGAATGTTCCTTAGGGAATGCACTCATTTTGCAGTTGAGGTTAAGGAAGGAGCTAGGAGATTAAAGGTGGAAAGAAGTTCATTTACAATTGAATGGAGGTCCCTGGGCATGGAGGAAGGACCAGAAAGAAAAGGGCAGAAGATGGAGAGAAAGCCTGGAGCAGGAGGGCAGACTGGAGACTAGGGTAAGGGGAAAAAAGACCTGGCTGGAGGTAGGGCCACCGTGACAACACAGGCTGAGCAGGGCAGGGGGTGGGAAACGGTGGCCATATCCAGCCAGCTGCCTTTTTTTGTAAAGTTCAAGGGCTAAGAATAGTTTTCACATTTTTCAAATGTTTTTTTAACATTGAAAGTAAGAATAATATTTCACAAGACATGAAAATGATATGAAATTCAATGCCAGTACCCATAAATAAAGTTTTATTGGACCATAGCCATGCCGATTCATTTACATATGGTCTGTGGTTACTTTCACACTATAGTTGCAGAGTTAAGTAGTTGCAACAAAGACCGAATGGCTCACTCAGCTGAAAATATTTACTATCTGGTCCTTTACAGAAAAAGCTTACCAGCCCCTGCTCCAGTACATCATTCATAGTCTACAGTATGAATGGCACCCCCTGGAGTTGTGCGACACAGAGGGACCTGCCCTAGGAGCACTCATTCCGGAGGATGATAAAGGATTATGATAAGGAGAGCCCTGGATGGAATTACATGGCCTCCAGGCTTTTTAGGAATGTGGACACAAAGTTGTTTTGTTAGAAAGAGGCAAGGCATTCAGCCTGGATTCAACCGTAAGCTCTTCGCTGGTGAGGACCTAGGTGTGGCAGACACTACTGGTTCCCACACTATCTCCATTTCTCTTCTTGTTCCTTGCTAACAGGTGACTGATTTTTATTAAGATGGTAATGTGCCCTATTTGAAAAAATAATCTCAAATAAGAAAAGTACTCAAAGAATTATGGAGGCATGTCCAAAGGACACAGAAGCCTGCTTAAAAGGGCTCCTAATGGCCAATCTATGACAATTTGAGCACCCAAGTAAATTATGATAGTAGTGGACTATAATGCATTGACTAGAGCAGGAATCTATGAATCCACACTGAAACGAGCAAACAAGTAAATGGAGGAAGAAGAAAAGTTCTATATGATGGAAGACAAACTAATAAATTATAGAATGAATGACAGAACTAGAAAAGCCACCATTTTGCAATCACCATATTATTATTTCAGGCAAGAATCATCAATGGATCTAAAGCTATCAGGTCAAGTTTTGATGAAAAACATGATGCTTATATCACCTCAACGCATCTCCCGCAGATTCTTAATTTAGTTTCAAAGTGTAAATAATAACTTTGTAGTAGGGAAACCTGACCCATACTACTACTTTAACCAAGTGATCAAAGTTAATATTGCTAGTAATAGGACAAATCAAAATTAGGTGCCTCCTGACACGATGCATGGAGGATATCACATCATTTCTGTGGTGTTCCGGTTGAAACTTTGAAACCTAAAATGTGAGGAAACATCAGATAAACCCAAATAAGGGCTGCTCTACAAAGTGATCTCTAAAAATGTCAATGACATGGAAGCTAAAGACATATTGAACAACTTTCTAGATTAAAGGAAGCTAAAGCAACATGACAACAAAGTGCAATGTGTGATCCTGGATTGGTTGCCGGACCAGAAAGAAATTTTTTTCTTTGCGATAAAAGACATTAGTGAGACAATTGACAAAAGCTGCAGATTCAATAACAGCATTGTATCGATGTTCATGTTCTGATTTTGATCATTGTACTATGGTTACGTAAGGGAAGCTCCTTATTTTTAGGAAGCACACACTAAAGCATGTAGGAGTAAATGCTCCTGACAGAGAGAGAATGATAAAGGAAATGTCGTCAATGTGAATATTCAGAAATTTGGAGTAAAGGGGATATAGGACTTTTTCGTGTTATTTTTGCAAGTTTTCTGTAAGTTTTAAATTATTTCAAAACAACAAGTTTAAAAACAACAACAACCTCATCTCTCCTAGGTACCTATGCAGCGAGATATTCATATCCTGGCTAATGAGTTGTAGTTTTTAGTCTAATGCAGTGATTTTCAACTGGTGTGAAGAATTTTTAAAACATGTATTTATTCATGGCCACTGATTTCTTTTTCCTTAGATTGCCAAATTAAAAAAATTACAACACCCAACACAACAATAGCTGCCCAGTGTGAAAGAATCAAAATTATACCTATTTTTAAATTGTTGTTAGATTGGCAAAAATATATTTTTGATGTGCTGCAGAATTTTAGTAATTAGTTTATATGTGTGCCATGAGATGAAAAAGGTTGAATGGATGTGGCTTCTCAGAAAACTATTGATTTTTTTCTTTTTGTTAAAAAAAATATCTTTATTGATTTCAGAGAGAGGAATTGACTGGGGATTGAACCCGCAACCCAGGCATGTGCCCTGACTGTGAATCAGACCGTGATCTCCTGGATCCTAGGTTGAGTATTGATACCCAACCAGCGAGCCACGCCCGGCCCGGCACTATTGTTTTTTTTCTGATAAAAAGGGAAGTACTTGGCAAATGCCTTTTGCCTTTTGCCCTTCCCCTTCTTCCTGCTTGGAATGGGGGCTTAATGCCTGGATGTGGAGCCGCCATCTCCAGCAATGAGGGGGAAAGCAACTGAAGCAGCTGAGTCTTGATGGCTCCATTAGGCGCTGCCTGGACTGCCCTCTGGGTAAGAAGTTGACTAAGCCACAGTACTTGGTTTCTGTTATATGCGGCGAAATGCAATTCCAAATAAGCTAGACCATCTAAGGCTTCCAGTGGAGTTTAGAGTTTGTGTGGCCTTGCTTCTCAGTCTTCTTCATGGGCAACAGCTTCCAACTGCCCCTTAAATGTTGGTGTTCCCTAAGTTTGGCTTCTCAGTCTTCTCTTCTCTCTATATAGTCCCCTTGGGTTACCTCATCCACTTCTACTTACTATTTAAACTCTGATGCTTCTCAAATTACGATCTTTGGCCTGGAATTTTCTCCTAAATTAGATAAAGACCACACATCCAGCTACCTAAAGGAAACCTATGCCTATGGTTCATGGGCACTTCGACAGTTACAAAGCTGAACTCTCTTTTCAGACTCTCTCTCCAACTGAGGCAGGATAGTAAAGAAGCTAGGAAAATTCCTTGGCAAGTGGAATGGGGAAACTGAGACAGATAGCAGAACAAACTGGCTGAGCAATTTACAGCCAGATACGGAAGGTCATGAGGGTAGAAAGCCCTGGGGGCCAAGCAACCTTCAAAACTGGTGCCAGACCTTGCCCCCCAGGGTGGCATTTCCTTCCTTAGCTTATCGCTGGTCATGTGGTTTGTCCCCCTGACCTGTCATATCATTGATCATGCTGTTTAGATAACCCCCTGACCTTTTCACACTGTAGATAACATCTTGGCCTCCCTTGTATTTCAGCTCCAGGCACAAAAAGCAGCAAAACCAGGCAGACTAGGCCAGGATCAGCTGCAATGACTACTAATAACCCCCTTCCCTGGTGCTGACCAATCAGTGGAGACCATGACTCTGAAAGGGCACACCTGGAAAAGCTGATGAATATTCTATTGAGATCTCCCCTAAGACCTCCCCTAAACTCCCAGCCTTTAAAACCCTCAAGAGGAAGGACCTAGTGTATGCTCTCCCTCCAGGGAGCACATCCAAGCCTTTCCCTTCCCCCTCTTCTTTCCCAACAGGCGAGCATCTCCTAAATTCTAAGGGAGCCCATGAGAATTGAAACCAGGGGAGCAATGGGCAATGGCAACTCATCCCAGGCTAACCCCTTGAACTTGTCTCCAAGGACCCATTTTCTCTGACTTTTCAGTGAGCCAAAGCAGCCGCGCCTAGGTTTTCTCTTGTTGCTTCTTCCACCATGGACCTTCCATGTTTCACTCCCCCCAGCTTTAATAAACCTGCTCTTAAAATCACCTGGACTTGTTTTGTGAAATCTTTCCTGCATGAAGTCAAGAACCCACACACTACCTGCCATCCCAAGGCAGACTCACACTGGGCCCAGTCCCCTTTCTGTAACACAACCACCATTCAAACACTTTCCCATGTCAGAAATGCAGGAGTCATCCTTTCCTCTTCCTACACTCTCACCCCCTACATGCAATTACTCATCCAGATGTTGATGACTCTGTCTCCTAAAGTTCCTGAATCCATTTCCTCCTCTTTATTCTTATTATCTCAGTAGAGACCTCATCATCTCTTACTGGTATTTTTTCCTTAACCTTCTAAACAATCTCCTTGTCTCTGTCTTCTGTTCCCCTCATACATACTGCCGTCCATTCTCTTTCTAGAATGTAAATATGATCACCATACTTTCTACTTAAACATTTCCTGTTGCTTCAATTGCTTATGGTGATAGCTCCCTTCACTCCAAATTCCTAATATGGTATGACAATGCCCAAAGAATAACCTCAGCTGACCTTCAGTTCCATGTTTCTATGACAGAAGGACTGTTGACTGCTCTGGCTAGTTTGTAATCTTCTTAAGAGACAACTTCTCCCAGATTCCAGTAAACCAGTGGTCTTGCCTTGTTCCAATGCTCCCTCACTCAGAGCAAGTTGTATCTCATTTTATTCCACGTCAGATGACCTGCAGTGTTCTTTCATTTGTAGCAAAAATAGATACCATATGTTGATTGAAACGAGGTATTGGGGCCACTGTGTGCAATAGTGAGGATTGGGCATTACCTGAATTCATTGAACACCATTCATATAGATGGTATTTCAGTCCGTATATGGTAGCCCAGGTAGGTGAGCTCTAGGGATGTTTATAACACAGCCTAACTCCAGACTGTGGGTCTCTTGTTGCACTGGCTACTTTTGAGTTAAGCAAGACTGTGTTTCTGAGACTGATTCCTCCATTTCCTGAAACCAGGGCTTGGAAGATGGGTGATTGATAGTCAGCAACAGAGCAGGAAACAAGGTTACCCAACTTTGGAGACACCAACCATCAGTCTGGTCCTTTAATCATCTTTCCTGTTCTGTTCCTAGCAAAATACTTTTTTGTTTGTTTGTTTTTTGTGTTTTTTTTTTCAAAACCCAGATCAAATGGACCCATTTAAGCCTTCCCCCACCAGGCAGTTAGACATTCCTCCTAGGAGCTCCCATGGTACTTACCACACTATAATGCAATTATGTATTTTTGTGTCTATTTCCCTGCATTTGGTTTCCAGCATCTGACAGCAAATCTTACCCCTTTTTGTATGTCCCTTGTGAGCACAGAGTAGAGCCTGACATGTGGGAGAGAATTAATGTGTTGACTGACTGAATGAATGGATGTTTCTTCTAGGTTCTAGGTGGAACATAGTGGAAAAAGAGATGAAACTTGGGTATCATTCCCAGTTAGTTCTTCCACTAACTAACTTTTTGACCACAATCTCTCAACAGCTCCTCCCCCTCATTCTTGGAAAAATAGTTTTGAAAATGAAAAGAGTTCCTGATCATATATTTGTTTAACTATAAGGATGTACTGAATGCCTTTTATGAACCAGGCACTGTTTTAGGTACCACAGGTATAACATTGTCTTTTCCTCATAAAGCTTTTCAATCTAGCAAGAAAGACAGATAAAATTAAGTATCTACACTAAAATATAGTGAGAATTATAATTGGAGGAGAACAAGATACCATGGGAACACAGAAAAGGGGGTATAATCTAGTCTAGGGGTCAGGAAAGACCTCTCCAAATGGTGTGAAACATTTGCAAAATATTCTACTCAATGTCAGGTAGGATAGTATTACTAGAGAGGAGACTGCCCTTGAATTCATAGGAGGCAGACATCACACTGTGTGAAGTAAGCCTTCCCAGAATAGGTAGAATATTGAGCTGGATCCAACTTCCTTTGATGTTGCTGACCAATCTTTATCGGGAGGGTGTACCGTCTGCATAGTGTTTCAAGCATCAGGGATGCATTTGCCTTCACTATGCGTACTCCAGCTTGCCCTATGGCTCTAAGACACTGAGCCCTCCAGTTAAAAAGAATATAAACCACAGAGATAGGGAATGCCCAAATGAAATCTGAGATGTCGTGGGCAGGGCAGCAATGTAACACTCTCGGCTTCTGCCTTCAAAGGCGTCTAGAATCTGACTGCTTTTCCCTGTCTCCTCTGTAACTCCCTGGTCTAGGCCAACATTATCGGTCACTGGGACGACTGTAAAAGTTTCCAAACTGGTCTTCTAGTTTGTACCCTTGCCCTCTACAATCTGTCTCCGCACATATTCCTTCTCTAAAATCCTTTGTCCCTACCTTGGGGACATTAGCTTGAAGAAGACCAGTGGTTTGCAAGGAAAGGAGGGTTAGGCTGAGAGGGTATGAAAGGAAGGTTGTGCTCACTGGCAGGAGAGAAAATGCGGTAAGTGCTGTCTGTACCTCACAGTGGGAGCCTGTGTTAGGTAAATAAGCAAGGCCAAGTAAGCCTTCCTCTGTTGTTTTTGTATTAAAGAGTTTTTAGATAAGCCCCTGCTCCTTCACCCTTTCCCAGACTCCCCTCCTCCACATTTCCCACACATTCCCTGAGTTGTTTCTAGGCTGCGAACAGCCCATCTCTCTGCCCCCTCATCTCCTTCCCAGTCTTTTCCTGACTCACCCTTCAAGGTCTCTCACAGCAATGCAGGAATATTCTCTTGTCTATAAGCCAGCTCCAAACAATCATCCTCATGCCCCCAGCTAGGGGAAGGCTCAGGGGAGCCAGCACCCCATTTGATCAGCTCTTGAGTGTCCTGAACTTCGAGGATGGTCCCTCAATGTGGGTTTGCAGTGAGGACAGTTAACCTGACCCAGGCTTCAGACAGGACTGCATCTTCCAAGGATGATCTATTTCAAATCTTGGTGTTCAAGTGCCAGCAAGGTAATGAATTGAGGCACTACTTATTTTAACACCTTTATTTTTCTTCCCCCAATTGTTATTCTGAAATATTTCACACTTATAATAAAGCTGTAAGAAAAAACAATGAAATCCATAGATTCTTCACCTAGATTAACAGTTGTTAACATTTGCTTTCTCTCTACATCTCTTTTTTCTCTAACACTTTCAAGATGATCTATTCTATCTCTATCTGTCTATCATCTATCTATCATCTATCTATCTATCTATCTATCTATCTGTCTGTCTGTCTGTCTGTCTATCTATCTATCTATCTATCTATCTATCTATCTATCTATCTATCTATCTATCTATCTATCTATCTATCATCATCTATCTATCATCTATCATCTATCTATCTATCTATCTATCTATCTATCTATCTATCTATCTATCTATCTATCTATCTATCATCTATCTATCTAATCTATCATCTGTTTATCTGTCATCTATCATCATCTATCATCTATCTATTCACACAAACACACACCTATATATACACACGAACATGAAATAAACCTTTTGAAACTAAATTGCAGATAACTTGACCCTTCGCCCTAAATACTTCATCATTCATTACCTAAGGGTAAGGATATTTTTCTATACAACATCATCTTTTTATCACACCCACAACACAACATTAATGAAATATCTAAAATACAGTAAAAATTTTCCAGTTATTCCAAAAATGTCTTTTAACCCCACCCTATCCTCAATCTAGTCAAGGATCAAGTGTTGCATTTTGCATTTGGTTGTCAAATCTCTGGTTTCCTTTAACTTAGAACAGTCCCCTCATTTGTTTTTTTTATCTTTCACGACATTGACATTTTAGAAGAGTCCAGGCCAGTTGTCCTATAGAATTTCTTCCATCTGGACTTGTCAGATTGTTTCCTTGTGATCAGACTATGAATAAACATTTTTTGGCAAGAATATTACATAGGACATTCTGTGTATTTCCCATTGCAAGCCATCAGAAGGTATATAATGTCAATGTGTTCCATTATTGGTAAAGCTAAGTTTGACTGCTTGGTTCAGGCAGTGTCCATCAGATTTCTTTAAAACATTAAAAAATTTTTTTTTTATTTAGAGAGAGAGAGGTAGGGAAAAAGAGAAAGAGAGAAACATCGATTTGTTGTTTCACATATTTATATATTCATTGGTTGATTCTTGTATGTGCTCTGACCAGAGATCAAATCCACAACCTTGGCATATGGGGATGACACTAACCAACAGAGCTACACAGCCAAGGCTCTTCTAAAAATTAATTAATTAATTTCTTTTTCTTTCTTTCTAAGATATATTTGAGCCAGATTTTGAATGGCCTTGAATGCTAGGTTAGTGTATTTCTTTTTCTTTTCTTTCTTTTTTAAATCCTCACTTGAGGATATTTTTTCTGTTGCTTTTTAGAGAGAGTGGAAGAGAGAGCAAGCGAGAGAAAGGAAGAGGGAAGGAAACATCGATGTGAGAGAGACACATTGATTGGTTGCTTCCTGCATGCACCCCAACTGGGGCTGGGGATTGAGCCTGCAACTGAGGAATGTGCCCTTGGTCGGACTCGAACCTGGGACCCTTCAGTCTGAGCGTGAATGCACTAACCACTGAGCAAAACTGACCAGGGCTCTCCTGACAATTTCAGTGGGTGATTTTTGGATCGGCTAGATACATGCCTCATACTCCCTTCTCAAAGACAAGCATGAATTTTCAGAGGCAGTACAAGCTACTGGGAATAAGAAAGGAGCCATGTACCTCTTAATGAGTGCTCTTTTATCCCTTGAACTTTCTGGAAGGGACTGGCCAAGAGCTCTTGTTCTATTTTCATGGGGGTAAGAGCAAGGAGTGGTTTACTTCTTAAGTTACACATGTATAACCAATCATGGTAGGATGAAGGAAAAACCCTGTGATTACACAGAATCTTTGCAGTTCTCCTTCAGCCTTCCATCCAAACCTCAGCTTCCTTCTGTTGTCCAACACCCCTCTGTCTTAGAACAGATGACTTTATAGGTGAAGCTCAAGGAGCTTCCTGCAACCTGCCTCTGCATCCCCAGCCTACCATCTTTTCCACATCCCCACCCACCTTTGCTTTCTTCTTTTTTCTGTCCAAGGCTAATCCTACTATCTCTGCTAAAATCTCATTCCAGATTTCCAGTGTACCAAATCCCCCCCCTGTCTCTCTTCTATCTTCAATTTCTTTCTCACCAAGTGCCTTTTTCCTGTGTGCATTTAAGTCTCTTCCATCTTTAAAAAAAATCCTGTTTCTGACATTGTATTCCCCTCTAGATTCTGCCATGCAGAGTTGTCTATGGGAATCTAACTAGGGAAGGTGAGAGGACTCTGACAGGATATGGTAGGTATTGGGAAATAAAGCTGGTTGAGAAAGGAGATGTTAGATAATCAGGTAAATGTATAATTGATGGTGAAGGAAACAATCAACAAAGAATTAGATTTAATATAATAAGTAAATTCAGGAAGGTTGCTAGTTAACATATAAAAATCAATAGCATTTGTTTATACTAGCAATAATCATCTAAAAATGTCACTAGGATATAAGAGAGCATTTAATATAGTCATCAAAACCATCTAGTATCTAAGAATTAGCTTAACCAAGTGTTATGGGAATCCATGTGCTGAAGTCCTAAACCCAATACCTCAGAATGTGACTATACTTGGATATAGGGTCTTTAAAGAGGTTATTAAGTTAAAATGAGGTCATTAGGGTGGGCCCTGATCCAATATGACTCATGTCCCTATAAGAAGAGGAAATTAGGACACAAACACATGCAGAGGGAAGACCGTGTGAAGAAAAAGGAAGACAGCCATCTACCAAGAAGAGAGACCTCACAGGAAACCAATCCTGTGATCACCTTGACTTCAGACTTCTAGCCTCTATAATTGTGAGAAAGTGTTCAAGCCACCCAGCCTGTGGTACCTCATTATGGCACCACTAGCTGTATATTTTGTATACAGCAAAATATTCAAAACTTCTGTTGAGAAGCTATTAAAAACTCTAACAAGGTTCTTCCTCTTCCTCTCACTCCCCTGCCTTCCTGCCCAGTTTGGCCCCTCACCATCAGGTGGGGCAGAGCAAGGTAGGCTTCTGTGGTTGGGGGATGGGAGCCAGGGGCGGAGTGTTGGGTGTCAGAGCTGGTGCAGGATGAGGCAACATGGAAGTCAGATTTTGGGTGAGGTAAGGTGAAGAAAGCATCTATCCATGATATTCTGGTATATTTCATTGTGCAGAGATCAAGGAAGTGCTCAAAGATTTTGAACATCAAAATAGTAATGATAATGGATTATAATCCTCTGAGTAAAACAAAAAAATATTTTCAGGGCCCTGGCCTGGTAGGTAGCTCAGTTAGAGCATGGTCCCAATACACCAAGTTTTCAGGTTCGATCCCAGGTCAGGGCACATCCAAGAATCAACCAATGAATGCATAAGTAAGTAGAACAACAAATGGATGTTTCTCTCTCTAAAATCAATCGATCAATAAAAAATTTAGAAAAATAGTTTCAACACGGATATAAACAAATAAGTTCATAAGTTGAACATTTGATGAGGAATGGGGTATCTATATAGTTTAAAAATACCCCCTAAATTCTCATTAATTCGAAAGGGGGAAGTAGTAGCCCCAGAGAAGAAAAGCATAGCATGCCTCACCTTAGACAACTGGTCAAAGGGAACACCGTCAGGAAGGGGACCGTGTGATACCACATGCTCCCTGAGGAGATACCGCTAGAGCCCGGCCGGGCGTGGCTCAGCGGTTGAGCGTCGACCTGGGATCCAGGCGATCGGGGTTCGATTCCCGGTCAGGGCACATGCCCTGGCTGCGGGCTCGATCAATGACTCTCTCATCATTGATGTTTCCATCTCTCTCTCTCCCTCTCCTTTCCTCTCTCTGAAATCAATAAAGATATATTTAAAAAAAAAAATTCCTTAAAAAAAGATACCGCTAGAGAAGCACAGCATCACTTCTGTGGCAGTGTTCGTAACCTGATGCATAACTTGAATCTAATCCTGACAAAACATCAAACAGACCATTGAGGAACATTTTACAAAATAAGGTCATAAAAATCAAGGTCAGGAAAACCAGGAAAGGCAGAACTGTGCAGAACTGTCTAGACTGAAGGAGACAAAAGAGACATGACAACTAAACACAATGCTTGATTCTGCGTGGGACCCTTTTGCTACGTAAAACAGTACTGTTGATAAAATTTGATGAAATTTGAAGTCCCAGGATTAGAAGGTAAAGATGTATCTTTGTAAATTTCCTGATTTTGGTGGTGTAGGGGGTGATGTAGGGGGATGTCCTTGTTTGTAAGAAATATACACTGAAGCATGAAGGCGTAACAATAAGGCATCAGGTCAGAAATTCACTCTCAAATGGCCAGAAAAAAACTTAACTTTATTCTGTGTGTTCATATTTTCTTTAAGTTTGTGGTTATTTCAAAATTTTAAAAATGAGAAGAAAAACTCTAATACAGGACATAGAATATGATCTACATACACATCCATGTTCTGTTGGATTGGATGACTTAATAGTATAGAAATAGCAATTCTCCCCAAATTGGTCTTTACTCTTACGCCATTTCATTAAAAAACGACTCTAAAATTTATATGAAGAAATAAAGTTCTGTGAATAGCTGAGTCAACTTTATATTGAAATCAGTATATTTTATATTGTATATTATGCACGATGTCACCCTTAAAAAATAACATATGGAGTTTTGCCCTACCAGATATGGAACCATACTAAAAAGCCATAGCAAGAGTAAAACAGGGATTGCCAGTGGCTGGAGGTAGAGAAATGGGGAGATGGTCAAAAGGTACAAACTTTTGGTTATATGATAAATAGATTCTAAGGATCTAAGGTACAGCATGGTAACTAGTTAATAAGTAATACTGTATTGTATACTTGAAATTTGCTGAGAGTAAATCTTAAGCATTCTTATCACAAGAAAAAAATTAACTATATGAAGTGATAAATATGGTAATTAGTATTATTATGGTAATATTTCACAATGTATATGTATATCAAATCATGACATTTTATACTTTAATGACACAGAATTTTTCTGTCAACTATTCCTCAAGAGAGCTGGGGGAAAGTGTTTTTTTAAAGCCAGAGAAACAAAAACAGTTGGTTTTGGTGCAAGAATAGGCAACAGGGCCAATAAAATGGAGTCCAGAGACAATCCCATGTATGCATGAGAATTTAGTTGTATAGTGTAACTCGTAAGTCAATGGACAAAGGATGAATTATTCACTAGATGGAGTTGGCTCACCTTACGGAAGGAAATCAAGCTCAATTCCTATTTAGTCCCATGTACAAAACTGGATTCTAGAGAAATTAAAAACCTCAGTCTGAATGGTAGTGTTTGAAAGTTAAGAGAAAAAAATTTAATAGAATATTTTTCACCTAGAGTCAAAGAAAAACTTCTTAAACAAATCATAAAAGCACAAATTCTAAGACAAAAAAAAAAAAAAAAATCCAATAAATCATATCATTTTAACATAGAGAATTTCTGTTCAGTGAAGGTCACCATGGAAAAAATTAATAGGTAGCTGAGAGAAGGAAAGAAGGCAATGTCTAAAGCAAGTCAGGGATTACTATCTAGAATGTACAATAAATTCATACAAAATCAATAAGGGAAAGATGGCTGCCTCAACAGAAAACAGCAAGGTCAGAATTCTGCTTATTTTATATGTGGGGGGAAATGGAGCTCCAAGAGGTTGCAGCATGAATGTTCCTGCTTCCCCTTGCTCCTCAATTTAGCAGACAGAAGCACAATAGCATTGAAGTAGAGCTGGAGGTGGCGAGAAGTGTTCAGATAGCAGATATATTTCAAAGGCAGAGTCAACAGGATTTGCTGATGTCTGGAAGTGAGAGAAATACAGTAAAGGCATTAGGGATGACTCTAAGGTTTTCAAGTTGAGTAACTAGAAGGGGGGGTTTGCGTGAGATTTACACGAAAGGCTGCAGGCGTGAGTGGAGGAAGCTCAGGTGTTGTCTCGGACACATTGAGTGTGTGATGGCTCTGTCTTTTAACGCTGTGCAAGCCACTTAATTACTCTATGCCTTAATTTCCCTTTCTGGAAAGTTTTCAAGTCTCAGAATATTTTTTCTTGTTGTTCTTACAAGGAATCTTGGAGAGTATTTAGTCCATCTTCTGTACTTTACAGGTGAGGAAACCGAGGCCCAGAGAAGGAGGGTACAATGCTAGGCCTAGAAGCCCAGCCTCCCATTTCCTTTCAGCAATATTTCCTTTATGTGATATTGCTTCTCTGCTCTAACCAAGCAAACAGCAGTAAAGAATATAGAAGCCCTCTGCCCTGTAGAAAGTGGGGTACAAAAGGCAGGTATCAGTGTTGTTTGAGCTTCACGAAATGGCTTCCCAGTTCCCTTTCAAATTCACTTTGACTAAAAGATAAGGGCACCTGTAGGTCGTATCATCTCCCTCCATCTTTTTCTTTCTGGTGGCAATAATACAAGGGAAAATGTATTTCTTCTGGGACCTACTTTCCCCTTGTTCAAAGGCAGGGTTCTTCTCATTCAATTTGGAGTCATGCCCCTGCTGCTCCAAACAAAGCAACTTGTTCTCCCTCCCTGTAAGCACGAGGCCACCTGGTGAGTGGGCCCTTGGCTTGGACTTGGGGAAGGAGCAACCAGCCAGGAATCCCGCCTTGTCCATAGCTGTGCTTAAAATGCAACCATCAGTGATAATAACCAGTGTTCACTGAGTAGTTGCCAGGCACTGTTCTAGGTATTATTAGATTAATATTAATTATTACAAGTATTAATTCAGTTAGCCTACCAACCATCCTATGAGATATGGTGCTTTTTAGGGACAGGAAAACTAGGTCCAGAAAGATGAAATAACTTGCCTAAGGTCTCTCACTAGTAATCAGGGGCAGAAGAAGCATCTGAACTCAGGAAGTCTGACCTGAGGGCCCAGGCCAGTGTTGATTACATTACACCAGGGGAAGGGAACCTTTTTTCTGCCAAGGGCCATTTGGATATTTATAACATCATTCTCGGGCCATACAAAATTACCAAGTTAAAAACTAGCTATGAAAAAAGCTCCTAGATTTATTGAATTTCGAGTCCCACCTGAGGTGACCAGGCCCAGACAAAATGATTTCGAGGGGCGGTAAATGGCCTGCGGGCTGGACGTTCCCCACCCCTGCATTACACTGTCCCTGGTAGTTAGACACTGCACTAGAGATTTTTTTCTCTAAATACCTTCTTCTTTTTTCTTCCTTAAATGGAGCCACCTACACTGAGAGGCTGATAGGAAATCCTTTTTCAATCATTCACACTGCTGTGCAACTTAGATTCTTAGATGATTTCCTGTCCACTTGAGAGCAGATCCCCCAGACACTAGACATTTTGACATTGAGGAGGAAGCATTTCGCACATGGAATTAACATTTACTGGCACTGACTGGGATTTGACGTACGTTATTTATAGAACCCACCGATGTCCCTGCAGGGTAAGAATTTCCCTCCTTTTACGTTTGAAGGGAAATTGGGGTCTCAGAGGTTGGAGCGAGTTCGGTCCCTGAGCGCTCCCAGTGGTTGCATAGACCCTGGGACACTTGTGGCTGGTTAGCAGGACAGAAAGGCTTTCTGGAAGGGAGCAGCAGGATGCGAAAGCCAAACACCCTAGTTCCGTGTAGCTCTGAGCCTAGAAAGCACAGCTGGTTTTATTCACTGATAACAACTGGAACAAGCCAGTACCTCCCCACCTCTCAGGGCCTTCGTGCCAGGGTGGAAGATGAAGATATGGCTATGTGCTCTGCAATGGCAAGTTGGTGCCACAGGCCACCTGAACCCTCCACCTCCCAAGCAGGGTCATTTTAGTGGTTGAGGACAGAGAAATGAGGATTGGAGCTAATTTATTACTTTAAAATTCATCATTACTTTTGTTTTTTGCCTCCAGTCTTTCCAATACAAATATCCCAAATGCATCAATTTGGATGCTGGAGTCTGAAATCTAAGGCCCACCGCACCCTACACAGACCAGGGTTTGCTTTTGTGAATTACCTTTACCTACTGTGCATTTCAGTTTAGGCTGGAGACTTCTTTGCTCGAAATCACCAGCTCCAGCTTTTTTCAGAAGGGGTGACTCTGGCAGACTCAGGCTCTCTGATGTTTCAAGCTACAAATCTGTGAACCGAAGTTACGGTTGATTGGCACTTCTGGATTTAAAAACAGATATTATTGCCCGGCCAGTGTGGCTCAGCGATGGAGCATGGACCTAGGATCCAGGAGATGGAGGTCTGATTCCCGGTCAGGGCACGCGCCCAGGTTGTGGGCTCGATCCCCAGCAAGGGGCGTGCAGGAGGCAGCCGACCAACGACTCCCTCTCATCATTGATGTTCTGTCTCCCCCTCTCTCTTACTCTCTCTCTGAAATCAATAAAAATATATTAAAAAACACATACTATTTGTGAACTGACTGACTGACAGACAGTGGAAGCAAGATGAGAGCTGGCAGGATTTGCAGTGCAGTTACGGTTTGGCCTCTTTTTTCAGAAAATCTCTCTTTGGAAGGGAGGCCTCAAACTGTGGGTCCCCATCCAGGCACTGAAGAAGCGGCATACAACCCTTCTTTTGTAGGCACCTCCCAAAATAACTCTCAACAGGATATGGCTCATTATATCAGTTTTGTAATTTTATTTTCCAAATGATGCTGGTCTTTGAAGCCTGGCTGGGAGAGATGTTGCTAAGATAAAATGGGGTTCAATGTTTTGTGACAACACTTCCTTAGATTTATACACAATTTAAAAAAATATATTTTTTTGATTTCTTAAAAACTGTGACACAAAATATTGTATCATCTTCCTGTCATTCATTTCCCACATTTGATGTAAGTATTGAGCACCCCTTTTCTGCCAGGCCCTTTCCTGGAACTGAAAATACACAACAGGAACAGAAGCCAATTGGCCTCTGATCCCAAGGATCTCATAAATAAAGGTACAATGCATCTGTGAGATGTTCTAAGGAGGCCAGGGTCAGGCGCTAGGAGAGTGTGAATGGGGGCCATTTGGGATATTCTGGGAGGTCGGGGGAGGAATGCTTAAGCCAGGAGGGGGCACAGCATGTGCAAATGCCCTGGACTGTTCCCAGTACCAAGGCCTCGGCCAGTGAGGCTGAGCAGAGGCAGGGAGAAGGAGGAGACTGGAAGGCCACATGGCTTTTAGAAAACTATAATCCAGCCTCACCCACAAAGATTCTAGTTAGAGAAGGAGGGGCTAGATATAAGTATTTTTTAAAAGTCACTCAGGTTAAGCAGCCAGGGTTATTGGATCCTTAATCTAAGGGCTATGGGAAACTACTCAATCATTGACGGCAGGAATGACGCGTTTAGATATATGCATCCCTGTGATGCTTGCACATACATACACCCAGTGAAGAAAAAAGGAAGCCTTTAAAAAAAAGTATTTAAATAGCTTTCAACTTTATAAAAATGACTTAAAAATAAGAGATGAAAAGATAGAGTGAATCAACAATAGGTGTGCATTTTGTTCTAATACTACTTAAGTATTTGTTAGAATTGCTGGCATTAGAAATTTGAATTTAATAGAGTGGTGCCAATTTAAATTCCAACTCTTTGAAGAATTTTCCGTATGTCCTCACAAATCTCTCACTCTAAATCATGGAAGCTCCTTCCTTTAAACTGAAAACCTTATACTCACCTATGCTTTTTAAAAAAATGTTTCCATAAAAGAGCCACAGGTCACAGAAATTTTCCTGATTTGAACACTTTTGTTGCAGTAGGGAACTTGTGATGTTGGAATCATGTGATACCTTCCCAAATAAATCAGTTTGCTGATATTTAAAGTGTTTCCATAATAATATCTTATTTGATCCTTATAGTGATATTGTGAAGGAATTGGGGCACAAAGGCATGAATGACTCCTTCAAGGTCAAATAGAAGTCAGTAGCCAAATCAGAACTAAGTCTCAGTTCTCCTGACTTCTAGCTTCATGGTTTTTTTTTCTTTTCTTTTTCTTCCTCTTGCAAAAACTTGGAAACATGATCTCATAAATCAGGACTTTTCACAAGATTCTGGTCATGTGATTATTATAGTTGTAACATACTGTGCCCTTTCCTGGAGTCTCTGGACATTAACTCAATTAAGCTTCACAACTCTGCTTCAAGGTGAGAATTATTTCCATTCTACCTTTTTCCATTCAGGTTCAATGCCTTCTCCATTAGACAGTCAACCTCAGGAGGGCGGGTTCTAGGTTCATCTTACTCACTGATGTACCCCTACCCCAAAAGCCTAGCATAGGTAGGCAGTCAATAAAAATGTGTAGTCAATAAATGAATGAATGAATGAATGGAAGACTAACTTAGACTGAAAATTCTTTGAGGATAAGAGCTAGAAGTATTCTTTTTAATGTCTTCATTTGTCTAATATCTATCTCCTTATGTGCCTCTGGAATTTAAAAAAATAAGTAAATTTTTTTTTTTAAATTTAGTAAATTCTTAATTAACTAGTTAGCCTGCTGAATTAGTCCAAACTTTAAAAAGATTGGGGATGTCACCATGTCTTTTCCTCTTAGGGTGATCTACCATCCTGGTTCGCTCAGGACTGTCCTGGGTTTAGCACTGAAAAGTCCTGCGTCCAAGGAAACCCTTTAATCCCAAGAAGACCAAGACAGCTCTAATTAGACAAAGAACATATGATTTTCACCTGTAAGAATGCACCTTTCAACCCAATGGTTATCAAAGTGTGATCCTAGACCAGCAGTGTCAGCATCTCCTGAGAAATATCTTTAGAAAACAGACAAATTTTCAGGCCCCTACCTGGTCCTACTGAATCTAAAATTATGGGGGTGAGAGTGAACCCAGCAATCCTTATTTTAACAAGCTCTCCGGGTGACTCTGATGCCTGACAAAATCAGAATCACTGTCAACCTGAGCATTGTTTGATCAAACAGGAAATAAAGAGATAAAGCCGAAAAGCAGACCACAGAAATAATCCCATTTGTGTCCTTCTTCGACTTTTTCTTTGATTGCTTTACATCTACTAATTCTGGATAAGCTCTCCTCCAACTGAAGTGGTAAAGAAGGCAGGGGTGGGTGCCTCTCAACACACCCTGTGTCCTCAAAACTTGGAAGACTTGGTTTACAATAAGGCA
Source organism: Miniopterus natalensis (assembly GCF_054644295.1). Classification (NCBI taxonomy): domain Eukaryota; kingdom Metazoa; phylum Chordata; class Mammalia; order Chiroptera; family Miniopteridae; genus Miniopterus; species Miniopterus natalensis. Next base: position 35,478,041 of record NC_142093.1, read on the forward strand.
GTTTCCACTTTCAGTGGCAGCATCACTTATTGCTTACTGCGCACAGTGGGTACAGCAAATAAAAGAAATTATTTAAACATACAAGTGAGCAGGAATATGGCATGAAGAGGTCCATGCACAAGGAGTTAGTAGCAATACTTGAAAAGACTGTCTTTTAGAAAGGATTTGTTCATGGTTTTCTCTCTTGTTTATACTGCCAGATTCCCAGAGACATGAAAGGCCAGACCTAAGAGCCACCTTCACATCACCCAGTGAGTCAAATTCCTGAAGCATAAGTGAATCCAAAGTGAATGAACCAGAAGTTTGCTATTTGGACACTTTAGATAGGATTCTGAGTCACACAGATTCCATAAAGACCCTAGGGAGATAGGTAGGAACAAAGGCACAGAAAGGTTTCTCCTTTTTGCAGATAAGGAAACTGAGTGGTTAAGTGACTTCCTTGGATGTCTTTTTAGAAGGGGCGTCTGAACCAAGAAGGGAAGCCAAGGACCGGAGACTTCTGCACGCAGCTGGGGCCATTGGGGCTGATAGGCATTTATCTTTAAAGACCTGAAGGTGGTAAACTTCTCTGAATAACTTATCAGGCAGATGGAATGATGGTTTTCAGCCATGGAACTCACTTACCCTGCATGGCTGTCTAGGTAAAAAGGACCTTTTTTTCCCCTTTCATGGCTCCCAACAGACATTAGCAAAACTGCCTGGTGTGGTTGGCCTAAATAATGGCATTCATCCACTGCTCTCTGGAGTGTTGGACCATGGGGGCACCATGCCAGAACATAAACTGTGAATGGTGCCAGTCCAGACAAATTTCTGACTCACCAAGAAATAATGCCCTAGGATCATTTAAGGTGCCAGAATATTTTTCTAAGGCGATGAATTGACCAAATAACCTTGCAAGTCTACCTTCTTTCCCTCTCCACTTTCTTGACATACTATGGCTCCATTAACTAGAGATGAATGAAATATCCTTTCAACTTGATCTCCAAATTTAAGTAAACTAAAAATAGTAATAAGGAACAATGTAGTGCTTACTATGCACCAAGGTCTCTTCAAAGTGCCTAACCTATATTATTAACTCATTTAATCCTTACAATTGCCCTCTCATGTAGGTACTATTACTATCCCCAGATGAGGAAACTGAGGCACAGAGAGGTTAGGTTACTTTCCCAGAATCACATAGCTAGTAAGCAACACAAATGGAATTTGGACCTTGGTAATTTGATTTCAGACTGCGTGCTCTCAATCACACTCCACCCTCACCCCAGTTATCCCCTTTATAAAGGTTATATTGAACTGATATTCCTATTGTCTCCACTACAAATGTACTTACAACGTGTTAGCGCACTGACCACAGCAAACATTTCATTTGGATTCCATAGGACAGATATAGGCCATGTTACCTACTAATAACTAGAATGTGAGCTGCTTAAGGACCTTTCCCTGTCTTCCTTGTAGACCTAACACCTTTCACATCGTAAAAGCTCACTAAGTGTTCCTTGAATGTTATGCACAAGTATTTGGAAAACTGTTAAATGCTAAAATCTTGCTACAAATGCTCATATATACCCATATCGCTATGCCAATCAGAATGACCTATATCAGTATCTCTACTGTCTCCTTCTTTCTCTCTCTATATCATGCATGCTTTGCACAGACATTCCTCAACCCATGGAGCTTTGGTCATTATTCCTCAGTCACCCCTACAGGAGCCATAGCAGGATGTACCTGGCTGCAGTGCCTGGAAATTCTCAACTTGCTCATGCACTCACTCACCTCTTCCCTCCTAGGCTCCCATTTCTCTCCAAGTAGAACATATTTCTACATTACCAGCTTGGCCCAGTCAATGCTTTGAAACATAATTAAAAGCTTTTAAAATACGCTTTTCAGTGGTTACAAACCAGCAAAGTCATTTAATAGTAAAACCATTGTCATTATTGTATTAGTAGGCAATGATTGAAATATGACAAACACAAAACCTTCATAGCATTAAGAAGGTGGTTGTTTTAACATTTCTCTTTAAGTTTATGTTTCAAATGGAATTCAAGTATTTTTAAAATTACTTTTATTGTACAGGTCCAAATCTAGTTTTAATTGTGTATATAGTAATTTGTAAATGGATCAACCCACTTGTGAATGGGCTAGATTTTTTGCAAAAGTCTGGGATATTACCACATGAAAAATTAGCAGATGTATAACTAGCCTCATGTTTGTATTTCTGTTTCTGGAACAACCATTTAGTCAGCTGTCTCTTACAACAATATCGATGCCCTGATTGAGAGCACAGTCCTTAGTTCTCTGGCCCCAGACGTCAGAAGGAATTGACCCCGATGCTGTGAAGCTGATGCTGTGGGAGCCAGGAAGGTAGGTCTGGAGAGGGCTGTGGGTGGCTCCAGGACCAGGCTTCTTCTGCTCTGGGCTGCCTGGCCCATGCTCCAGACACAACAGTGCCACCACCATGAGTCACTTAGAGAGCTGTGGGAAATGGGACACAGCCAGTAACCTGAGGAAAACAAAGCAGGACAGTAGGTAGGCCTGGATACTTCAAGACTTAAAAGTGTCAGCTAGTGGAGACCAAAGTCTTTTAAAAGGCTAAAGTTGTCCCCAGACAGCTCGGAGCCTCCCAGGTATGATCTTACGACCTCATGCCAGCTGAGTGTGTCCTGTCCACACCCTGCCTCTAATTTCCCTCTGCTCATCAACTACACGTGGCCAATGAGGCCTCTGCTTTCCTGGTTTCTGCCTGCCTTCTTGACGACAGCCCCTGTTCTTGGTCAGCCCTGGTGCTTGCACTGAGTTCTCCAATCCTCTGACTGTGCCTTTGCTCCAAGGCACATCATGTGATGTGTATACCACCACAAGCTTATATTTACACATGCTGATTTATGACGAGAGCCAGCACTTGTATAGTGTTTATTTTATGTCAGGCACTTTTGTAAGCACAAAGCTGCGTGTCCTTAGAGCAGTCCTAGACAGCTTGCAAAGTACAGAATATAGGGCCCCAACTCCAGAATTTTAAATTCAATAGGTCTGAGGTGGGGCCTGAAAACTTGCATTTCTAACAGTGCCACACTTTAAGAAGCTCTACTGTAGAGCATCATATATCCCTGAGATGGGCTTGTTAAAAATGCTCTTGTACAGCATTGGAAGGGCATTGGATACTTTAAATTTTTTTTAAAATTTTTATTGATTTTAGCGAGAGAGAGAGAGAGAGATTTGTTGTGCAGCTTATTTATGCAATCGTTGGTTGACTCTTGTATGTGTCCTGCCTGGGGATCTGACTCAAAACCATGACATATTGGGAGGATGCTCTAACCAACTGAGCTACCCGGCCAGGGACTTGGATAATTTTTCTTAACAGAATAAAGGCAGAAGGGAACTCTTCCACATAGTTCTCTATCGGGGGGTGGATATTGCTAGGCCATGCCACTGTAGAGTTGGACAATCAGTTGGCTCTCATGGACTCAGCAGTTGGACCTGAGTGGAGGTGAAGGAAAGGAAGAAGCACCGCCATTGTTGGGTGACTGTTGTGCACCAGGCGTTGTACTAGACACTTCGTCTCCACTGGGAATCAACCACCCAGTATGATATTATTTTGCCATTTTGCAGATGAGGAAACCATGGCTTAGAGGGCAGAGGGCGTATGGCAGAGCTTCCCAAATTGGTATGCTGGAATGGGTTATGTGCACTGAGTTATCAATCCCCTCAGCACCAGTGGTGCCAAGAGGGGGCCTGAGGTACCTGGAGCACCTTTCAGTCACCACCTGAAGAGACCCCTCTACCCTCCCAGCCCCATCAATTTACCCCCGGGTGCCATGCCCTCAGGGCCGACCTTCAGTGAGCTCAGGTCCAGGGCCAGACGCTGCTCCTTCACCCTCTGGAGAGCAGGGGTGACTTCACAAAAAGCGGGGAGATGGACAGTTCTCAGGGTTAAGGCTGAGGCACCAAACTGGTAAAAACCTGTCAGGTACCTTTGGGGAAAACAGACTCCCTTTCTGGAAAGCAAAACAACCAATCCCTGACCATACTCCTGTGCCACAATCTTAGGATACAACTAAAAGACTAAGAGCAAACAGGACTCTCAGCCACCCCAGCTCCATGGAGTTACCTCTCAGAGAGGCTGGAAGGTTGCTGGGCTTTGTCCTTGGTGAACTATGGCAGAACCAGAGATTTATGACCCATATTTTAATAGCCTCTTGATTGGATGATTGGAGCTCCCTATATTTCCATCTGCCGGCTAAGTAGTTTGGTGTCTGCACAAGGCCCAAATGCTGTAGCCAGACTCCCGGAGAGGCAATGGCTCTGCACGTTGAGGGAAAGCTTCAGTAACTCAATTGACTTTCAGTTACTGAGAGCATTGATTTTTTTTTTTTTTTTAATTGCACTTACGGTTTATAAGACCTAAAATAGCCTTGGACAATAGAGCACAGATTGCACTGTTGGCCCTTTAAGCAACTCTTGACGTATTCTGACCTCTAAAAGGTCCAGTTAATGTATTAGGCGCTTCTAGCTCAAGCCAAAGGCTTCCACTGATGGGACTACAGGACTACTGATGCTTATATCCATTCCCATGGGAAGGTAACTCTCGGAGAGTCTCCAGTCTCTACAAAGTTTCTGGGTGATATTCTACCTAAATCAGAGATGTCTCAGGAGTTCTGCAGCTTCTCTTTTGTTCTGCATGTGACCTGTGATCTGCAGGTACCTTTTTTCTTTCCCCAGTGACCTTTGCTCTCAGAACCTCCCACCAGCACATGTTGGGAGGAAGGAAGGCATTTTCCAGGGAGAGTAATCACTCCCCATGTTTGTATAGTGCTGTCTAGTCTTTGGTGTTACAGAGAACATTAAAAAGTCCTAGGTCACTCCTGCTTTTATAAATGAAGGATTGAGGTCAAGGGAGGTTAAGTGATTATCCGAAATATCACAGCCAGCAAGAGACAGGGCCAGCGATGATCAATCCAGGCTCTATGAGGTCTATGGAGAGAAGTTCTCATTAATTTATCCATGCCAGGGCTGGAAGGCACTTGTTTTTCCCATATGTGCAGGCCACAGGACTGGCACTGGTTGCACAGATACACCCTGGAAAGAGTGGAGAAAATTTTACAGCCTCCCATGAATTCATTATGGAAAGGTTTATAGGACATGTACTGTGTGCCAGGGGTGGGTGTTCAGATAGAAAGCCTGCATGACCCCATCGCTGTGAATCCTCAGTCCAGTGAAGAGATGAGGATGTGGGGGCTGGAGGGGAGGTGGAGCCCAGGGTTAGAGCGGGTACTATCAGCTCAGCTGGGGTGGAGGGTGACTAGGGCTGCAAGGCTCAGTGCTGACATGGTCTCAGAGGGATCACCTTTGGCAGTCAACTGGTCCCCTTATGGATTCATTCTTCCCTTCAAATGGTTTTCAGGGTCCTAAAGAAATTCAGCTGTATTGCAGGAGTCAGCAGACTTTATGTCACACCCCCTCCCATGTTCAGAATCTACGGCATTGCTTCAGGGTTCACACTTTCACAGCCAAATGGCAGTGTACCTGGTCTGATATCTGAAGATGAATCTGAAATCAATGTCAATATTTTTCCCAAACTTGGAAGTGTGGTTTTAGGCATTGTTGCCTAAAAGTCTTGTTTAAAGCAATCTCCATCCAAAATCCCTTTAAGAAGAAAAACATTTGACATCTATCGATTATTTACTTCGTGCCAGGTGCTGTGTATGCATTAACTCACTGAATCCTCCCGACAACCCTATGGATAGGTCCTATTAAAGGCATATCACAGAGATATTTTGGGGTTGGTTCCAGACCACAACAATAAACAAGTCATAATCTTTTGGTTGGTGGAAGGTCTTGCCCTTCACTTGTAAAAAATGCAACATCTGCGAAGCCCACGCAGTAGAGTGAAGCACAATAAAATGAGGAATGCCTGTCTGTATTAACCCCAATTTCAGGTGAGTAAGCGGGGCCAAGAAAGTAAATGATCAGCCTAGGATCACATAAGGGGAAAGTGGCTTCATGGGGGTTTGTAACTCCTGAGCCCATGATTTGAGTCTGGGCAGTTTAATTACCACTTAAACTGGTGCTTCTCTGAAATAATGTAACATCCAAAGCCATTTAATAAATTCCTGGTTCAGGCATTCTCGGGGTGGGGGGGTGGGAGAGGCTTCTCAGTCTTAGAAAAGTGTATAGTATGAGGAAACTATGTTTACCATAATATTTATTATGTACTTTTATATGTTAAAAAGGGCAATAATAGGCTCTGGCCGGGTAGTTCAGTTGGTTAGAGCATTGTCCCGATACACTAAGGTTGCAGGTTCAATCCCCTGTCAGGGCACAAACAAGGATCAACCACTGAATGAATGAATGGGTGGCACAACAAATCAATCAGTCTCTCTCTCTCTCTTCATTCCTCTCCCTCTCTCAAAAATCAATAAAAACATTTTAAAAACCACATTTAAAAAAATTTTTAATATATCTTTATTGATTTCAGAGAGAAGAAAGGAGAGGGAGAGAGAGAGATAGAAACATCAATGATGAGAGAGTCATTGATCGAGCCCGCAACCCGGGCATGTGCCCTGACCGGGAATCGAACCCCGATCGCCTGGATCCTAGGTCGACGCTTAACCATTGAGCCACGCCCGGCCGGGCCACATTTTGTTTTCAAGGACAATAATAAAGACTTTCATACAACCTTAATTAAGGGGGCACACTCATCCATAATGCCCAAGTGCAGAGAAGCCACAGCTCACCATCTCCATGGCGTCTCAGCAGTAAAGTGGAGAATAGTTTGCCCATCTATAAAGTGGGAGGAATGATAGCACCTACCCGTTAGGGTTATTATGAGGATTAAATAAGATAATGTCTGTCAAGGCTTTTAACCCGGGGCACAGTGTATAACTATAATTGATCACTCAAAGATTTAGGTGGAAAGATAAATAATTTGACTAAGTAATCAAAAGTATTTTGTTGTTAAAATAGATGGGCCTGGATATGGCTAGAATAAACACTTTGTATAGATTTTAAAAGATATAGATCAAACTTCAAGAAAAGTTGGTCTGTTGCAGCGCCTCTTCAGGGCATACTGAGGAGACATCTTTCTCTTTCCTCCTTTGGGGACTATTTTGATGCAAATAGCTAAGTTGCCAGGCTCTAAAAGTCCTTTTCTGTTGAATGCCTCCAGCACCCCAAAAAAGGGCTGGTGTGACTTCCCTTGAAATGTAAATAAAGCTTTTGACGTCTGGGCACCCAAAGTGGCCCCCCCGTCACGTTTGTTGTTTCCCTGGAACTCCCTTGTGTCTAGGGAAATCTGGTAAGGCTGGGGGAGGGTCTGTCTTCCAGATACCACTGGTGTGAAGGACACTTTCTAAGCTTGACAAGCCTGAGGAATGTTGGTAACTTCCTCTTGCGTGTTTGCTTATCTCCTTTCTGTCTCCCTTTGAGATTAGCAGTAAAACCCATTTGACCCCTCTTGTGAAAGAGGCCAACCTATTACCATCATTTCCTTCTGCAACTCTGAGGCCCAGAGCATTTGTGCCATTCCTCGCAAGCCTGCGGAAAGTTAGGTGACCTGGAGGTTCAAGCAAACATCTTTCAATGTCTCTTCTAGTATACCTGCCACACTAGATCACTTGCATCTCGATGATGGCCCCTCTGGAAATCATGGTAAACAGCTCGGGATGTAGAGCTAGACAGAACGGAGTTCGAATCCCGGCTCTACCTCTTACCAGTTGCGTGGCAGCAAAACATTTTGTGACTCTATGAAAGCTTCAGTTCCCACCCCTACAGGGATTAAATGATTTATTAAAAGACTGAGCACCAGGCCAGGCAGAGAGTAAGCCCTCAGAAGATGTTAGCTGTTCATATTCTTTCTTAGAAGTAATTCAAAGAAGTGCAGTTGGGGATTTAAGGAGGAGGAACCTGACAGTTTTTCAAGTTCACAACCAGGCAGTGATAGGCTTCTTACCTCATTGGGAAGCTGCATGAACTGTTTTTTTGTTTTGTTTTGTTTTTGTTTTTAAAGATATCTTTATTGGTTTCAGAAAGAGGAAGGGAGAGGGAGAGAGAGAGAGAGAGAGAGATAGAAACATCAGCGATGAGAGAGTCATCATTGATCAGCGGCCTCCTGCACGCCCCGACTGCGGATGGAGCCTGCAACCTGAAACTCTCTTTATTCAGAACTATTCCTGTGCAAAAGTGGAAGTGTTTCTGCTGCGTAGGAGGTCCTGGTAAATAATTAGCAATAACAGCTGGGTTGAGGGAGCTGGGGTCCTTGGTATGTACCTTTAAAATCAGTGGGCGCAGCATATTCTCCAAGACAAAGGAAACGGGCTACATGGCAGCTTTGTGCCCTGCTGAGTGAGGTTTCCCCAGGGCTGCTGTGCTGTTCCACACACTGGTCGTCACACGGAAGAACTAGTTTATAGGAAACAGGTTTTGCTCGGTGGATCGGAAGGAGCAGAGCCTCCATCCTCGCTTCCCACTGTCTCCCCGAAGGGAGGCCCACCCGGGAGACCTGGGAGGAGGCTGTGGAAGGGAAAAGGGCTCTTACTAAGGCTGATGAGGCAGACTTCCCCCGTGATCAGACATCACCTAGGGGACGGTGGGTGAGGGAGCGGCTGGGGCTGTCAGATACTGAAGGTGCAGGGAATCCGGGAGAACTGACTTAACAGGGGGCTCGCTAAAACTGGACTTTACAGGGGAGTGCACAGGGGGCTTAAGAGGCTCGGGCAAGCGAAGGATCTTTGTCAAGGCCGGAGCTCGGGCGTCCCCCGGTGCTGCCCGGCTCGTGGGCTTCCTGGGCCTCGAGCCTTTGTCTGTAAGGGAGTCATCGCTCTGGAAAGAGCTGTGGGCAGATCTGGGCCGGGAGGAGAAGCACCCGGCGCAGGAAGGAGTCCTTGTCTTGCTGAGAAAACCGGCAGGCCAGGAGGGCAGGGAGCCCAGGGACGAGAAAGGTCCGCCCCTGGCCGAGGGGCAGCTTGCTCTGACCGCAGGGAGGCTGGGGCCCCCGCTTGGGTTTCCCCCAGGAGGCTAAAAGCACTTCCTGGCCGTTACTCCCTTTGCCATGAAACCATTTGGGGAAGAGGGAGGTTTTCGGTCAGCGTGGCCCCGCAGCTGTCAGGGAGGCAGGAAAGCCGAGTGCCATCCTCAGGCGCCGAGGCTGCGGCCCGAGGCGGCGCCCCGCGTCCCCGCGCCCGGGCTTCCCCTCCAAACGGCGGGGCGGAGGGCGGGACCCCACCTCGTTCCAGCCGCACTGTCGTCAAAGAGACGGGACGGGCTCTGGTCTAAGACGTTCACTTGGGAGAGGGCCTGGCATGGGGCTCCCAGGTTAACTCTTCTGACCAGCGCGAGCTTCACAGTCAGGGCGCAGGCGAAGATTCAGCTCCTCCCGTCCCCCCTCCCCCTTCCCTCCCCCCCTCCCCCTTCCCTCCCCCCTCCCCCTTCCCTCCCCCTCCCCCTTCCCTCCCCCTCCCCCCTTCCCTCCCCCTCCCCCCTTCCCTCCCCCTCCCCCTTCCCTCCCCCCTCCCCTTCCCTCCCCCCTCCCCTTCCTCCCCCTTCCCTCCCCCTTCCCTCCCCCCTCCCTTCCTCCCCTCCCCCTTCCCTCCCCCCTCCCCCTCCCTCCCTCCCCCCTTCCCTCCCCCCTCCCCCCCTTCCCTCCCCCCTTCCCCTTCCTCCCCCTCCCCCCTTCCCTCCCCCTCCCCCCTTCCCTCCCCCCTCCCCCTTCCCTCCCCCTCCCCCTTCCCTCCTCCTCCCCCTTCCCTCCTCCTCCCCCTTCCCTCCCCTCCTCCCCCCTCCCCTCCCCCCTTCCCTCTCCCCCCTCGGGCTGGACTAGCAGGAGGAAAAGTCTACAAAGCCGGATTATTTTCAGCCCTTGATTGCCGGCTGATTCACTCCCCCTCGCCCCTTCCTTTGCGGAGCCCCCTTCGGTCCAGCCCGGCTGGGGCGCGAGTTCGCCCCGAGCTGTGGGTGAGCGAAAGGAGCTCAGAGCCGCTCGGCCGGCAGGCAGGGTGCGGGTGCCGGTGCGGGTGCGGGGCCGCGGAGCTGCGGGGCGTCTGCCGTCGTCCGAGGTCCTTGTGTTCACCCCGGCGGCGCCGGCGGGACCCCGGTTTAGAGGGGAGAAGACCCTTGGCAGGTGCTGTTTCCTAGGAAGCGTGGGTTACTCAGGCACACATAGCAGTACCCTTTCTAAGACGAAAAATGCCCCCAGCCACAGTTGGTGTTACTTAAAAAAGGAGTGTGCCTTTTAAAATTTATCAAGAAATATTTTGAACGTGAAAAAGCGCAGCGTACCTTATAACTCATGAGTATAAACTCCTAACATCCCATTTAACACTTAGTCCTACTGAATTCCTTTTTAAATTGATTCTAAGGAGTAAAGCATTACAAAGAGCAGCTGAAGCCCTCCTGTGCTCTCTCCCCACTGCCCTACCCCATGTGAGGGGCTGTGTATCTTTCCAGTCCATCATAGGCAATTTCAAAGCAGGAAGAGACACGGAAACTTGTAAATTAGCTACTACCATTAAAAACATCCTTTTAACTTTTTCTCTTCTTCAGGTCAGTAAGGTCATCAACTCTATTAGCATCAGCAGCATCATTTCTGGTAGAATACATCCCCTACCCACCATAGACTGCAATACAGTCTCCAAGTCATAGATTGCTGGTTCTGGAATGGCCTTAGCAATTAAAATTGAGAAAGCCAAGACTCTAAGAGGCAAGGTGTCTCTGCGTTGACAGTGTGCACACTCAAGAGCAGAAGCTGGAAAGGAGCAGCAACTCTCCCCAGCACCCCGGCACCCCTGGCGCAGACCTTAGCACAGAGGCGGCTCCCTGTAAATGCTCATCGCATGAGTGCCTCTGTTAAAGGATGAATGAGCAGTCATATCCTGCCCACAGTGCACATACGGTTCCTGCTCTAAATTTCATCCTAATCAATGAAGATCTGTTAGGAGGGGGCTCATCTTGTTACTTAATATAATGAATGGAATGTTTCCCAAAACTTCCTAACTATAGAAAAGTCCGCTTGGGACCTTTAAAACAGTTTATTGGGCAATAATTAATATGTGAGAGAAAGTGTTAGCTATGAGAAACACACACACACACACACAACTAAGAAAGAAAGAGAAGTGTTAGAACCTGCATTCAAACAGTGTTCAGCATAGAAATGCCTGGAGGCTAGTTGCTATGGGATGGTACTTCCTATTCATTTATCCAATGTCTCTTTTACTATGTGCCTGGATATAAGGAATAGATAAATAACAGTCCTAGAAGAGCAGGCGAGCGAGAGCACATACGTCTTTGCCTGGTGTGGCGTTTATGAGCTTACTGGCTTGGCTGAGGGGCACAGCTGGTAGCTGCAGGAGAGAGATTTAAAAACTCCCAGATGGTTATTAGACTTATCGTGATGATCACGTTGTAAGGCATATAAATGTCAGATCACTATATTGTACACCTGAAACTAATAGAATATTGCATGCCTATTGTACTTGAATAAAAAGAAAAAAAACACCCACCCAGAAACAGCAGCTTATGGTTGGGACTCAAAGCCAGGTTTTAGGGGCACCAAGCTCTAATCTAGGCCAGATTGCTTCCTAGAGTTCTCAGGGGATGACATGAATTTCTCCCCAGGAATCCAGGCTGGGCAGAGGGCAGGTGGCAGGAGGCCTGGGGTGGTAGAGTGCAGGGCAGACAAATATCAAGACCACCTGGGGAGGGGCTCCTGGCTGACTGGTCATAATGAGATCTAATGTTGAGTGCGTGTCAGACACTGTATTACTCACTAAATCCTTATAATAATCCTGCCAAGTAGAAGCTATTAAACCCTCACATACAGATGAGGAAACTAAGGCCCTGAAAGCTTAAGAAACTGTCTAAGGTCACACAAAAGAAAGTGGTAGAGCTGAGATTCTTTCCCAGGCTGGTGACTCCAAAGCTCATGTCTTTTTTTTTTTTTTTTTTTTTAAACATTGAGGTATAATTTACATACAGTAAAATTTACCCTTTTTACTGGTGTACAATTCATGAGCATTTGACAAATGCATACAGTTGTATAATCACCACCACAATGAACATATAGAACAGTTCCATCACCCTCAAAAATCCACTGGTGCCCCTTTGTAATCAATCCCCTCCTTCCATTCACCCACAGCTCGAGGCTTCCAGTGATCCCTTTTCTGTTTGTTTTGCCTTTTCCAGAATGTTCTATAAATGGAATCATGCAGCCTTTTGAGACTGGCTCCTTTCACTTAGGAAAATGCATTTGAGATTTATTCTTCTTCTGTTGCTGCATTCCTCTATTGTTTGTTCCTTTATATTGGTGAGTACTATTACGATGTATAGATATACCACAGTTTGTCTCCATTCACTAGTTGAAGGACATTTGGGTGGTGCCCAGTCTGGGGGGATTATGAATAAAAATGCATAAATATTTGTGTACAGGTTTTCATATGAGTGGAAATTTTCATTTACTTTTGGGTAAATAAATACCTAGTAATGGGGATAAAGTAATAATGTTATACTCACAACAAAATCTTAAGCTTAAAATATAATTTTTGATATGTGATGAATGCTAAAAACAAAACACTACTCTTTTTTTAAAAAAATTTTGTTTTACTATTTGTAGTCTTGCATCCCAAACAAAACTCACCTCCTACACCCCACCTCACGACATTTCTGGATGTTTCCTGTGTGACTTTGAAAGCATTATAGTCAGACCCAGACACGCAAACGAAAGGTGTAGGGGTTTTCTTTCTCTCCTCTATTTTTTAACTATATCTTTATTGATCTCAGAGAGAGGAAAGGAGAGAGAGAGAGAAACATCAATGATGTGAGAGTCATTGATCGAGCCCGCAACCCGGGCATGTGCCCTGACCGGGAACCGAACCCTGATCGCCTGGATCCCAGGTCAATGCTCAACCGCTGAGCCACGCCCGGCCGGCCTCTCGCCTCTCTTTAGAATCCTGCTCTTTCCTCTCAGGTTTATTTTAACTCTAATCCCGTTCTTCCCCACATCCCTCCCCCCCTTATTCTCACCCATCACCTGCTTTGGAAGAGAAAGCTAGATTCTCAGATTTGTTAAAATCTCTATAACGAGTGCAGTGCACACGTACATGAGGCAAACCACGCCACCCCGCTTTGTGTCCTGATGTACGTAAAAAGTGAGCAAGCATCCCACTTCCAGTGAAATTGTTCTTCCCATTTTTACATGGTGACTCACTCACCCTCCACAAGATGGGTTCTAGTGAATCTACACAATGAAATAGGACTTGGTGAGAAGGCTTCATTGCTGAGCCTCCCCAAGGTGGGTAGAGGGATCACTGTCTCCTCCTTTGGGCTACATGTATTGAGAGCCTCTCTCCGAGTTAGTGCCTGACTGGTTACAACAGCAAGGCTCACATTCAACACAAACATAAGCAAGGATCCAAGAAACCCTCACCGTTGTGCCCTCGTTTTCAGAAGCCAAGTGATTTTTTAACATTAATTTTTAGAGTGAGAGGAAAGGAGAGAGAAGTGAGTGGGGAGAGAGACATCAATTTGTTGTTCCACTTATTGATGCATTCATTGGTTGATTCTTGTATGTGCCCTGACTGGAGATTGAACCCGAAACCTCTGCGTATCGGGACGATGCTCTAACCAACTGAGCTATCCAGCCAGGGCCCCAGGTGATATTTTTTGTGGTTCCTGAGTGCCTTCGTCTGGGTTCTCCCCAAAGCAGAGCCTGATAGGAATGCCAATCTGTGCGTAGTCTAATTCAGAGTGAAACAGGGAAAGAGGGAGAGCCAATAAAAGGATGAATTATTGAATTGGTCACCACTAAGCAGAACCTTCTAAGAAGCTTTGTGAAATGCATCTCAGGAGCATCCGGGGGTGGGGGAGAGGTAATGGGGAAACATTTATCTTCCTGCTCCCAGCCCCTGGTGGGCAGTGGTTGCCCCGTGGGCATCAACATCCCTACACTCATCTGGTTTGTGGTGGGTGTAGGGAAAGCCAGGGGCACGATCCTCACAGAGGCCCCTTGGCTACACAGTGGTGCTCCAGCCACCCCTGGTGTTCGTTGGGCTTCAGGTGCTCTTGCTGAGTAAATGGCAAAGCTATTTGGAGTCTCCTGGGACTTGGACCCAGCCATTGTCTTCCCGTAGCGGGGCTGTAGAAGGCTAGTTGCTCTGAGTGAGCTGGCGAGAATGGCTGTGGAGATCCTACTTGGGAGAGGCCTGGGGGCAGCCATCTGGCTGGGACCTGGGGTGGCCTTCAAGCTGTGTTTGCACAGCAGGTACGGTGTTTACTTAGACTGTAGGGGGTGGCTGAGGGAGAATGGGGGACCCTTAGCTCTGGACACGGCCACCAAGGGCCAGTGCTGCCCATGTAGCCCAGTCTTCAAGCTTCCCGCACCTGATGTCTTTACAAAACCGTGCAGAGCGCTTGCCTGGGCTCTTTCCCTTTCCCTTTCCCATCCGGCCTGGCCTGCGCACTCCCTCACTGGGGGGACGGTGAAAGGGAGCAAAGACGACATCCCCTCCCAGCACAGGAGCTGTAAGTGAGGTCTCAGTTCCCAAGCTTTCAGGGAAATATCTTCAGCCCCCGAAGCTTGTGACTCCCAGGTCCCGGGTGGTATGATCCAAGCACAGCAGTGAGCGCTGGCCGTTGCGCAGTGTCCCCCGGTGCCAAGCTTTCACATGCGTCATCTTACTCAATCAGCCCTCAGACCTGAAGAAAAGGTGACCTCTTTAGCGTGTGACTTGTATTCATTAGTGCCTGTCTTGGCTTGAAAAGCAGTTGCGAATGACCATGTATGGGCCTGTAATCCTCTGCGACTGTCTCTGAGTCCTTGGTGCTGCTCTTGGTAACGTCTCCTTTTCCTCCTCAATTAGCTTTGACGTGAGGAAGCGGGCAGGGCAGGCGGATGAAGACTGTCGGCTGGAATTCCCTTGCTTTGTGTGCTGCTCAGGCCTTGCCTTTCCCCTTTCATTCTCCCCCCCTCCCCGTCCCTGCTTCTAGTCACCAAATTGCCCCCATCCCTTAAGCCTCACTTCCTTCAGGTTCTCTGTCTACTGTGGTTCCCAGAGGTCACCTTCTCCTCTGAAAACAGTGCTTTTCTGCTCAACTAGCTGGGCCATGCATCACTTCTGCCTGATGACAGCTCTGGTTTTGTAATTTATCTTTTCAGATATTCCTGCCTTAACTTTAACCCTTTCCCACACCTCCTTCCACAGCTTCCCCCCAGGAGATTGTAAGCTCCTTGAATTTGCTTTATATTTCTTCATAACCTCCACAGGGTCTAGACGGGTGTCTTAGACACAGTAGGGATCAATAAATACTTCTTAAGTCAAAAAGTGAATAGAAAAAGGGACTTGTGAAAATTTGGGGAAGGACACTATGATTCTTTATCTTCATTGTTGCCTCTATCTGAGTGTATACTGGGTTGAGCCGTGTCCCCCCCCACAAAAATTCATGTCTACCCAAAAACTCAGAATGTGACCTTATTTGGAAATAGGGTCTTTGCAGATGTAATTAGTTTAGATGAGGTCATATGGGATTAGGGTGGGCCCTAAATCCAATGACTGGTATCCAATAAGAAGAAGGAAATTTGAATGCAGAAACAGATACACAGGGAAGGAAGCCATGGGAAGGCAGAGGAAGAGACTGGAGTGGTGAAGCTGCAAGCCAAGGATTGCTGGCCACCATTAGAGGCCAGGAGGAGGCAAGGAAGGAACTCCCTAGAGCCATCAGAGGGAGTGTGGCCCTGCCAACACCTTGAGTTTTGACTTGTAGTCTCCAGGACTGCGAGACAATACATCCCTGTTGTTAAGCCACCCAGTTTGTGGCACTGTGTTATGGCAGCCTTAGGAAGCCAACACAGAATTTAAGCGACTTAAGAGCAGGGACAATGTCTTACTCACCTGTGCCCCACTGCAGTGTTTAGATCAAAGCATGTTGGTTGACCCAAGATGTTAAAGGGAACTTTTTGAAAAGTATAGATTACTGGAAGGTATGGCCCTTTACCACCTGGCTGCTGTCACACACAGCCGCAGAAATTAGGGGTTTGGGGCACTGGACAGTTGCCTCCTGGGAGGACTGGACGGCACTAAGGAAGGGAAACACTTAAGAGGGAGGGAGTTGAGAATGAGCCAAAGCTTCCTTCATCTGCTTCCCAGTTTTGGCTAGAGCTGGCCTGGTCTCAGGCCCTTGTATCTAATTATGTGGGTTCAAAAAGGCTCAGACACTCCTTGTGGGAGTGGAGCAAGTCCTCAAGAATCCAAGGTCCTGACCATGGATTCCTCCGGCTGGACTCGGGAGGACTGGTGGCACTGGGGCTGGGGAAGAGGGTGGTGGCTTGGGGTTGAAGTCGACTTTAGCAAATAGCCCATTGTTCTCTTTCACCCTTCTGTGAAAGACTATCAGAAGTTCACTGCATGGCTCTCAGGAAGTTCCTGGCAGCTCTGTTTATAATAGCGAGATTTTGGAAGTGACCCAAATGTCTGACAGTAGATGATTGGTTAGATAAAGCATGGTTTAGCCAGACATTGGAATTCTATTCAGCCATTAAAAATGATGTCATGAATGATAGTTTACTGGCATGATAAAAGGATATCATATATGGAAAACTTATACATAGATCTGTAATACTTTACATATGTGATACATGCATGACACATGTATGCAGGCATAGGAAAAGATCCACACAGAAATAAGATCAAGATTTTAACAGGGCTTTTCTCTGGCTGGTGAGATTATGGACAATTTTTGCCTCTACAATGGGCACATATTTGTTTGTAATATAAAACTAAAGTTGTTTTTAGTTTAAAAAAGTGCTCTTGCAGTATTATAGATTGAACCATGAGCTTCCTCCTTTCTTCTCCCTACCGGAACTTAACTTTCCTGGATTTCTTTGCACAGGTTTGGGCTCTCCTCTCTATGAATCTGCAGAGGGCCGTGAGAGCATTACAAAGAAAACCTCCTGCCCAGGGCAGTGGGAGGTCTTGCGGGAGCTCTGGGAGCTCCCTAGGAATCATCTCTTTGGTGCTGCGGGCAGCTGAGGTCACCTGCCGTGGTCCATCCACATCATGCAGGCTAGCAGAGGCTTCCCTGACCATCCAACACTGCCTCCGCCTCTCATTCTCTCTAGTAAATCTCGTCTTGCTTGAAATCCCAAACCCTACACCATGTCTCTAAATATTTATTTTAAAGAGTTATAACGTTCTACTCCAGTTCAACTCAGCCAACATTTATTTGACTGTTTATTTTGTTCCAGGCACTAAGTTACATTGTTGGGAAGCAATGATCACCAAGAGAGGGTCTACCGTCTGAAGGGCTCCGTCCGAAGGGCTCGTGGCTGGGACTACCTCTCAGGTGCCAGGGGCTTTGCTGAGGACATGTACATGCTCACTTTTGTTTTTTTTAATCCTCACCGAGGATATTTTTTCCACTGATTTTTTTAGAGAGAGTGGAGGGGAGGGAGGATGAAGGGAGAGAGAGAGAGGGAGGGAGAGACATTGACGTGAGAGAGACCCAGCAACCGGTTGCTTCCTGCGCATGCGGCAGCTGGAGCCCTGATCAAGGCTGCAACCGAGGTACTGCCCTTGACTGGGAATGTGCGGCCTGACGCTCTAACCACTGAGCCAAGCCGGGCAGGGCTACATGCTCACCTTTAATTTAATCAGCACGGCAACCCTTTGGGTAAGCACTAATATTTTTATGGTACAGATGAAAAACTAAGGTTTGGAAAGTGCTCACTGCTCACTACTTGTTTAAATAGCAAGATGGGATACCAAATCCAGTTCTGTCTGACTGTTGCTGCTGCTCCTCCTCTACTCTACTCTACTCTACTCTACTCTACTCTACTCTACTCTACTCTATTCTACTCTACTCTGTTCTACTCTACTCTACTCTACTACTATCTTGGAGTCCCAAGTAGTTTCCATTACACAGTTTTCAGTTAGCAATGTATCAGAGTTTATTCTAACTATTCCTTATTTTGAACAACTGTATACTTTTAAATATGTCTGCTATTATAAGGAGACATTGCTATAATTATGTGTACATACATAGCTTTTGCTGACCTTTAAAAGAAAAGTTCCTACATATGCCCACACATTATGTGTAAGTGAGAGAAAAGACAGAAAGAAAATGCACTAAACATCTAACAATTACACATGGGGCATGGGATACAGCATGGGAGGCATAGGGGAAATAACTTTAACAACTTTAAAAAGTTGACCTTATTTTTTAGAGCAGTTTTAGGTTAAGAGCAAAAATGAGGGTAAGTTAGAGAAATTTCCCATGTATCCCCTCCCCCACACCTCTGGCCTCCCCCACTGTCAACATCTCCCACCAGAGGGGTGCATTTGTTACAACTGATGAACCACATTGACACATCATCACCCACATTCTACAGGTTTTGACAAATACGTAATGATATGTACCCATCATTGTAGTTTTACACAAACAGCTTCACGTGCTGAAGATCCTCTGTGCTTCACAACCCTTGGTAATCATTGATCTTTTTACTGTCTCCATAATTGTGCCTTTTCCAGAACGTTATAGAGTTGGACTCATGTAGTGTGTAGCCTTTTCTGATTGATTTCATTCACTTAGCAATATGCCCTTAAGTTTCCTCCATGTCTTTTCATGGCTTCACAGCTCATTTCTTTTTAGTTCTGAGTAATAAGTCCATTGTTTCGATGTACCACAGTCTATTTATTCATTCACCTACTGAAGGACATCATGGTTGCTTCCAAGTTTTGAAGAAAGCTGCTATAAACACCCATGGGCAGGTTTTGTTCCAACATAAGTTTTCAACTCATTTGGGGCAAATGTCAATGGGCGTGGTTGCTGTATTGTGTGGTCAGAGTATAATTTTGTAAGGAACTGCCCAAACTGTTTTCCAAAGCTGCTGTACCATTTGTAGTCTCACCAGCAGTGAGTGAGAGCTTGTGTTGCTCCAGATACACGCCAGCATTTGGTGCTGTTAGCATTTTGGATTTGGCCATTCCAATTGGTGTGTAGTGGTATTTCATTGTTTTAATTTGCAATTTCCTAATGACACGTGATATTTTTATATGCTTATTTCCATCTGTATACTGATGAGATGTCTATTCAGGTATTTTGCCCACTTTTTAATTTCATTTTTGAAATTATTATTATTATTTTTAATTCTCACCCAAAGACATGCTTAGAGAGAGGAAGAGAGAGAGAGAAAGAGAGAGAGAAACATCAATGGCTGTCTCCTGTACACGCCCCTACCAGGGATTGAACCTGCAACCCAGGGATGTGCCCCGACCAGGAATCGAACTGGCAGTCTTTCAATGCACGGGGTGATGCTCCAACCTACTGAGCCACTCCAGCCCAGCCTTTTGTCCATTTTGAAAACTGGTTATTTTCTTATTGTTGAGTTATAAAAATTCTTTGTATATCTTGGATAATAGTCCTTCATTAAATATGTCTTTTGCACATATTTTCTCCCAGTTTGTGGCTTGTTTTCCCATTCTCTTGAGAATTTTCACTTTTTAGTTTACACACTTCAATTTTGTTTGTCCCCCCTCCTCCCCAAAGGGCATGCAGTGATTAAAAAACATTTTCTTAAAACACTACCTTCTAATGCATTCAGAAGCATACAAATAAACTAGGATTTATCAGTAATACAACTGCTGTTAGAAGGATTCCTAGGAAAATGAAAGATTTTCCCTAACCAGAAACCCAGGCTCAGCCCTGGGAAGAGGAGAGTGCAGTCAGCATGGTGACTGTCTCCCAAAGAGGTAGCAGACTTTTTAAGAGCTTGTGTGTGGTTATGACTGTGTCGTGTTTTCCAGCGTTTAATGCCTATATTATACAGTGATATGTCTGAGAGGGTCTTGGATAAAGAGGACAGTCTCTAGCCTCCCTGAAAAAAATGCTAATGAATTGGATTCCCTTTGGCTGAAAGGAAAAACTGGAGCCAGCTGTCTCAACTCGAGAGAGCAAAGGGAAAGGCTAAAAAAGAGAGCATACTGGAGGCCAGAAAAAGCCATTTGGCAGAGGATAGGCTTCCTTGGCTGATGGACTTCTGTGGCTCTTGTAGGAGGAAGCTCCACATTTCTGGTCAAAGGCCTTGGGCAGCAGACCAGCCCCATCATAAGCTGACTGTGTGACATGAACAAGATGCTAAGCTTTTTTGAGCCACAATTTTCTTATTTTGGGAAAATGCAGATGATAATAATAGTAACTATCTCAGAGGGTTGCTATGAGAATTAAATGATGCTTCACTTTCAAAGTGCTTTGTAAAGAACAAAGTGCTTGTTCTAACATGCTACCCGAGCATTCCTTGGGTATTTAGATACATTGTGCCTGAATGCCCACTGTGTGCTGACTACTGGGCATACCAGGAACAGTAATGCTTGGTGTTTACCCTCAAGAACCTGTCAGGCAGCATAAAAAGTCAGAAAGGATCATCTGATGACTACTGCACAGGAACTAACAGCAGGTAATTTGCCACTTAACAATATAGGGCCATCTGTGTTGTTCATTATTGCAAGAATGTTCTCATCTTCCGAAGCAGATTGCAGGCTCTTTGATGGTAGGGCGTGGCTTCTTTTACCTTCCATTGCAACTTAGAGTGTTGAGCAAATCATATCTATTACCATATATGGAGGGCTCTCTCGGGTGTTGAGATCTTTTAGGTATATATTTAGACATACCTTATGTGATATTTAAAACAACCCGATGAGGTAGGTAATGTTATAATATGAATTTTACAATGAGGGAACAGAGGCACAGAGCGGTTAAATAACTGTCATGAGACTTCTCAGCTTTTGGATGGTGGAGTAAGAATTTGAACCTTGATTTATCTCACTTCACAGCTCATATTCTTAGGTGCTATGCTGTGAGCTCTGGGAATTTGTTGACTGGTTGCTAAACTCATCTTGGGGTCTAAAGTAGAGAAAAACTTAGTGTTGAGTTTAAGAGGAGGCATGAGGTGAAGTGTGAGGGAGCTCAGAGAAAGGGTAAAAGGGGGATTTGGGGCTCCTGTCATGTCCCTGGGGGATGTCCCTATGTTAGGGGACCTCATGCATTTTCCTGGCCCTGCCCTGTGAGAACTGAGGGTATTTGCTGGCTCTCATTTACCAGCAGCCAGTTAAGGATCGCTGTGGGTGCCACACACAAGGGCAGGTCAGTTAGGACTAGGACCCAGTGTACTCATAAGTTGGCGTACAGAGTAGAGGTCGAGGGGCCTGGTGGATCTGGGGCTGGGGGTCATCTGGGATGCTACTTACACAAGGACTGGGTGCTTGGGAGGAGAGATGCTGGGTGAAATAGACAGATTGGGGGGGTGTGTGTGCGTGTACACGCGCGCACACAAATGGAGCCTTGAGTTGAAAGGTTCAGGTCTTCATTGTTCTGGCTCTTCTAAATGATTGTTATTAGTGCTGTCAGTCAGAATTGAGCGGGAAACAACAGACAGTGCCTGGAGAGGGATGTCAAGGAGGGCTTAGTAAAGGGGCTATTCCTGACTACAACGCCAGGAAAAGGATGGTGAAGCACCTTAGGCCTAACAGTAGAGAGAAATGCTACCAGCCTTGGGCCTGAAGCAGCAAGGGGCAACAGCAGACAGGAACACCCTGGGGCCTTTCGCTGTAGGACAGGCCCCTTGACAGGAGCTGCGGTCCCGGAGAGGAACACAGCCACTGTCAACTCGCAGCTGGCAGGAAGTGAACCAGAGGATTCACATCCCGACTCCTCTCTTGTTCCCTCTGATTTCCGGCCACTCACGTAGGTGTCACCCAACTAGATGCCAGAGAGCAAGACAGCCAGCCATGCTATGGGCTGAAAAAGATGGATCTGGAGGGGTGAATGGAGAATAGCCAGGGCCTCTGTCCACAGAAATGCTTAGCAGCTGCTCCCAAAACAACCAAGGCACTTGGTTCCCTATTAATAGGAAAGTATCTAAATAAACTGTGCGATGTCCACACCAGGGAACACTATGCAGCAGCTGCAAAGATAAGCTCGACCAATAAGTACTGATGTGCATGGGTCACTGAGGCATGTCACTGTTGAAGCGAAATGCAGGAGGATGCCCAGTATAGGGTGGCATGTTTATTGCACATGGGGGAGCGTGGGGGTGCACGCACTACCATAAGTCTATTAAATGCCCCAAGTCTATTGACTGCTATGGTATGTTGTGTATAAGTATATTTACAATATATGTGTGCTTGTAGAATCTAGAATGATAGTAGTGGTTAGCACTGGGGAGATGGGAGGAGACTCAAGATTGGGGTGACAGTCAAAGGGGACTTTAGGCGTGGTAGACATAGTTTCCTAATAGCAGCCTTTCCCTACCTTCTCCCCATCCCTTCATACTAACAATTCAAATTCTGTCCAAGGCAGCACTGTGCTTAGGGAAGGTGGGTCCAGTGTCAGATCATGATTGATATAAGCCAAGTACACGCACGCTATTCCTCTTTGCCTGTGATTTGTCTAGGGGTAGGCATGTGACCCAGTCTGCTGGAGATTTCTAGAAAGTTTTTTTCTTCTCTAATAACAAAGAATATAGTGAACAAGGAGCTCTGCTTCTCCCCTTCCTTTCTGTTTTGGGTCGATGTTTGGAAATGTGATGTTGGAGCTATGGCAACCGTCTTATGACCACGAGGGAAAGGTCAGGAAACTGTAGAGATATCACTCCAGCACCCTGATCTCTTCTTGCTGTTCCAAAGCAGAAACCATTTTCCTTCAAACCTCTTGTTGCCTGAAATAATTAAATGCCCTCATTGCTTAAACCACTGTTCGTCAGGCATTCTGTTGTAATTAAACACATTCTAACCAACACAGTGGCTTGATCTGAAATAGTTTAAGAATTTTCTCAGGAGAATTTAGCCCTGTGTACTTGTGTAATTAAACATGTTTTTGTAAAGCTACCTCATGTACTGGCACTTCATTTGCAGAACTGACATGGTCCACCTTCTGCAGGCTCCCTGAGGCTCTCTCTACCCGTCACGTCCTTGTTTGCCTCTGTCTCAAGGTTGCCTCCTGAACTGCTTGACTGATGACTCAAGTGGACAAGACTTTTTGGAACACATACACTCTCTATCCCTCCTGGGGCTGCAGCATCCCCTGCACCTCCTCAGGCTGGGGGCCCACTAACTGGGGCTCTTTCCCACAGCACTCTCTGCAGGGAGGAGCCTGCTCTTTGATAACAAAAGAGATCTGGGGAGACTGGAGAGGTGCATGCAGAATGGGAGAGGCCTAAAGCTGAGGGTAGGATTTGTTCTGCCCCCAGGCCCGCTGTGTGAATATCATAAAGAAGCTCCTTCTGAGTTTACCCAGGGATGTCTTGCAGCTCCGGTGATTTCAGAGAATGCTTTTAAATCACTAGTATTCACTGCCTCTGCTGGAGGTCCTGTGCATTGGACCTGATCCCCACGGCGATGGGACTTGTGCAAATATCTAAAAGAGGAGAAGGAATGGTTTGCGCAGGTTCATAGTTGCATAAGGTCACCCTGGAAGCTGAAGACTGTTGGGAGACCCTTGTGAAAGGCTGAAGGGAGAGAAGCTAGTTGGGGCCCAGGATGGGGTGCAGGGGAGAGAACAGGTGTGAGTTCCCCCTTCCCTTCACTGTGGGTGAAGCTATATATACGTTGGCAAAGCATGTTTTCTGCATTCTTCAAAGGAAGGGCACGGATCATTGGGATGCTGTTTTCTGAGGATGTTTTGGGGAGCTGTCTCTAATAAGGGTTTCGTTTGTGGCATCTGGCAGTCAGTCCCTCCGTAATCATTCCTTGCAGCAGGCCTGGGTAGGGGGATGGGAGAACAGGACTCCTGTTATTCCTTTGCCACTGTGAGCTCTGCGCCCCACTGTGAGTGGTAGGCACCTCCTTCCTCTGTCCCTCTCCACCCGCCTTTTTCCAGTTCGCTTTCCCTCTCCAGGCTTACCGAGGGCTGCACTCCGGTTTGTGGGACAGGGATACCTGTAGTTAAAGACTGGGAAGGAGGGAGGGAGGGAGGGAGGGAGGGAGGGAGGGAGGGAAGGATAAACAAAAGCAAACTTTTGCCTCAGATGCCCGCTGCTTTATTATGCATGCTTTCCTCTTTCTCAGAGTGTTTTGGAAAGACTGAAAATAAACACTTTTGTAATACTGACTTGTAATTCACACTTTCCCGACAAGTCACTGAAAATGCAGCGGTGGCCGCTGAAAGAGGGATCTGACACCTTGGGAGGGCTCTGACGAAGCCTTCCTCAGCAGGGCTCTCTGGTTCAGAATGTCCCAGCCGTGGATCCTGCGCCTCCTAAACCAGCCCCGGGGCCAAGGAGGCCATCGGAACCGGGGCCAGAACTCGCCGCCACCCGGGGCTCCACCACCAACCAGTTCAGGCTTCGACACTGCTGGTCCTCAAGTAATGTTGAGGAATCATTGAAAACCTCACCTGGAAGGGATCATGGGAGCCCATTAACTCAAGACGCTCATTCTACAGGTCAGGGGAAGGACTTTCCTGCATGGAATGACCGGAGGGGTCAGTGGAGGAACGGGGACTGTACCCCTGAAAGCTGGGCTCCCGGCCCTTTCCCATTAAGCCATGCTTTACTAATGCTTGTTTCTTTCACTGATGTTTTTATTATGGAGAAACTGAAACATATGCAAAAGTAGAGAGGCAAGTATAGCAAATACCCAGGTACCCATCACCCCATTGCAATAGTCATCCTTGTTCTGATGTTCTTGGTTTTTTGTTGTTAATCTTCACCTGAGGATATTTTTTCCATTGATTTTTTTAGAGAGAGTGGAAAGGAGGGAGGGGGAGAGACACAGAGAGAGAGAGAAACATCTATGTGAGAGAGACACATCAATTGGTTGCCTCCTCCATGTGTCCCGCCAGGGCTGGGGATCTAACCTGCAACCCAGGTACGTGCTCTTGGCTGGGAATCGAGCCTGAGGCCCTTTGGTGGGCAGGCTGACACTCTAACCATTGAGCCACACTGGCCAGGGCCTGAAGTCTTGTTTTATCGGTTCCCCCACCTTGCCCCTTTGCAACCAGACAGACTTCATACCATTTTATCTGTTAATATAGCAATATGTTTCTCTAACAAAGCTTTTAAAAAGAATGTAATCACAGAACCATTACCACACTCACACAAGGTCCACACATTGCATTTGTTGATTTTGTAAAAGGGCTTTTAAACTGTAATAGCCCCTCCTCCTATATATCCCCCATGCCATATGCTTGTTGCAAAACTGGGTCATCTGTCCTTTAGAATTTCCCTATTTTCTGGAGTTGGCTGATTGTGTCCTGCTGGTGTCTTTTAACATATTTCTACATCCCATTCCCTGTAAATTGGTACTTAGTTGTAGAGCAGTGGTTCTCAACTGGGGAAGATTCATGCCTTCCCTCCCTCCCTGCAATCCCTCCCAGGGCCTGACAGTGTGTGGAGACATTTTTAATTGTCATGATTGGATGGTGCTGTTAGCATCTAGTGGGTCAAGGCCAGGGATGCTGCTAAACATCCTGTGTACACAAGAAAGAATTATGTGTCCCAAGGCGTGAATTTTTAGTAACTCTGATGTTAAGGTTAATCAGTGGGTTCAGGAGGAATCAGCCTGCCATCCATTATAAAGTAAGCCAAATTGAAGTATTTGGAGAGTGAAACAGAGCATTAGTAATAGACAAGAAGACCCAAAATGTCTCTGGCAAACAGGGACATGTGATTATCCTACCCATTGACTTTTTCAAGAGCTTCGTTCTGCTCTAATTGATTTTCTTTGACATTTCTCCCAGTTTTTATAAAAGTTACATGGGCACATAATTTAAAGAGTCACATAATTCTCCTAGACTTGTTGCTATAGCAATTCCCTCATTCCTCCCCATTCTGCCTTCCCAAGAGGCAACCGTTTCCAATTTTTTCAGCTGGTTCTTTTAATATTTATCTTTGCATATCCTAATAATGGGCTTAAATTGCTACTTTTTGCACATTTAAAATTTGGGTATTTTCTAATGACTTCTCCCTAAAGAATATGATAATCTCTCTATTTTTCTAATAATGTTTCCTAGCCAGGCGCCTTTTCTATCCATTTATGTTCTTAGAATAAATGGTAATTTTTGTTGTCTGCTCATGTCTAAGAGCAGGACACTAAAAAGCCCATTAGAAGCTCTGATCTCACTAGTGGGGCTTGTTGACTGCAGCTTCACTGCAGGGTTATCTGGCTATGCTGTTTCTTTAGGGAGCCCCCAACGTCAGAATGTTTAAGTCTTTCTTCTTGGTCCAATAAAATTGCTCAGAGAAGAGTTTTCCAGTGTTGTGCTTGGAAAACTCTTTTTTTTTTTTTAAAAAAAAAGATTTGAGAGAGAGAGGGGCATCAATTTGTTGTTCCACTTATTTGTGCATTCATTGATTGCTTCTTACATGTGCCCTGACTGGGGACTGAACCAGCAACCTTGGCCTAAGGGGACAATGCTCTAACAGCTAAGCTACCTGGTGAGGGCTTAATTATTGTAGCTTTATATCAAGTCTTGAAGTTAGGTAGAACAAACCCTCCACATTTCCAAGCTGAATTGGCTATTGTAGATCTTTTGCATTTCCAAGTGAATTATATAGAATCAGTTTGTCAATTAAAAAAAAAAAAGCATTTATATTGTTAATACAAAATTAACAATATGATGTAAAAATGTATTGTGTGTGATGTAAAAAGCTCGCTGGGATTTTGAGTCAAATTATATTGTATTTCTTGATCATATTAGGGAAAATTTATGTTTAGCAATATTGAGTATTCCAACACAAGAATATGGTATATTTTTCTAAGTATTCCTTCACAAAAAATGTATTCCTTGCCCGGCAGGGCGTGGCTCACCCGTTGAGCAATGACCTAAGATCCAGGAGACTGTGGTTCGATTCCCAGTCAGGGCACATGCCTGGGTTATGGGATCGATCGATCCCCAGTCAGGGGCCTGCAGGAGGCAGCCAATCAATGACTCTCTCTTCATTGATGTTTCTATGATTCTCTTCCTTTCTCTGAAATCAATAAAGACATATTTAAAAAGTATTCCTTCATTTCTTTCCATGATGTTTTGTAGTTTTCATTGTACAGAACTTGCCCATATTTTTTTGGATTTATCCCTAAGTATTTTATATCTTTAAATGGTATTGTAAATGGTATTACATTTTATTTTATTTTTAAAATATGTCTTTATTGATTTCAGAGACAGGAAGGGAGACGGAGAGAGAGAGACAGAAACATCAATGATGAGAGTCATTGATCACCTGCCCCCTGCACGCCCCGGACTAGGGATCAAGCCCGCAACCCGGGTATGTGTCCTGACAGGGAATCGAACCGCGATCTCCTGGATCCTAGGTCGATGCTCAACTGCTGAGCCATGCCCGGCTGGGCAATGGTATTATATTTTAAATTCTATTTCCCACTATTTTTGCTAGTATATAACTTGATTTTTTACATTGGTCTTACATACTGAAACCTGGCTAAACCCATTTATTAATTCTAGCAGCTATTTTGTAGGTTACATAGGATTTTCTACATAGACAATCACGTTATTTGTGAGTAAAGACAGTTTTCCTCCTTCCTATCCAATTTGGATGCCTTTTGGTTCTTTTTCTTGCCTATTGCATTGGCTAGAGGCCCCTGTTCCATGCTGGATTTCAAGGGTAAAAGCAGGCGTCCTTTCCTTGTTCTGACGTTAGGGGGAAACCGATTAGTCTTTCACCACTAACTGTGATGTTAGCTATAGGCTTTTCATAGACACTGCTTATCAGGTTGCAGAAGTTTCCATCTAATCCTACATTGTTGAAAGTTTTTTTTTTAATAAAAATACAAGTTAGATTTTGTTAAGCACTTTTTTTGCACTTATTGAGATAGTCACATGGTATTTTTCTTTTTAATTTGTTAATATAGTGAGTTAAATGGATTGATTTTCAAGTACTACATCAACCTTGCAAGCCTGGGATAAAGCCTACTTGGTCATGATATATTATTTATTTTATATATTGTTGGAATCAATTTGCTAAAATTTTGTTTTAAGAAATTTGCATCTGCGTCTATGAGGAATATTGGTGTGTAGTTTTCTTCTTTTTGACAGTCTTTGTTTGATTTGGTGTCATAGATTGCTGGCCTTGCAGGTTTCCTTCCTTCCTCTTTAACTTTCTGGAAGAGTTTGTGGAGAACCAGTATTATTTCATTAAATTTCTGGCGTTGTTATTATTTCCTTCTGCTTACTTTGGCTTTCATTTGCTCTTCTTTTTTTCATTTCTTAAGTTGGAGGGAAGCTGAGGTTACTGATTTGAGACTTTCTTCTCTCTCATTTTTCCCGATTTAGGCATTTAGTGCTACAGAATTTCCTCTAAGTTCCGCTTTAGTTTTTTTGCACAAATTTTGATATATTGTGTTTTCATTTTCCTTCAGTTCAAAACACTTTCTAACTTCTCTTTGATTTCTTCTTTGACTCATTGGTTAGGAAGTGTGTTATTTAGTTTTCAAACATTTGGAATTTTTAAGATATGTTTTTCTTATTGGCTTCTAATTTAATTTCCTTTTGGTTTCAGAACATACTTTGTATGACTTGAGTCCTTTTAAATTTATTGAGGGTTATTTTATGGCCCAGAATATGAACTCCTTTGGTAGATGGCCCGGGTGCACTAAAGAAGGGTGTGTGTTCTGCCAGTCTCGGGTGGAAAGAGAAACTCTCTCAAGACAGTAAGCTGCAGGATCGCAGAGCTCATCTTCATTTCCTGTCTCTCAGGGATGGCTGCACTTTGTTGCCTAATATCCAGCGTCTTGAGAACAGTTGTTTTCATGCGTTTCATCTGCTTTATAAATTGTGCCTGGTGGGAGGGTAAACCTGGTCCCTGCTGGTCCATTTGGCCAAAGCATAAGTCTCCTCAAACTGCTTTTCGTTGGGGTTTCAACCAATATTCCAGTTAGTCCAACTTTAAACTTCCACTTCAGAAGTTTCTGGTTCTGATAGTTCCTGAGCCTTTGTGGGGATTCTAAGATGTCAGTTGTGTTGTTTCTTGGCTTTTCTCTCTCCTGGCTCTGGAATGTAATAAATATTCTAGGGGAGTTATTAAACTAGAGCAGGGACTACACAGGGGGCTCTGAAACTGGACAATCATGGCCAAGCTCGGTTTTCTCATGAGGCTACTTTGCCTGGAACTGGGCCTCAAACTCAAATACCAACCAGGGCCCTGGAGGGAGGGGGAACGAATGCAAAGCACTGTTGCAAAGTAACAGGGGTAGGCGAGGACATAACTCACCTTGTTTAGACAACTCTGCTCTAGGCTCTTATGGCCATGCAACAAAGAAGGCCCAGGGTTATCAGATCTTCCCTTAATTCAGAGAAGTTGGAAACTCAGAATTTTATGCAAAATTTTCTATTTTTAAAAATCTTGACAATTAATCCAAATTTTAAAAACATGTTGTGGGCCAAATGAAAATCCAAAGAAAGACTGGACCTGTCTTGTCGGCCTGTCATTTGATACCTTTGGCTTTTCATGTCTGCTTCTCCTTTTCGTGTTCCTGATCCATTAAGCAGGTGACTCTCCCTGCTTCCTCATGTGTCTCTGCTCCCCAAGCGTTGCTCACACATGACTCCGGTTTGCCATGGCACCCACACTGACCACCTTCCACATGACCTTTTTGTTCAAGTTCCCAGCACCGTGTAAGTGACTCATTGTCTCAATATTTCAATTTCAGGTTCCCAGAAGAGAGAATCTGATTCTCTGGCTTTGGTCTTATCAACTATGATTGGAGAGGGTCAATTAGGGTGCCACTTACTAGCCTTTGGTGGCTGAGAATGGCATAGGTTTCTATGGGTAGTGAGAAAACAACTGCCTTTCTATGGAAACCAACCAAATCATGCAAGGGGAGAGTTAGAAATGACCTTAAATTTTTGTTGTCAAACTTCATTATGTTACATATGAAGAAACTGGGGCTTAGAGAAGTGAAGTGTCTTCTCCAAGCTGAAAGACTTTATTAGGTGAACATTAGGCCTGGGTGTGGGATTTAGCTGCCTAGCTAAGTTTTCTTTCTATTGTGTTCCATGAGAGCAGGAAATACATTAGTATTCTTAAATGCAAAGAAAGTTTGATGCATAGTAGGTATTCAATGAATATTTGTTGAATAAAATGATGTACTGAGTTGTTTTCTAAAATGTTAGCATACTTTCTTTATAAGTTAAGATAAGGTTTAACTACATATAACAGAAACAATGGCTCATATACAATCAACGTTTATTTAGCTCTCAGGTGAAAGAAGTCTGGTGTTGAGATGGACCTTTAGGATGTCTGTTTTGTCATGCTTAGTGCATAACTTCCATCTTTAAATTTGTCTTATGGTACTGGAGCTCTAGTCAGATACTTAAACTCCAGGATGGAAAAATAGAGAATGGGTCTACGGCAGAAAGATTTCCTGGAAATGCCAACTCAACTTTTCTTGTATCTCACATTTGAAACTTACAGACATGTGGCTACATTTGGTTCCAAGGGAGACTAGAAAAAGGAAGTTGGATGCGTTGTCTCCTTGAATAAATCTGGATTTTGTTAAAGAAAAAAAATGAAGTGGGTATTGGGTAGACATGCAGCAGTGTCTGCCAGCATTAAAAAGAGGTAATTGATTGAAATGTTTCCTAGTTTTGATATGCCCAATAACCAGAATGAAAATATGAAGGCCTTTAAAGATACTTATCAGAAGAGATGCAAACAGAAGAAATGCTGTTTTGGTTCTGATAATATTCTAATGTTCTGGTTCAATTGCTTTAGAACACATTGGCTCAGTTATAGTTCATAGTACTTCAGTAGGATTTTATTGGTTTTCATAGAAATCGTTTTGGGTAAGTTCACAATTTAAAAAAATGTTTGTTTTCAGTTCAGTACTGGGTTTCACAAATTAATATGATCCCTTTCAATTTTTGGTTCATAGCTTGGGTCAGTGCCAGTTCCTGGTTGTGAGGTATCCACACTAAGAATTTTACAGTTATTTAGAATAGCAGGCATAGGCCAAAGAACCGATTTCCATTTAGGCAGGAGTCTATTAATCCTGCTGTTCATATGTAGGAACTAATAATCCTAATGGCGTTGAATGATTCTAAATCTATCTCTGTGACTTGGCATGGCTAAAGGTCCCCCTTATGATAGATATGCCAAAATTAATGCATTAGTCTGTTTCATTCCTGTTCTATAATATAAATGCACGCAATTCAAACTTCTCTGTTCTTACTCAGGTTTTACGTTTCCATAGTTTGAGATTTCCTTTATCATGTTAGTTCTAGAACACTGCTCTGGATTTTGTCTGTATGGTATCTCAGAAAATACACTTAAAATTAGAGGTTAAAAGTTCAAATTTTTTTTTTTAAATATATGGTGACTAGGGAGTTGTTGTGAATTTCAGAAGCAGAGCTTGTGTTGGGAGTGATGGTTGTTTCTGCTAAAGGAAATTTAGCTGATCAGGGCCTCGCAGGACCTGTGGCTCAACATTGCTATGTAGCATAATATTTTAATGAGGACCTGGAGATCTGAATTCATATGAAGAATCCTGATTTTTACGTATCATTCACTAATTTAAAAAATTAAAATCAATGAGTGGGTCATTACTGTGCAGGCCAGACGATACATGCCTATGGGTCTGACACTAGGGGTGCTGGCTTCGGGGTCTGATTTAAATGCGCCATGTTTCTCCATGTCCTTCTTGTTCTCTTCTACGCTTTGCTTGGTTCGCACTTGTTCTTTTGAATAAAAATGTTGACAAAATATTTGAAAGTTGCTTCCTACTTTCATTGGTATCATGACATTGCCTGTGAATCAAAATATATTGCCTATTATATATTTTGATTCACATTGCTTGTGAATCAAAATATATAATACCTATATATTCAACCTAATAGATAGGTTGAATAACCTTTATATTTCCTCTCGTTGTCTAGGAGAGAGTAATTCAATGAGAAGAGGACAATAGGCAGGCAAGGAATTTGCTTCTCTGGGTATGATCGTGTGTTTCTTGCAGCCATTGGCCATCCCTGTGAAATTCATCTGGTCCCTTTGCACATACGACCATTGGTCATAAAGTTAAAAAGGCAAGAGGATGTCAACAATGCATCACAATCTATCCCGCATAACCAACCAAGCAGCAGGACTGCGTATTTATACGCTACTTATTTTCCAGATTCACTCAGTGAATGTCAGCTGTGTGTTAGGCCTATGGTAGAATGGTGAATGGAATGTAGACTGGGGGCATGCCTTCCTCTGGCCTTTACTTATTTCTTGCTAAGGGAATTAAGGAGAATTGAAGGGAAGAAGGCCTTTGTCCTCTGGTCATAAGCTGTGAGGATGTGAGCCTTGAGGCTGCCAGCAGACATTGTTTCTTCAAGAGGAAGCTGGTCTGAGAGCATAAGGTAAGATGCATTATTTCTCCCCTGGGTACTGAACAGCTTCCTGACTTGTCTCCCTGCTTGCGCCCTTGTTCACTGATGGTCTGCTTTTAACAGAAGAGTGGGAGTGATCTTGAAAAACAAAAGTCAGATGTCATTCATTTGCTTAAAACACTGCTTTAGCCCAGCCTGTGTGGCTCAGTGGTTGAGCGCTGACCCATGAACCAGGAGGTCACTGGTTTTATTGCTGATCAGGACACATGACCGAGTTTTGGGCTCGATTCCCAGTAGGGGGTGTGCAGGAGGCAGTCGATCAACATTTCTCTCTCATCATTGATGTTTCCATCTCTCTATCCCTCTCCCTTCCTCTCTCTCTCAAATCAATAAAAACACTTTAAAAAGCAAAAACAATCAAACAAAACCCCCTGCTTTAAGTCCTTGTTTCACACAGAGTAAAAGTGAAGTCTTCACAGTGGCTTATAGCTCCCTATGACTGGTCCTGTTTGCCTCTCTGCCCTCGTCTGCCACAGTAATCCACCTCACTCACTCTAATCTAGCTGCTCCTCCAAATGCCTGGCAGGACCTCTGCATGGGCTGTTCCCTGTCCCCAGGAAACTTCCCATGGATTTTTCAAGTCCAGTGCTCTCTACTCCTCCAAATGTTCAAATCTCACCTTCTCATCGAGGCCTGGTTTAATTGCTTTGCCTTCTGTGTAGCCACACCATCACTTCTCCTTCTTGCCTTTGATCTTGGCCCCGAGTGACTCCAACTCCATGACCACTAAGACCAGTGTTGTAGAAGAAAGGGCTTGGAGAGTGACTGGGGTGGGTGGGGGAGAGAAGCTTCCTTGAAATGGCAAACTCAGTGACTTAGAGGAGCCTTGTCTCTGTGGGCTAATGTGACTAACTTGAGGCTGTTCATTAGCCTCTGGCAATTCTTTTTCACTACAGAAGCTCCCCAGTTTTATTTATACAGAGCGACTTAGCCTTTTCACAGACCACATCTCCTTATTTTTGGATCTGTTAAAAAAAACCAAGCCAACAGCCCCCAAAGCCTCCCAGAAAGCTGTGCTGGAAGCTGAGGCATAGCCCAAGGCTAAGTGTCTACACCTTCAAAGACTAGGAGGGTCTAGAGGCCAGAAGCCTTCACCCTTCCCCTCTCCCCCTCCCTCCCTCCCTCCCTCCCTCCCTCTCTCCCTCCCTCCTTCCTTTGTTCCTACCTCCTTCCCTTTTTCCTGCTTAACTCCCCCCACCCCCATTCTTAATTTGCTTGGCTCATAGTCATGAAATAGTTCCTAATCATATATTAGAAGTAAGACATTTTATAAAAAGTTAAAAGAAGACAAGATATGTTCTTATAAAGATGTCTATAATTTACTTTAAAAAACATCCAACATAGACAGAGAATCTTAAGTTTGTGCTGTTTG
This sequence comes from Miniopterus natalensis, assembly GCF_054644295.1. Taxonomy (NCBI): domain Eukaryota; kingdom Metazoa; phylum Chordata; class Mammalia; order Chiroptera; family Miniopteridae; genus Miniopterus; species Miniopterus natalensis. The sequence continues at coordinate 35,511,768 of NC_142093.1, forward strand.
GTTTAAGCTCCAACTCGAAGGGCAGCAGCTCTTGCCAAGAACAGAGTCCCGCGTGCGGCCAGGTTCGTTCTGATCAGGAAGCTCAGGCAGCCGCTGAAGGCGCTGATGATGCGCGTGCCTTGATCAATACCCTGTGCCCTGCTAACTAGCACAGCGAATGTCAGAGAGGGGTTTATTGCTAACGCGGAAGCCGGTGGCCTGCATAGTGAAAGTGGGCTCTCAACTTGATGAAACTGAACATATTTAAGATGTATGGATGGGCTAAAATTTCAAAGCCACTTGTAGAAAGAGGGGAGAAGAATCTAGCAAGTCTTTGTAGGTAGCCTGCGCCCTTAGGGCAGGCAACAGACACTTGATCCCTAAATGATCCCATATCCAGCCATTGGTTTAGGAGGATGTCTGTTTACTTGGTGCCACCTGTGTGGGCAACAGGATCTTGTTTCTGGAGAGTTGTCATGTCTGTCTCTGATAAACCTTTCATATGAGGTGGTGGTCAAAACATTATAAGGTAGACAGCTTAGACTTCATGGGACTTATGGAACAGGCTTTATAAACCACTTGTGTTTGCTTGTTTTTTAGTAAATGTTAGTATATGTGGCAGAATTTGGTTTGAGGTTTCCCATTAATGTAACGGGGTGGGGAGGGTGTGGGGAAGCAGCTAATCCTCTCTCACCTTCAACTTTTTTAGTGGCTACTATTTTCACCAAAAAAGACCAATGTTGTATATAACCAAATTGGCTTAGGTCAGTTTTCAGTAACACCCTCCCAGCAGGAAACTTGAATTGTAGCTAGAAAGGATAATGATTGGAATAACAACTGGAAGAGAACACAGCTCAAAGGAGGATACTCCACACTTCACACAATGCACAGCAGGAGCAGGAGGGCTTCAGGAGGGTGGGAAAGGGTGAGCGGGGTTTTAAAAAATATTTTATTTATTTTTGTCAGCTTTATTGAGGTGTAATTTACATAATTTGCCAATCTCAAGTGCATGATTTGATGAGTTTTGACAAAGGTATATACAATTGTATGATGGCCTTCATGATCAAAATATAGAACATGCCTGTCCTCCCCAGAAGTGCCTTCCTTCCCACTAATAGTCAAGCCCCTTCTTCACCTCTTGGCCCCTGACAACAACTAAACTGGTTCTATCGCCATAGTTTGGCCTTTAAAAAAGAATTTCACATAAAGGAAATACAGTTTGTAGCTCTTTGAGTCTGGGTTCGTTCATGTGGCATAACGCATTTGAGCTTCATCTATGTTGCAGTGTATATAACAGCCCATTCCTTTTCATTGCTCAGTAGTATTCCTTTGTATGGATATATGACAAATTGTTTATTTTTTTCACAAGTGATGGGCATCTGGGTTCTTTTCAGTTATGATTATTGTGAATAAAGTTGCTATGAGCTGAACCATTACCATGATTTAGCCCCACTCTACTTACCCAAGACAGGCAGGCGGGGGGAAGTATTAGAGCTGCATATCTATTGTGGGCCAGATATTGTGCGAAGCATTTGACATGTCTTTTCTCAGTTAGCTCCGCAAGAACGCTGGGGATAGGAATTCTCACTATTTTGTGGAAGAGGGTTCTGTCCTGAGTGGTTAGGCGGCTTGTCCATGGTCACCTAGTTGGTAAGTGGAGAAGTTAAGACAGTAAGTCTGACTGATTCTAAAAACACTGTGTCCCAGCTCGTCCCCAGTGTTCACCTTTATTTGGGAGATTCATATCTGTTGACACCAGTTTACTGAAGTATTTTTTCATATGACTCCTCCAACAATTACCTAAATAGTATTCAACTGATCCAGGGATGACTTATTATATTGTATGCCCTCAGCCCCCCTGGTCCATGCCCTGCTCTCTGACCCCTGCCCCTTTATATACCTGGTTCCCTCGGAAGCAGCCGTCCTTTCCCGTGACCCTGCCACCCTGGGCTCAGATGGGCTCCCTGTGGTTTGGGCCAATGAATTGCTCCCTGAGATTTGTAGACTAGAATGGAATCGGCCGCCCCTTGCTGGCCGAGGGCTGCCGCGGGTGGTAGCGGTGGGCGCAGGTTACCTGGCAGGGCGAGCTGGGCAGGCGGCGAAGGCCTTCAGGCGAGGACGTGCGGGTTGGCGGCTGGAAGCTGGGCGGGTGCCCTGAAATGGGCGTGGCCCCCGCAGCTCTGCCAGGGCACTTATTACACCCTCCCCGCCTGCGCCTGTGCCAGGCACCTCTTCCATAATAAAAGAACCGCACAGCAGTGGCATGTTTATATCAAGGTAGGCTCAGGCTGACTTGGGGTTTAAGATCAGTGGGAGAAAAAACCAAATTCTTTGTGTAATTATTGCCTAAAGCCCATCTCTTCGGTTTGACTCTAAGGTTTATGAGGGCAGAGGCTGTGTCTTTATTTGATAGCTGTCTAACCCTCAGGTTCCAGCTCGGCACCTGGCACATAGCAGAACTCCATGCGTTTTTATTGAATGAATAATGCATAACTAGAAACAATGTGAGCTATTAAAATTTGGGAAAATCTGAATGTGTGCAACATAAAAAAAAATGCATCTTTACAGCTCCAAAATGTCATTGTTAGTTTAAGAATATATTTCTGTGTAACAAGCAAATTGATTTGCTTATAAAATTATTAAGCAGCATGTTTAAAGGTCTAAGGACCTTGAAAAACATTGGAGGATTTTGTTTTTTTTTTTGGCTCAAAAAAGTCTAAAGAGGGGGAAAGAAAAAGCTGTTTTTTCAGCTGTTTGTTTTCTTTTCCCTCCCAACTCTGAGGTTTCTATATGCTATTAAAATCGGGCCAAGTATCCCTGGCTTGGATTCCATCTTTCCTTGGGGGCAGAAGTCCCCTTAGGCCTCCAGTCTTCAGTCTACAGATTCTTCAAAATATGGGCTGACTAATCCAGAAATGGTCTTTTTGTTGACCAACTCCAGACACATGTGCTATTTCATGGAGGAGTATTTTTTGAAAGAAAGGCCGCACAGTTTTCATTTGCAAGAGAGGAGTGTATTTTCAGAAGCTGCTATGGAGGGAGGGTATCTTTGCACTCACATGGAGAGCCTTTACTCTGGGTTTTTATGGGGAACATCAATTATTTCCTTCCTTCCTTCCTTCCTTCCTTCCTTCCTTCCTTCCTTCCTTCCTTCCTTCCTTCCTTCCTTCCTTCCTTCCTTCCTTCCTTCCTTCCTTCCTCATGGGTCTTTCCTTCTTTCCTTTCATCTGGGGCTAGTTTTCTCTCTTCTTTGGGTAAACATTTTTATTGAAGGGTTTTACAGCAGGGAGGAAAAGATTTTGTTTGTTGAAAGGACATCTCAGGCTACTGGAATCCAATTGGGCCTAGGGAATAAAATTTGGGAATGCAATTTCCTCAAACTGTACAGACATTTTATAACCCCTGTTTTGCATACTTTGAAATGTGGCATGTATATAAAGCCACAGAGAGAGTTGAAATAATTATTAAGTGAGGTGTTCTAGGCAAGAAAATGAGTTGGAACTGTTATTAAAGCAGTCAACTATAAATGTCCCTCCTTCTGTAACAAAAAACAACACTATGTTAATTAAACCCCTCCTTTCTATCTGGATGCTACAAAACCCCCTGTCTTGTCCGTTGGAAACAATGGTTGGAATGATGACGTAGTCAAGGAAGGTGGGGGGAAGTGTTTGAAATTAAAAAAAAAATGTTTCATGTGGTGAATCAGAAGCTGACCAATAAAATATTGCAACATTTATATCAACCAACCCTATGGTTATGGTTGCAACCATACATAATTATATCTAATTTTCACTTATTTTTAAAGAGATCAGAGATTTCTCTTTCAGCTAAAAACTGGACAGGACATTTCATTGATAATAGAGGGAAGGAGAGGGAAGGATTTTAATGGAGTTGCCTTGTAGTAGGCAATCAGGATGTAGACTTTGGTCAAGGACAGCTAAGCATAGAACTGACCCTCATTCAGCAACAAATAATATATGAAGATTATTGTCTAGAAAAACCCAATGCTATGTACCCCCTAGTTATTTATAAATAAACACAATTAAGGGCTATAAACCTGAATATGTGGACAAAAATTAAAATCTATCATGAAGAGAGAAAAAGTCTCCTCTTCTCTGTCTGTCCCCAGTGGAACCCCAAACTCCTCTAGGTCCATCCATGTTGTCACAATTGGAAAGATTTCATTTTTTTTATGGCTGAGTAATATTCCATTGTATGTATGGACCACATCATCTCAATGCATTCATCTGTCAATGGACACCTAGGTTGCTTCCATATTTCACTATCATAAATAATTCTGCAATGAACATAGGAGTGCATATATCTTTTCAAATTAGTGTTTTCAATTTCTTGGGCTAAATACCCAGCAGTGGGATTGCTGGGTCATATGGTAGTTCTATTTTTAACTTTTTTGAGGAATCTCCATACTGAGCCAACGGCCAGTGAGACATTTGATGGTGAGTCCACCCCATGCACATCCCGTGAGATATATTCAACTCCAGCACACTGGCCCTTACGCCACACCTTTTTCTTTTCACTCAGGACAGCTTGCTGAGTGTCAGAATGCTTTCCAGACAGAGGAACATCTTGAATCCTCTCTACTTTGTAATGAGAAAGGTCAATCTTTGCAAAGCATGTATTCTTTCTGCCATGGAGCCACAGCCTGTGTGGGGAGGCTGCAGTTACAGTCCCTGAGGATCTAACCCTACAGTGGCCTGCTCTCTCCCCGCTGGTGGCATGTTTGGTAGAGAATAACACTGTGGCTCTTCCTGAGAGTATGCTGACCTACACAGCCTTTTGTCCCCATGGGTCCGCTTTACAGTGAGATAAAAATCTTAGCATTTGCCCTTGACTTTTCACCCTAATTTGCAATTTTAATATTATTTGTGGTTAATTTTTTTAAGTTTTTATTTTCTAGTCTAAAGTAAATATATTCAGTCTTATTTTGGAGAATAGAAAGCTGTGTTTTCAGCTTGAAATAAATTAGAATGATAAGTTGGGAGTTTGGTTTAATGAAAAGAGCAGTAGTTTCAGAGTTAGATTTTTAGCTGTGTTCTCAGTATACTTTTCCTTTCTGAGACTTAATTTTTTCATCTGTTAACAGGGGGTTTTTTCGGGGTTGTTAGGAAGATTAAGTACCGTTTGGAAAGCACCAGCCAGGGCCTGGGTCAGAAGACGTCAACAGAGAATGCCCTTCTCTCTGTCTAGTGGGGTGCCCCAGAGCAGCACAAGGCTTAGCTGCAGAGAGATGGACGCCTCAGAATGTAAATTCCCAGGGACCCCCACCTGCAGGTGACTCTCTAGCTGGGCTGTGGGAATTGCTGGTGGCAGTGCCTGAGGCGTGTGTGTGTGTGCCCGCGCATGCCAAATTTTAGGGCTTTGGAGGGAAGTCATATAATTTAGTTCTGTTCTTAGCTTGTTCTTGTACAATATCCTTGTGATATCAAAGACTTGGGTTCTGAGATGATAAATCAGCATAGTCCTCAGTGTTTCTAAAAAGAGATGGAATGGGATCAATTAATAAGAAATCATAGCTGGATGTGGGAGGTAGAGGTATGATCACCTGTGCCAGCAGTGGAAGAGGTTCTGGGAAGATCCTTATGTCTCTAAATGTCCCTAAATGTTTTTCTCTCACTTGCTAATCTGAAATACTTGAAACACCACAGGGTATTTTTTCTTGTCCCTCCCCTCCCCTCCCCTCTCCCTGCCCTTCCTTCCTTCCTTCCTTCCTTCCTTCCTTCCTTCCTTCCTTCCTTCCTTCCTTCCTTCCTTCCTTCCTTCCTTCCTTCCTTCCTTCCTTCCTTCCTTCCTTTTTGCTTTCCTTTAGTTACACATCCAGGTCATTCACCCTGGCCAACTTGCTTGAGACCTTGTTTGAGTCACTTTATCCCTCTGGGCCTCTTAAAATTAGGTATTTATCTAATTAATCTCCAGGGCCAACCAGCTCCGCTATTCTGAATATAGAAAATTGTTACCAGTCTGAGTGTTGGCTCTGGCTGGGCATCTTCAGCAATCACTGGGTGCTAAGTGCTCATCTCTGTGGGTGGGGAAAGTGTTGCATGGGATGCTGAAGAAAAAATAGAGTCATCCGAAGGCAGGCCCTGGGCTCACTGAGGAGAACCTTTAAGAGAAAGGTGCAAGGAAAGCTCCCACAGCTTGAGAAAGTGTCCTGTTGGTTTAGACTCAAGCTGACGAAAGCAAAGCCTTCATCCCGGGGGTTGTCCTATGAGTCCTGCCAAACTGTAGGACCAAAGAGATGAGAGAAGTAAGTGATACAGTTGATTTTCACGGCTCTTGGCTTTAGGCAGTGTGGGAACTGGAGCCGGGAGTTCTGGTTTTGAGGCCCAGACTTACCACTGATTAGCTGGGTGACTCTGCCATCTCCGTGCTTTGCTTTTTTCTGTTAAGTGGGGAACTGCACTTGACTTGATAGAGACCGTGTTCACTCCTGCACTCGCTCGCTCGCTCACTCATTGTTCAAATATCTCTTGAGAGCTGCTTATTATGTTCTGAGCATTGTTCTCGCTGAGGATAGGAAAATAGACAAGGCTCTCACGTCCCTGCAATCAGTGGAGGAGACAGACAGAAAACGAAATAAATGAGATAATTTTGAATTGTGAAACTGCTTGGAGACACTATGAGCATAACAGTAGGTGAAAGCAATCCGCAGTCTGCGTGTTTGGGGCACCGTGGCCCGCAGCGGCTTCTGGTCACCGTCCTTGCTCTGCGCCTGCTCGACAACGCCGTCGTCACCTGTGTTCCGATTCGTTGGAGCCGTGTGGGAGAAGCCAGCGAGATGGCGTTTCTTCGTTTCTGGGATAATTCATTTCTCTCTGTGGCCCATCACTGAACCTCCCCATCTGTATCTTGCTCCCTGTCAGGTAGCACGTCTCGCCAACGCTCTTGGCTTGGGGATGCAGAGTGTGTATTCTGGGGTCTTCTTTGGGGGTGATGGGCTGTTACTATAGCAACTGCCTCCTAGACTTAACAGTTGGTTCCACTGGAGGTTTTTCGTTGGCTTTTCAGACTATAGTCAGTTCTTCTTTCTCTTCAAACGCCAGAGCTGATCTAACTCCCCTGCTTCTCAGCTCGAAGCTGGGGAAGCCCTGGCTGTCACGGAAGTCAGGCCCGCACAGGTTTCAAGTGTTTGAAAGAAACAAAAGCAGGAGCAAGCACAAAAGGGGCCACCTTGCCAGGATGACGGAAGGTGGAAGTTCTGCAGGGCCGGGAGCTCCCCTCTCCTCTTGCCCCTCACTGATCTCTCCAGACCTCCTGGGGGAGTTCTCAGGGGCTCTGGTGGCCACTGCTCCCTCTGTGCTTGGTACTACTCGTTTTCCAGTTTCCCTGCTCTTTGGATCCTGGTGCTAGATTCAAAGGCCAGATTTATAAGGTCAGGAGAATCAAAGACGGCCAGTGACTCACACACTTTCATGTGTCTCAGCCTTTGCCTGTTGGCAGTTTCTGCATCAACTTGTAACCACTTTCCTGGAGCCAGTGCAGGTTAAGGAAAGGAGCTTAGCAAACAGGGAAGGGGTAGGCGGCCTGCCTGAGCCTGAACCCAAGCCCGGGCCTGTGATGTGGTCAGGCTGCTGTGCACTCAACTCGGCAGGCCCTGCCAACCCCGGGCAGACAGGCCAGGGCACACACCACAGGCGCCTGGGAGAGCTCCTGGGTCCCCTGCAGGGTGGGGCTGGCTGGGCCATCCGCTCCCTGTGCTGCCCTGGGGGTTGTGCTCTGGGAGGTGGAAGCAGCCAGAGAGAGGAAAACAGTGGTATTGGTAAAAGTTTGGTAAATATGTGCTGGGCTCTGTGACTTTATGTGCACCGTCCCGCTGGCACATGGACTTCTCTTCTGGTGTTTAAAGATCTTTTGGACACAGTTATGTTCACTTCTTCAATCCTCCCTCTCTAATCTTCAAACTGTAGGTCATAACCCATAAGTGGAACATGAAATCAATTTAGTGGGTTACAAACAACATAGGAGAAAAGATATACCGAATTAACTTTAATAGTTTAGCTGCATCATGCAACTGTGGCTGGATAAGAGAATGTCTTCGTTCTTAGGAGATGCATGCTGAACTATTGAGGTGTGAAGGGGCATGATGTCTGTAATTTACTTTCAAATAGTTCAACCAAAAATTGTGTGTGTGTGTGATTTCGCGCACATGAGTGTATTGAGAGAAAAATAAAGTAATATAGCAAAGTGTTAACATGGCAAAACTGTTGGTGGGTCTAGGTCAGTGGTTCTCAGTGGGAGTGATCGTGCTTATCAGGGGACATTTGGCAATGCCTGGAGACACTGTAGGTTGTCACAACTAGGTACATGTGTGGGGTGCTAATGGCATCCAGTAGGTAGAGGTCAGGGATGCTGCTAAATATCATACAATGCACAGGATGGCCTCCACAGTGCTTTCCTGATTGTGCCTGATGATGTCAGGCAGTGACAGCTATGACATGATTACCCACCTATCTGGCCACCAGCAATAGTGACACACACTGGTTTGGAAATGCTAAAGTGAAAACCTATGGTCTTAGAGTCGGTGAACTCCGTACCTGTCCAGCTTCAACCCCCAAGTCGCTGCATCTCCAGTGACTCACTCCCTTACCCAGTTTTCTGGGTGGTATCATTTGTACCATTGTGAACTTCACGGTGTTTGGACAAAACCCTATGTTTGTCCCTATTGTATCTGTTCGACCTATACTTGTTGATGTATCGTCTCCCTCCCTGGACCAGGAGCCTCTTAAAAACTGAATATTTTATTTATATTTGGGTCTGCTGTGCCTAGGATCATCTGAGGAGTAAAATAAGTGCTTAATAAATATTTTTTGACTGAGCAATGTTAGTAAGAGCCCACAAGTTATATCTGAGAAAGGGACATGCTTACATGAAGCTTCCTAGATGTTAACCTCCTTTCTGGGCAGTTTATTGGTGAAATAAAGACTACTTAATTAGGAGTCATCCAGCTCAAAATGTAACCAAAGAAAAATATTCTGAGACATTGGGGAGGCACAACATGCTATGAAAACAGGGAAGTAAGGAAGAACTTGGGGTGTTAATAGTAATGCAACAGAAGGCAGGCCCTGCCGGTGTGGCTCAGTGGTTGAGCATCGACCTAGGACCCAGGAGATCGCGGTTTGATTCCCGGTCAGGACACATGCCCGGGTTTCGGGCTCGATCCTCATCAGGGGGTTTGCAGGAGGCAGCTGATCAATGATTCTCTCATCATTGATGTTTCTCTCTCTCGATCTCTCCCTTCCTCTCTCTGAAATCAATATATACTAAAAAAAAGAAAAAAAAGAAAACAGAGGGCAGGTGGTTATGCTTAGGTCTAGGAAAGAGACGATGGTTTGAATTTCCTAAATGGCCAACCAAGACCCAGGGGCTCATCCCTGGCTGAGGTGTGAGTTCTGGGGGCTTGGCAGGGCTAGGACGACATTGACTAGAGCTCTGCAGATCCCAGGGACCTGGTCCTTCCAGCAACCTCAGGACACCAGCTCAGCTTCCTCCACCAGGAAGAGAAAGTGCTGAAGGCTTGCCTATCACGTCGGCATTAATGTCTCTCATGATAAATTGGTTGAGATGGGCTAGCAGGATTCACCTCAGCATTACCTGACGGCTTCTGTGCTGGTCCCCGCCAGTCACAGCGGTCACAGCAGGCTGGAGCGAGGCCGGACTGGAACCCAGGAGACCGGGGGCGCAGTGTTAGCTTCTTCCCCACTAACACATGGATCTGGAGGCTGTCTTCTGTGTCTGTGCTGCGTGTCCCAAGGGCTGTGGGTGTCTGTCCTCATCAGGGACAGCCCCCCATGTGCAGTCAGTTGGCTGACCAGCCCAGGGCCTGGGTCCTTGCTTTTTGGATTGCCTCTGTTTCCCTTTCCTCTGGTACCTGCCCCTGGCATCTCTCTCAACAACTCCACCAGCCTTCCTGAACTCTGATTTATGCATCCACCTGTCCCAAAGAGCCTTGGCTCCCTAAATCAGGAGGCCTGGGTCCCCTTCCTCCTACAGACAGAACCCTGGGGCAGCAATACTGGGCTCCATCGTCCAGAGTTTGCTCTGCTCCTTGAGATGTGGTCACTTGAATGCTGGACTCTCTTGAGTGGAGAGGAGGAAAGAGCCGTCTCACCTGTCCTGGTTGATTTCTTCAGTCTAGTTTTCATTTTCAGTAGCTGCCTCCAGCATGCTTTGTGGTCAGGACATTCTTGTTAAGCCAGACAAATGACTGATAAAATAGAATTTCTAGATCTATGACACTGAGGACCTAATGCTGGGCCACGAAGGGCTGTACAGGTGGGATTCCCTGTGAGGCCTATCTTAACAGGGGCTCCTTCTCTTACCCGGAATAACTCAGCCTCTCGAGGAACAGTGGGCAGGTGACCTAGGCTTTGGGGAGGCAGGGAGCATCTCCAAGGCCTCAGTGTTCAGTTGTCACCTCTACCTTGGACCTCCCTTAACCTTGCTACCACAGGATCAGCATCCCTTGAAAGGCTAGAGAAGCAGAATCTCGGGCCTCACCCCAGACCTCTTGAATCAAAAGCTTCATTTTAATAGGAAGCCCAAGTGATTTTAATTCACATAGGACTTTGAGGAACATGTGTCTAAAGCACTCGTGACTGTAGCACTAGTTTGTTATGTACAGATGCTAAGGAGACTCATGTCTACGAAACACCTATTATGTGCCTGCACTTTCTCTACCCAGCCACAGTGCCTGAGGATCTTTACTTTGCTTATAACTATTTTGTTTTTCTTTAAATATATCTTTATTGATTTCAGAGAGAGGAAAGGAGAGGGAGAGAGAGAGAGAGAAACATCAATGATGAGAGAGTCATTGATCAGCTTCAGCCCGCAACCCGGGCATGTGCCCTGACCGGGAATCGAACCCTGATCACCTGGATCCTAGGTCGACGCTTAACCACTGAGCCACGCCCGGCCGGGCCTTTGCTTATAACTCATTCGTTCATTCAACTCTACTTTTGAGATCCACATGTGCTGGGCACTGGGCCAGACATTGGAAATATAAAAGTGAACAAGACTCGGGCCCTGATCACAATGACATGAGGCTGTAATAGCAACACAGTGCCTTGTACACAGTGAGTGCTCAATGAGTGGTACCCAGGTGGCTGATCCAGCAGGTTAGTGTGGGACTCATATACAGGTGTCCCAGATGTGAGCAGTGGGTGGGGTGGTACTTGCTATGTGGGCCCCAGGTTGAAAATGGGTAAATCAGGTTGTAAAAGGGTGGTGTTGTGACTGATGTTGAATAGGAAGAAGTACTACGTGGCAATCCAGAAACATGGACTTTGGAACTAAAGCTGATGTAAACACGAAACAGGAACCAAATAAGCTGTATTCTTTGGCCAGCATGCTCAGAAAGTTGGCATTTTGTTTGTTTGTTTATTTGTTCACCTAAGTTCAGGAGTCTGCAAACTATGGCCCATGAGCCAAGTCTGGCCCACTGCTTGTTTTTGTAAATAAAGTTTTATTGGAAAACAGCCATACTCATTTGTTTACATATTATTTTATGGCTGCTTTTACACTATGATGGCAGCCTTGACTAGTCTCCAATAGAGACTGACCGCAAAGCCGAATTATTTACTATTGAGCTTTACTGAGAAAGTTTGCAGACTTCTGACCTGGTCTTCCACTTTAGCTAAAATAAAAAACAAGTTTTCAATTACTTTGAAAGGTATACATATATTTAGATAGAAAAAGTATGCAATGATATAACATAACTATTTGTGCTTTTCTATGGGGAATTTGATTTGGAAGAATTAGGGAAATGGAACACTTAATTTTTCCTTAATATGTTGTAATAATTTTTGAATTTTTAATGATCAGATTCGATTGCTTTTATATTTAAAAGACTATTTTGTTATATTAAGCACTTTCTGTTATATTAAACTATTTTTATTATGTTAAAAGTAATTTTTAATTACAAAAGCTATACATAAATATTTTAGAAAATACACAGAAACAAAAGGTAAAACTACCCATAATTATCCCACCCAGAAATGTTACTGTTACTGTTCCTATTTTGATGCATGTCTCCAGTCTTTCATTTGAATGTGTTACTATTTTGGTGTATAATCTTCCAGTCTTTTGAGTATATATAAGTGTGTGTGTGAATATGTATATATACACGCACATACATACATATGCATTTAATATACTCATTCTCTTTTGTAAATTATTTTAAAAATTTAATATGTAAACATTTTTCTGGGATGTTAAATAGTCATCTACCCAACATTTAAAATGTTGCATAGTATTGTATCCTATGGAGATATACAATGATGTATTTAACCAGTTCCCTATTATTGGACATTTATGCCGTTTTCAGTTTATTACTCTTTTAAAGAAAGCTGTGGTGAACATTCTTGTAAATAAATCTTTGCAGATTTCCATTATGACTTTTATAGAATAGGTTCGTGGAAGTTGAATTGCTGGATGAAAGTGTATATAAGCACTACAATTTTGATTTCAATTCTATTCCAATGTGTGAGTTTTTCCCCCACATCAGGCAATTCTCAGGTACCAGCTGGGTGTCCTGCATTTCAACTCAATTCTGACACTATCTACCGAGAGAGAGCACCAGATCCCACAGGTTAAGGGCTCAGTCCCACCAGACTGACTGCCCCCCAATTCAAATGGCAATCGCAAGTCCAGGTGTTACCTGTGCTTCTGGCCGACTGGCTATACATCAGGGGTCCCCACAACCCTCTCCTTGGGTTAATTTGCTACAGTGGCTCACAGAACTCAGAGAAACATTGTACTTACTAGATTATCAATTTTTTATGGAAATATATAACTCAGGAACAGCCAAATGGAAGAGATGCCTAGGGAAGTCGAAGGCACTTCCAACTTCTCCCAGCGCCCCCACATGTTCACCAACCTGGAAGCTCTCAGAACTCCGTCCTTTGTTTTTTTATGGAGGCTTCATTACATAGTCATGATTGGTTAAATCACTAGCCGTTGGTGATTGAATTCAATCTCCCGCTCTACACCCATCCTGGAGGGTGGGACTGAAAGTTCCACCTTCCAATCACAAGGCTTATTCCCCTGGCAACCAGCTCTTATCCTTAGGTGACCTAGGGGCTTTCCCAATGTCACTGCATTACCATAACAAAAGACACCTTTGCGGTTTCTTCTCTTAGGAAATTCCACTGGTTTTTGCAGCTCTGTGCCAGAACCAATGAAAACCAGTATATATTTTTTAATTAAAATCACAATATCACACAAGTTTTAAGTTTTTTTTTTTTGTTACTTGTTGATCAGGTTGTGCCAATTTAAATCCTCACCAGTGGTGTCTGAGGTTGCCTGCTTTCCAGAACCTTCCATTAGGTATTATCAGCATGAACCACAACAGTACCTTTGCCACTTTCACTTTTGGTTTTGTGCTTTCTTACCAGACAGGTCTCCTCTTCTTATTGACCGTTTAAGTCTCAACGTCTCACTGTAACGTTGAGCAATGGCTTTCACCCCACATTTCAGGACCATTCAAGTCCTTAACTACTACTGCTTGGCAAGCCAGCCATCAGCATCAACATTGGCACTGCTGGATGTTAGCCTCCAAGTGTGCACACCCCGTCCCCTTGCCTCCCTCAAACACCGGGTGAAGTGCGGAGTCTGGTGGGGTCACATGACTTGGCATGTACTCGATCACACACTACAGAAAAGCAAAAGCTTTATCGTGAGGATGGGTGGCCTCTCTCTCTTCTGTCCTTGGCCAGTATTCTTTAAAGAGTAGTATAAATTTTCTGTTTCCACTCCCAGTCCCATGAGGTTCTGCTGCAGTTGAAATGTTGGTCAGGAATTTTTAACTGCCTGATCCAGGGACTTCTTTTGGGTCTTTTCCTCCTGTTGGCAGCAGTGAGAACAGCAGCAGGTGTTAGGCCAGTGGAGTCAGACCAGACCTGGGTTCTCAGCAACCTTGGTCCTTGAGTTCCGGCAAAGAAAGAATTCAGAGCCAAGGCTCAAACTATAAAGGAAAGTTTATTTAGAAAGCCACAGAGGTAGAAGAAGTGAGCAATAGAAGAAATGGGCTTAGGAAACAAGTTACAGAGGCAAAAGAAGGGCCCTTGGAGCTTAGTAGAGAGAAGGGTAGAAGGAGAAGGGAAAGGCATGGGTGTGCTCCCTGGAGGGAGAGCCACTCTGGGTCCTTCTTACTGAGGGCTTGTAAGTGTGAGGATTTAAAAAAATGTATCTTTATTGTTGAAAGTACCACAGATATCTCCTTTTCCCCTTCCATTGCCCCCCCCCCAACCCACCCCAGGCCTTCAACGCACTATTGTCTGTGTCCATGGGTTATGCATATATGCATATAAGTTCTTTGGTTAATCTCTTAAGGGCAGGGGACTTTAGAGGAGGTACTAGGGGAGGATCTCAATGTAATATTCTTCAGCTTTCCAGGTGTGTCCTTTCAGGGTCTTGATCTCCACTGATCAGTCAAGTCCTGGGCAGGAGGTTATTAGTCAATGCAGCTGGTCCTGAGGCCAGCCATGGCCTAGCTTGTCTGGTTTTGCTGCTTTTCTTGGCCTGGAGCTGAAACACAACCAAAGTCTAGATGTATTTGATGCATGGTCAGAACCTCATTGTCCTGGGGGCTTAATGCTTAAGGGTTGTTCTCCAGACCCTTGGTTCGTTCCCCCTCTAAGGGGGTCTAACTGCATGACTAGCAACATGCCAGGGGAGAAAAGGTCAGGGGATGGTCCAAACTGCATGATAGGTCAGGTGGCCTAAACCTCATGATTAGCGAGTGATAAGAAAGATCAGGGGGTCTAAACCGCATGACCAGCAATGTGCTAGGGAATGAAAAGTTAAGGTCTTTGTTTTCCAAGTTTTGCCTGTTGCTAGGCACTCAGGGCTTTCAATCTGGTGACCTGTACCTGGCCCACTGTCTGTCTAACTGACGACCACACTTCTCCTCTCTTTGGCTTTTGATATTTGACTCTTCTTCTTGGAAGGTGTCTTGTCCACAGCTCGCATTTTGTTGTTCATACTCAGTTTCCTTTGCTAGCTTTCTTCCTTAAATTCCCTTTAAATGCATGCATTAATATTCCTCCAGTTATATCAGGTTACATTCCTCATCTCTTTTTGTTCATGCTGTATGCTTACAAGTCTCTAAAGCTCTCCTCTGCAGACTATTTCTCTAGGCTCCCTTGGCCACCTCAAAACCAGCCCATCCAAAATGCACGTCGCAGCTTCCCTGTCTACCTACCAGAACCAGTCCTTCCCCTCAGGCTTCCTCTCTGAACAGAATCACCCTCTACCAATTGCTCAACCTAGAAACCTCAGAGGCATTTCTGTTTCTGCTTTGTGCCTCGCCCATCAACATACAGCATGTCGTCAAACCCTGCTGGCTTTCTGTGTGTTCGTGAGGGCCATCCAAACTGAAAGGCAGCCCTCATCCTTGGCTTAAATAAATGAGGCAATTTTCTATCCCATTTCCTCCTTTCTGATTCTCTAGGCAGAGTCTACTTTTCTGCCACCACTACAGCGATCCTCCTAACAATGCAAACGTGATTGAGTCCTTTCTCCGTGAAAAGAATCTCTCCGTGATTTCTCATAGATGACAAAGGCCCCCCTAATCTGGCCACCGCCTCCCTTTTATGGCTCACATCCTGCACCCCCTCCTGCCCAGCAGCCAGTCCCCATTCCCGCAGGTCTCACTGCCCTCTGCCCACGATGCCCGGACTTAGGCCCCCTTGAACCCCAAGACCTTGCCTCTCCTTTCCAGGCATTTCTCACTTCCTGCTCTCTGGCGCTGGACACCTTGGGCCATCACTAGGAAAGCAGCTGTCACAGTTATTCCAGTTAGTCACATGTCTTCTCCTCCCCTGTCAGTCCAGGAGTTCATTGTGGACAGGACCCTCCCTTTTTCTCCTGTGTCTCTCCAGGGCTTAGCCCAGTGCCAGGCACAGAGGAGTCACTCCGTGAACGCTTGTTCCTCTAGTGACCTCACCAAGCTTGCTTGGCAACTGATATATATATATTTTTAAATAGATGTTAGACTCCTACTGTTCTTAGTTTTATGGGACTACAATCAAGATAATATTGTATCAGCGATCAGTTTCCATACTGACCTAAGTTTTTGCTGTCATTCATCAGACACACACCTGTATCAGAGGATGGGGTATGCTCCCTGGAGGTCAGTGTTTTCTGGAGTTTCATTACAAATTCAGAAAGAGTGGGCCTCCTGAAAGTTATATGCTTGTTTTAGTCTCCAAACAGGAAGTCAAAAGGCAAATGAAAATGAAGATGGTCCCAGTTAGCAGACAAAGTAAGCCAACATTTTTAGCAACTCTCTCACCAAGCTCTTTGGGATTTAGTCCCTTGCTGCCAATTTAGAAAAAGGTGTTTGCTCTTAGGCTATGAGTGGAGTAATCATATGGGCCCTGAGGGCGTGAGCAGCCACGCCTGGCAGCTGGTGGGCCTTGCTGGGAAAGGAACTTTACCTCTGAGCCTCAGTGTCCTAATCTGTAAAATGGACTCTGAATTACAGGGTTGTTGTAAAGGTTAAAGGATGCAATGCCTTGGAGTGTGGCTGGGGCCACTCAACATAATGCAGCCGCTGAGAGGAGCTACCCTTTGCGGGACACAGAAGGAAGTGAGCCAGGAAGTTCCTGTTCCACGCAGGCTCAACCCTTGGCCGGTATAGATAATAGTGCTGCCTCCCCCACCCAAGAGATTGTTTAATTGCGGTTATTGGAGTTGGGCAAGTGAGAGGTGATTAGTCATGTGCAGGGAATGCCCTCTTGCTTTATAGTTCAGTGACCAGGGAAAAGGTTTTTAGTGGTTCAGGCAAGGTGTTCAGGGGTTCAGGGGTTCTTTGAACCCCCTGAAACTGTATAGTGAATTTTGTGTAAAAGCACATTTTTCTAGGAAAGAGGCCTTGGTGTTATCAGATTCTCAGAGGGGTCTGTGACCTTAAAAACGTTAAGAACCACAGGCCTGGAGTCCTACAAACTGGAGACATTTGAATGTGTATTGTTTTCATCTCCAGGGCAGGAGTGCTGAGAGCAGAGGCCAGTCCAGCCTTTAGGGGACATGTAGGTGGAGAAAGGAGAGATCCTTAGTCAAGACTGGGAAGTGAAGTGATCGGCCTTGTTAATGCAGATGCCCTTGTCACAGGCCCTGTTCTACCAGGTACTCCCAGTTTCCCCACAGATCAGAGCTGTACTACCTGCAGGAGGCTGTGGCAGGCTGCTCTGGTGTGTGTGTGTGCGTGTGTGTGTGAGCGCACTCGCATCTGCCTGGATCTGGGTGGCAGATGTTTGCACCAGCTGCTGGGGTGGGAGGTGCAGTCTGTAATCCAGGAATTTTAGAAAAGAGAGATCTCCAGTGATCCTTATGAAAATCAAGCCTTGGTCTTATTAAGCTGGGGCTCTAACCAACACCCATTAAACCAAGCAGGTAGCTACAGGCAGCTCACTAGCTCTTACAGCAGATGCGTGGAAAGACAAGATGACCTCTCCAGGAGGAACATCTTCGGGGCGTGAAGTCAGACTTCTAGGTGGAGGTGCTACCAGGGTGGCTTTCCTCCCATCTCGTGCAGAGAGAAGTTTCTGCAGAGGGTCTCCCGTGCTGGCCTGACAGGGTCTCCCGTGCTGGCCTGGCAGGGATGTTCAGAACACAGACACCTGGCCTTGAGTTCTCCTTGGAGACTGGAGGAGAGTCTCTCTCGACTGCAAATTGGGTGTGTTCAGTCTGACTGACTCCTGTGTGGTTTTTTAAAAATTCTCATTTGAGAATATTTTTTCCATTGATTTTTTTTTAGAGAGAGTGGAAGGGAGGGAGGAGAGGGGGAGAGAGAGAAGAGAGAAACATCAATGCGAGAGAGGCACATCAATTGGTTGTCCCCCTCTTGCTCCCTGACTGGGACTGGGGCTTGAACCTGCAACCGAGGTAAGTGCCCTTGACTGGAATAGAACCCAAGACCCCCCTCTGAGGGCTGATGCTCTAACCACTGAGCAAAACTGGCCAGGGCCTGTTTTGTTTTAACACACTGGGTTAGTGGGATGGCAGGCTGTCCAGGGTTACTCCCTGGCTGAAGAAGGTTCCTGATGGAAATGTGTTCCTCGGACAGGATCTCACGGCTCCTTGTACATAAAGACACTTCTGCTCCGAATGACTCAGCCTTCCTGGCGAGCGAATGGAAGTCCCTCGTGTTCCTTGCTGAAGGAGAAGATGCTGCTGTGAGATCGCAGCTCGAGTCTGTCTTCACGCATATTACATTCAGGTCTTTACAATGAGTGTTTGATTTGCTGTGGACGAATATTTATTTCCAAATTCACTGAATGCTTCTCAAGGCAACCTCCACACAGATTTTAATTGCTAAACCCACTTATTCTGACTCAGTGTCTGTTTGGTAAAATGTCTAGAGATACAGAAAGTAGGGAGAAGTGAGCTGAGCCCAGCTGCTTCCCTATGACTAACAGAATGTCCCCCCGAAGTTGGGAGATGAGCAGCCGGCTGGCGTGTCATAGGTGGGTGGGTTTCTCATAACTCTTATTTAAAGCTGTGCCCTATTGTACTAAAATTATAATTTGTGAATAAGCATTGAATGAGAGTCGTTGGGCTGAGCTGACTCACTGCTGGTAACTGGGACAGGGTCTGAGGATGTCTTCATGTCACATGCAACTCAGTCAGGAGGAGAAAAGCAGAGAATGCTTGCTGGGGAACGTGCCTGTGGCTCTCCTGATGTCATTTCTCAGACAACCTGGGCCACTCATTTATCTCTCCACTCAGTTCTTCCATCCCTTTAGAAGAACAGGGTTGAAGCACTCACAGAGTTATCCGATGGAGCTTAGTGGAGATGCTTGAAAATCAGAGTTTGGGGCTTTGAGGCCACACAGCCTGCATCCAATCTCTAGGATGGCCCCTGCAGCACAAGGTGTGGCAGGAAACACACAGAAAGTTCAAACGTGGTTTCAGGACCAGATTTGGATGTGGCCTAACATTATTACCTTTTGAAGTCATAGCTTTGGGGCCCGGGGAGGAGTAGATGATCTTTCCAGTTGACACGGACCATTCTGCTGAGCTCTGTGTTTCTGCCAGTCAGAGCAACCTGGGTACCTTGAGCGGAACAAAGTCTTATATATTGTTCTTGTGGGGACCCTCTTGTGCCATCGTGGGCATTTATGTCCTGGGATGCTCAAACGTCATATGACTGATGCAAAGTAGTTCCTATTAAGATTTCCAGTGACAAATAAGGGATTGTGGAGGTGACTGTGGGTGAGGGAATGACTGGCATCTCTCTTCATTAACAATTTGATTGAGTTCACTGATTATATTATATGAATCAACATTCTGAAAAACAGAGAGTAAGGTTCTGAGGTAAGAGATTTCATGAAGCATAATTTCCATGGAAACAGGGTAGAGAAATCCCAGAACACAGGGCCCTGGAAAAAGGGTGAGAGTAGTGTGATGACATAAAGGCTATAACACGCTGACTCCCATTGGGGGCGACCCTGCCCCGGGAACACTGGGCGATGGGTGGAGGCACTTGTGGTTGTCACTGAGAGGGGAGGTACCACTGGATTCCAGTGTTTAGAGGACAGGGATGCTGCTGAAGATCCTACAATACACAGGACAGACACAGTGAAGAACTATCTGGTCCCCAACGTCACTGGTGCTGCTCCTGAGAAACTGTAAATGGACCCTAGAGCACAGCGTTGGCCTGCACGCATTCCCTTCCTCCTGCACGATGCCTCTTGCATTTTATGTGTAATGACCACCAAATGTTTTGGGAGCATCATCTGTGTGCCAGACACAGTGATTGGCTGAGTGGGAGGCTAAAAGATGACTAAGACCAATTAGGGAGAAAGGACATGATCATTTAGTGTCTCTTCTCCGGGACAGAAAGCTCTCCTGGAGAGCGTTGCATCCCCTGTGCTCTTACAGAATTAGTGGTGGTGCCCAATGGTGGCCTTTTTCTCAGCAGATGCCTACATGCGCTTGGGAGTGGGGGCGGGCTGGGCTCGGGCTCCCCTCCCCTGCAGGCTCTGTGCCACGATTTGGTCCTGGTGCTGAGTTGCCCTGTGGTGCTGTTCCGAAGGCTTCTTGGTTTCTCATCCGTGCAGCTTCCCACTCCGAAGGGCAGACTTGTTTTAGTAACTGAGATGAACTCAGATGAGATAGCCTGGAATTCATTCTCTTGCTCAATAGTGATTATTCACGCTTGACTGCAGATTTCTGCTGAAAAGCCCCCACATCCGGCTTCAGGAAGCCCCGCTCAGGGGGGAGTTCTTATGTGAAGGTGTCCTGGCAAAGGAGCTTTGGCGGAGAAAAATCATCTGGGTCGCTCACAATTCCGTCACTCCAACCTCCCTTGATTGCACGTTGAGCCACAAGAGCTCAGGGGATGCGAAGGTTTGTTCTGCAGAAGGGATTCAGGCTTGAGGGAGATGGAGAAGTCAGAAGACACGAACTCTCCCTGGGCCTGCCCCAACCCCATCCCACCCCACCCCACCCCACCCCACCCCACCCCACCCCACCCCACCCCACCCCATCCCCATCCCATCCCATCCCATCCCATCCCATCCCATCCCATCCCATCCCATCCCATCCCATCCCATCCCATCCCATCCCATCTAGGCATATGTCCCCATTTCCACTCCACTGCAACAAGAATGTAGGACAATTCCTTTGCCGATGAACTTATAGCATCCTGTCTCTTCACCATCACACGTTTATAGTCTTCACATTCTGTGTGCGAGAGCCCAGGGTGGGGTGGAAGGTGCTGCAGAGTTACTGCAAGAGTTCTGTAGGCAAATACATAGTATTTCACACAGGCAAGTTCTACTATTTTTTAAATGTGTGTGATGCTGCTGTGTCTAAACAATAGGGATTAATTGAGGTGCCAAATTCAGAGTGAATTTTCATTCCCCTGCTACTCCTGCCTCAATCCACAGCCAGTTTTGGAGTCTGTTTCCTCCCTGGTTTCCAATTCCTCCCCATTTCCACCTCTTCAGTCAGGAGCCAGGTCTTGTCAACTACTCCTTTAGAACCCCTTGTATGTCTCCTTTCTTCTCCACCTTTGTCACCCAAGTCTGCTCCACCGTGACTCAAAGCTGCCCACTCAAAGCTGTCCCTGAGGTTCTATTCCGGATCGTCTCTCACACTGCCACCAACTAAATCTCCCTAGTGTCCATACAATTCCTTGACTTAAAAATATTTAGGACTTCCAGTCTCGTTAACCTGGGACTCAAAATGCCTCACGGCCTGGCATTAACAACCATCTCATGAGCACAAAATGCGAGTCACCTTATCATTTCCATGCCTGAATATCATAAAAATAACTTAAAAAATAAGGTTTAAGTTTCCCATTAAGATACCAATTAATTTATACTGACCATGTCAACTCACTTATTTTCTCACACCCTTCAGAATAAAACTGTTCCATAAACATATGTCTCCCATGCAGTGGTATTATGGACTCAGTGAGTGGGAAGCTTTATTTCATTTTCCTCAGATTTCACATTTTTAAAGAACAGGTGTTCATTTCTTTTTCGCTTTAAATACGTTGCTAAAAACCCCTAGTGCTCTCCAGAGCGCTGCGCACCGCGAAGCCCCGGGGCTGCGGGGCTCGGGGTCGCGCCGCAGCATTGCGCCCTCTGCTGGGCGGGAGGGGGGCCGGGGCCTCGGGAGCGGGGAAGCGCGTCCAAGCGGGGCTGCCGCGCCCCCTCGTGGACGGCAGCGAGAAACACGCGGGGAGGAAGGTTGCTCTGCGTGCGGGCCGATGCCGCTTTATAGAAACACCCCCAGGAAAGGACTGTGGAACAGGTATGGTTTGAGACGGAGTTGTGTGGGGTTTTTTTGCCTTTTTTGGTGTGTGTGTGTGTACTGCAGATAATTAAAATGCCAAATTTTAGCCCATGGCTTCATTGTTTGGCTGCAGTGAACTTTTCCACCAGAGCAATTCACAGGGAACAAACTGGTTCAGGTATCTCCCCCGCGGCCCCTTCCCTCCTCAGGGTGAAAAGAGGAGCAGGGTGATCCTAGAGGCCCTGGCGACGGCTCCTGCTCCCAGAAGAGACAGGCAGGCTCTTCAGCTCACCCGGTCTCAGCTGGACCCCGTGGTCCTGAGTCAGCCTGGGGGCTGGATGGCACAGGACGCCGGGCCTATGGTTCCCTTCCTGTCAGCTCTTTCTACTGACAGTTAACCAGCTTCTGGTCCCTGTCCTGTCAGCCTGGTCCCAGGTCACTTGCCAGTGCACACAGGGACCATGGTTAGGGGTTACTCCCTAGGAAAGGGGTGGAACAGAATGGGCGATGATTACCACGTCTAATACAACCTGTCATGCGCGAAATGCATCCAGCTTTTGTCAGGGTCAGCTTTTGCAATCGCACCACGTGGGCCTTAATTTTGATGGCAGAGAGACAGTTGAGTGCATCTGACTGGGGGAACACCGGAGGAGTCCCTGCTATGGGCATTCCTCTGCTTGGCTAAATCTGGCCTGTTTTCCTGACCTTATCTTAGGCGTCATTTGCTCCAGGTGGCCCTCCAAGGCAGGTTGAGGCGATTCTCCCGCATACCTCCAGCACCTGCTGACACCCTGACTATTGCCCTCTGTCAGTCCCTCCCTTGCCACAGAGGTGAGAAGACAGTGGGACAAGGGAACATGCTCATGCAAACCCTGCACCTCCCAGACCATCTCTGGGTTCTGTGAGCCCGGAATTCCCAGCTCAAGTGACCCTGAGTCTGCTTCCTGGGCCTGGGTTCCTCCTCCCAGGGTGAGACCGTGTTGCTGATGCACAAGCCTCCAGGCCCAAGACACAGCTGTTTTGGGTTGTATGGGTGAAGCGTGGATGTTAGTGCTGGGCTGTCCACACACTTGCATGAGAGGCCTTGTGACATAGGACAGATCCATGGGTGGATAGTGAAGGGACAGAGCAAGGGCTAGGGGTCAAAGGCTGGCTTTCCCCACATGCCACATTTCTGTGCTAAAACCCCAAGAGGCTTGATGGATTCTAAATGCAAGCTTGGTCTTCCTTGTCATTATGAAGGTATTTGTCAAGATAGGAAGAAAAAGATTTTAACCCACTAGAATGGCTATAATTAAAAAGATGGACAATAACAAGGGCTGGTGAGGATACGGAGAAAGTAGAACCCTCACGTGCTGCTGGTGGAATGTAAAAAGGGTGCAGCTGCTGTGGAAAGTTAAACAGAATCACAATGTGACCCAGCAGTTCCACTCCCAGGAATATGCCCAAGAGAACTGAAAACGTGCGCACACAAAAACTTGTACAAAAATGTTCACAGCAGCATTATCCATAATAGCGAAAAGGAAGAAACAATGGGAATGTCCATCAACTGATGAATGCATAAGTAAAATGTGCTATATCCACACAAAGGAATATTATGCAGCTGTAAAAAGGAATGAAACACATATGCATGATACAACATGGATGGATATTAAAAACGTTACACTAAGTGTAAGAATCTGGTAAGAAAAGACCACATGTTGTATGATTACATTCATAAGAAAAGTCCAGAATGGACAAGTCCCTACAGGCATGAAGATTAGTGGTTGCAGGGGTTGGGGGACAGAGGGAGTGAGTGGGTGGTGATGTTAATGGGTATGGGGTTTCTTTTGGGAGTGATGAAAATCTGGAAGTAGACAGTGGTGATGTTTGCACAACTCTGAGAACATACTAAAAACCACTGAATTGTACACTTTAAAATGATTTTACAATATGTGAATTCCATCCAATTTAAAAAGGAGGAAACATTTATTGGAGAGTGTGTTAGTTTGATTGAAAATGTTTAATATTTAGGCACAGGGCACATGGGCTTCCATTTATACTCTACCTGGAGGCCCTGTGATGTTACCGTGGAGCCTGAACATGGCTGTGAAAATGGCTGCAAGTTTCTCAGGAAAGCCCGGAGCATAACCTTTGGGGTGGAGAACGGTGGGAAATGAAGCTGGAGCCTAAACAGGCCAGGCCCTGGAGGGCTTATAGACCCTGGGAAGGAGAGCAGATGATCGGGGTGGGCTCTGGTGCAGGTGGGCATTGAGACTCTTAAACCAGATTTTGCGTTTTCAGAGAAACCACTCTGGCAGCTGGTGCGGAGGACAGATGTGCGTGAACGGAGTGGATGTGGGACATCAGTCAGCTATTGGGTTCTAGGCGTTTTCTCCAGGAAGCATGTCTGCCATAAACATCTGTGCTGCCAGTGTTCTCACCACAAGGTTGCCATAAAAGATAAAATCCTGAAAAATAAAGGAGGGACATTATAAAGGACATAATGAAATGTGAAGTTTAATAACAAGAGTAAAAGACTTTATTGCGAAAAATTAAAATACATGGTCCTCAAAGTCTTTTGTTCACGTAGTATACATTTTATTGCTTGTTTTGTCTCCTGGTTCGGCATAGCGTTTCTGTTCTGTTTTTGCTACAGTTTCTTCCTTCATTAAGAGAGGTATCAGTTTCCAAGTAAAGAGTTGATAATTCACTTTCTGGAAGAATGAATTAGTAGCTGCCTCTTTAATATTAGCCAGAGGTTGGACTTGTAGCTTCCAGAATTAAGGAAATGCGCTTCTGTTATTTCAGCCATCCAGCCTGCTGTATCGTTACGGAAGCCCTAGCGAACTAATACGCTTGAGTTTTGTGTGACTTGCTTCATTCAAGCCAAAAAGAAATTGATGGATATTTTCTGTTGGGCTTTGCCTTGGGCCCAAAATCTGGCAAAAGAAAGTCTATTTCTGTGGGAATTCAGTCATTGACTACTTTAGGTGGTTTCTCTTCAAACCTTTGGGGACAGCGACATCTAGTGGTCATTTGTTTTATAGAACCTTTTCAGTGGTTCTCAATCCCCAGGCAGGTTACAATCACTCAAGATTAAAAAAAAAAAAATCAAAAAAATCCTGATGCCCGGGTGGCACCCAGATAAATTATGTCAGAATCTCAGGGGATGGGGCCTAGGTATTACTGCTTTTCAAAATTTTCTACATTAGTCCAAAGTGCAGCCAAGGTTGGAAACCACAGCTTTCAATGGTTCCGCTGCTAAATGGTGAATACACAGTTCAATGAAAACAATTCTGGTTTGTAAACATATGAACTCATATTATGATGCAATTTCTCACAATATGAAAAAGTTTGCTAATTTTGTACTTATGTATTGTCCCTCGGCCTCCAAAGAAGATAAAATACATGAGAGAGGGAGGGAGGGGCCATTTGTCTGGTTCGACATTGGGTCCCATGAGCCTGGAACAGTGCTGGGCAGGGTCTGGACTCATAATAGCTTTTGCAAAATGAATGAACAAAAAATATAGCCGCTCTCTGGCTGTGTTAATTATAAATATGACTTCCATATGATGAAAAATAGGTCTTATTGAGTTTTTTAAAAATTAAATTTATTGGGGTGACTGGTTAGTAACCATTGAGAGTTTAGAATACATTATATTGGGTTCAGTTCAAGGTGACTTATGAACTATTACAGGAAGACATTTCTTGGTCTGTCATATAACATGCTAGATTGATTTCTTGGGGTCTCTACCACCTCTGATCATAGGAGATGACTTTCTGAGGTTCAGTTTAGCAGTAAATTCTCAATGTCTATTAAGTATTTTAGTTCAAAAGAACTGTTAAATCTATTATCTTTCCCTCTGCTTCCCCCCCCCCCCCACTGTGTTTGGGCTTAAAAAGTTCTCTATTATTTCAAAATAATATATCCAGTGAAAAGTTTTTTAGTTTTTAAATTGTTTCTTTTTTTATCGGATTCACATATCTGGGATTAATTTTTTTGCATATGATGAAAAGTATCTAGTTTAAGATTCTGAAATTCAAGAGCCAATCCTACTCACTTGATTTGAGAATACACCATTGTTTTTCCTGGTTTGCGATGCTTCCTTTTTCCCAAATTAAGTCCTTTTATGTGCCAATAGATGTTAGATGTCAGGTTGACACTTTCACGGAAAAGCGAGTGGTAAACAATTCTGCATTGTCTTCAAAGGAAATCTCTGAGAACCAGCTTCTTGACCTTTGGATGTTCTTAGAAAGATAGTGAGTAAGGAGAGAAAGAAAAAAACAGGAATTGGTAAAGGGATTTCTCTGGGGAGAGCTGCTGCTGTGCTCTGGGGTGTGTGGGGCAGGGTGAGGGTGCTACCTTCTAACCTCAGGTTTGAGAGCATGAGGAGAACTTTGGAAAGTGTTTCCCATGAGGGTGACCTAGAGGATCAATGTTGACTCAAGGTGGAGTGTGGACTCCTACATGGAAACCTGGCTGCTTTTGGCAGGGCCAGCAGAGCGTCGCTGCGTGTGGATTGGCCCTCACGCCCCAAGTGTGTGGGGCACAGATGTGTAGGTGTGTCCTGAGGACCAGATGGGGGCTGCCTGGACAAGAAGGAAGACGTGGGATTATTATGGTTTAAAACATGTTCACAGATTCAATACTCCCTTTGACAGATGGTGCTTAGTTCCCCTTTGTTGAGTGTGGGCTGGACTTAGTGACTTGCTTCTAATGAATATAGAATTTGGTGGCAGTAAGAGTGAGACCTCCAGGACTAGGTCATGACAGGTGTGGCTCCTCCTTGCTCTCTGGGATCGCTTGGGGGAAGCCACTGCCAGGTTGTGAGCATGTTCCAGCAGCCCTGTGGTTGGGCTGCCCGTGAAAATACAGGATGCCCAGTTTGAATTTCAGAGAAACAATTACTACTTTTTTAGTTTGAATATATCCCAAATATTATTTAGTAAAGTAGGTGCCAAATGCTGACTTGGCACCCTTATTTTGGAGTTGAAACTGTAGTTGGGATTTACAGTGACTTGGATTGTCTCTGGCCTGTGAGCCTATGAGTAGGCAAAAAAATTAGTGGTTTTTTTTTAAATCCTCACCTGAGGATATTTTTTCCATTGCTTTCCAGAGAGAGTGGAAGGGAGAGAGAGAGAGAGATAGAAACATCCATGTGAAAGAGACACATCAGTTGGTTGCCTCCCACATGCTCCCTGGACCGGGGCCAGGGAGGGGATCAGGCCTGCAACCCAGGTACGTGCCCTTGGGCAGAATCGAACCTGGGACCCTTCAGTCGGCAGGCCGATGCTCTGACCACTGAGCAAACTGGCTAGGGCTATGTTATGTGTTTTTCAACACAATTAATTTGCGGGATTAAAAAAAAATTGTCCATGTGGGTTACACCTGGAGAGACTTAGCTGGATTTCGGAGGCAGGGCTCAGGTGGCTTCTTTCACCATTTTGTGCTGATTTATGAGGATTTTTACCTGCTTGTTTCGGAGACTAACCTTGATATCAAAACCTGGGGCACCCCCAGGGAGTCCCCCATGCTGTCTGAATCTCCGGCCCTGCATGGTGCGAGGCCAGCCCTGGCCATGGAGTGTGCTCCTCTCTGTCACCAGGCCAGGCTGACATGAGAGGAAGGGTAGATGCTTTTTCTAAATACTCTGTACCTTTGCTCACCAAATAATTTCTCTTCCAGAGCTTTTACAAACATTTTTATTTATTTTGGCTGCGTGAAAGAATCCTTGAAGTCCATAAGTTAGCACTGACGATAAAAGCACTGTTTGCACAATTCTCCCTCTCAGTTCTCTATATGCTTGATTTAAAGTTGATCGTCAACTGAGGATGCGATGAGTTTAAATGTTAATTATCCAATGAGATATTAACTCAAGCATCCTGCACTCAGGCAGTTTATAAATTAATTTGTTCGACTACATAAAGATTCTATGGTCCCTGCTCAGGGAAGAATTATGTGGCCAGATCTCAAGCTGGAAATGGCCAGGGCTATCATGAAGCAATGCCTCCTTTTCCTAACACTTCCCAGCACAAGCCACACAGAGATCAGTGGGAATCAGGCAGTGGAGAGAGGGTAGTGGGCGCCTCGTTGAGGCTAATGGTTTCAGAAAACTGTCGCGATTAACTCTGGGGATCCTGTACATTAGTTACTACATTGTCACTGAGGCCTTCAAACTGGGTTCTATGAAATATCTTTGGATTCTGTCAGTGGTCCTTTCGTTTCTGTTATGTCTACAGGTTTCAGAGGTGGCTACTGTTTCCAGGATATCCTGTATGATGCCTCTGCCCTCCACAGTAAGTCTCAGAGATGCCACCAGACTTAAGTCCTGGTGTCCTTGGAAGTCCAGAAGTTTCCCAAGGCAGGGAGTATGGTTCCAAAAGAGGTCAAGAATGCTATTTTTCTTTTGGGGGGTGTGTGTCTCCAAATACCGAGCTCAGAAAGCTACTGTGGGTGGTCTACTTTTACATAAATCTCGCTTGCAAGCTTCCTTGGAGGAAGTGCACATTTATTTGTATATTTATTTCTAAGGAAGTTGTGCTATTTCCAGGTCTTGATATAATGCACTTTACATCTCGCATAAAAAGCCCCTCTGTGGAACCTTCAGGCTTGGCTTCGGGATTTCTGGGCCTTTTCTCTTAATTGCTTAATAAAAAGCACAACTCCACTGACAAGTGACTCAGAGCCACAGAACTGAGGACTGGAAGGGGGTCTTCAGGGGTTTCTTGGGCAGTCCTGGGGGTGGGGGTGGGACAGATACCTTCAAGAACCGTGAGGCTCCAAGTCCAGACGAAGGCTAGAGCAAGATGTGGGGAGGGGCTGACATGTATAATCCATAACGGTGCATGCTCATGCGTGTGTGTGTGTGTGTTTTGGGTGAATGTTAGGGTGGTGGGTACCTAGAATATTCAGTGTGTTAGGTTCCTGTAACAAATGCCCGCACATTCAGTGGCTTAAAACAACACACATTTAATCTTTTACAGTTATGGAGGTCAGCAGTCTTACAGTCAAGGTGTTGGCAGTGCTGGGCTCCTTCTGGAGGCTCCAGGTGAGAATGGTCCTGTCCTCGTCAAGCTTCTCGAGGCTGCCTGCGGTCACTGACTTGTAGTCCCCTCTGTCGTCAAAGCTGGCAGAGTAGCATTTCAAATCTCTTACTCCGGCCTCTGCGTCTTTTTTCACACTTCCATGTGCTTATTTGCAAAGCATCATCTTTGATCTCTTTCTCTTTTGAATTCCATCAGTTTTTGCCTCATGCTCTGTTGTTAGGCACATACGCGTTTAGTCATTTAGTATTGTTATGTCTTCTTACTGTCATGTCTCGTGTCTCTTTATACAGCTAAATATCCTTGTTTGGAAGTCTGCTTTTTCCTGATATTAATATAGCCCCTCCAGCTTTAAAAAAATTAACATCTGTGCCCTCACCAGGTAGCTCAGTTGGTTGGAGCATTGCCCCGTACACCAAAGCCTGCGGGTTTGGTTCCCGGTCAGGGCACATACCCAAGCTGTGGGTTGGATCCCTGGTTGGGGTGTCTACTGGAGGCAACTGACTGATGTTTCTCTCTCACACCGATGTTTCTCTCTCCCTTCCTCTCTCTAAAAACATATCCTCTGGTGAGGATTTAAAAAAAAATATGAACATTTGCATGGAAATATTTTTCCGTCATTTTAACTTTAACCCAACTATACAATCACATTTTAAAAAGATTTTTAAAAATACAGCATGTAGTTGGGTCTTTAAAAAAATCCAATCTGTTCATCTCTATCTTTTAATCGGTATGTTTAAACTACTTGTATTTTACATGGTTGTAGATGTTTTAAAGTCATTGTGTGATAATTCCAACACCTGGATCATCTTGGGGCTGGCATCTGTCGATTGCCTTGTCCTTAAGAATTGGTCAGATTTTTCTGCTTTTTCATGTGTAGCAATTTTGGACTGTATCCTGGATATTTTGTATGCAGCCGCATGATTCTGAGTCCTGTTGAAATTCTCTGGAGAATGTTGATCACTTTTGTTTACTTTTGCAGCCCATCGAGCCCATTAGGTTCAGACTGGGTGTGGGCTGTGAATCCAGTATCGGTTCAATTTTCAACCCTTTTGCTGTGCTGTTTGGGTCTTCGCTGCACATGCACCACGTAGAGATTAGTCTGGGGCTTGGCCAGGCCTCAGAGTCTTTGGTAGGCTTCTTTGGGTCCATTCCACACCCATGCAGTTCAGACCTGTATCGGTTCAGACATAGGATTAGGGGACCCATTTCTCCAACTCTCTGCTCTCAGTGACTGCCCCCCCACTCTTTAGCTTCCGGGGCCTCCTCTCCCCTGTTCTCCTGGTCAGAAAGATGGGTTTCTCTCAGAGATGATCCCTTGCCACCATTCTCTCATGCAGTTCTGAACAACCGAGGCTGTCCCCAGGTTCAAAATAGTGAGAGAAAAAGAACAGGGGTCTCCTCCACATACTGGACCACACGGATTTCTTCTCCTCTGGCCAGAAAGACAGGTTTCCCCTTGGGTTTTAGGTATTTTTGCAGCTCAAAAACTGGGGGTGGCCTTAGGTCAGGCCTAGGAGAGTTAATAAAAAAAAAGGTTATTTTTCCCACACTCTCAGGCTCAGAGGGGCCTTTTTCCTAGAAAATGGAGGTTTCTCTTGGAGCTTTGCTCTTCAGGCTTGTTCCACAGCTCGGACCCTATTCTGTCAGAGCTGGAAGGTAAAGAAGGAACAACCCAGCCCCAGGCAGCTCAGGGCTGTACCTGACGTTTTTTAAGTCTTGACTCCCTTCTCTGACTTGCCTGCTTTCTTGGACTTTTCAGATTCTTCAGGTAGTTGCTTTTTGTTTTATGCAGAAGCTTACATTGTAATTAGTGGGAGAGAGAGGCTACGGTGCATTTACTTCACCCAGACTGGCACTGGACATCACCGCATTCTTTCCACCCAGTGATCTTCGCAGTCTGGATTCTTTCCTCTTTACTCAGGTAGAAAGGGGCTTATATTTTTCCAGCTTTATTGAGATCTAATTGACATATAACAGTATGTAATTTTAAGGTGTACAATGTGATGACTTTTTTTGAGTATTTTATTGCTTTTGATGCTCTTGTGAATAGGATTAAAAATTTGTTTTCAGGTACTTTGTTGTTAGTGTATAGAAATGAAACTGATTTCTGTATATTGATTTTGTATCTTGCAAATTTACTGAATTTACAGTTTTTTGGTGGAGTCTTTTAGGATTTTTTCTACTGGGTGGGACAAAAGTAGGTTTACAGTTGTCCATGTGGAAAATAATACAATAATTAATGAATAATAATATAAGAATAAACTGTGTTTCGTGTACGCACAACTGTAAACCTACTTTTGCCCACCCTGTGTATGTATAATTGTTATATCTCTTTTGATGAATTGACCCCCTTGATTATTGTATAATGACCTTCTTTGTCTCCTGCTATAGTTTTTGCTTTGAGGCCTATTTTGTCTGATATACGTACGGCTACCCCTGTTCTCTTTTGGTTTTCACTTGTATGGGATATTATTTCCATCTCTTCACTTTAAGTCTTTGTGTGTCTCTAAAGCTGAAGTGAGTCTCTTATAGGCAGCATATAGTAAGGTCTAACTTTAAAAATCCAGTGATGGCTGTTTTAATTTACGTTAGATGGTCTGTCTCTTCCAGCACCGGCCCCTCTCCTCCTCTTACTAGAGCTTCCTTTATTTTTTATTTTTATTTTTAAAAAAAATCTTTATTGATTTTAGAGAGAGGAAAGAAGAGGAAGAGAGAGAAATAGAAACATCAATGATGAGAGAGTCATTGATCGAACCTGCAACCCAGGCATGTGCCCTGACCGGGAATCGAACCCCGATCGCCTGGATGCTAGGTCGACACTCAATCGCTGAGCCACGCCCGGCCGGGCTAGAGCTTCCTTTACTGAGAAAGTTTTCTTTTGGGACTGGGCAGTAAATTTTGTGCCACACCTAATACCCCGCTGTGTTTCTTCCACAGAGTCTGTGACTCAAAGCTGGACATAGATCCTAGACCCTGTTCTCCTTGGGGTGAACCGCAGGACGTGCTCAGGCAGCCACTGTCGTGTGCGTGCGTGTGTGTGTGTGTGTAGTGCCTTGACTTCAGTGTCTAGCTCTCTAATAATAACCTTTCAGATCCTCTAGGTCGAAGGGCATTCAGAGGCCTTATATAAATAGGACACCCCTTAATTCCTGAGGTGGGCCTGCGGGGCCAGCCCGGGTGTGACCTTGTGATACGCAGTTCATGGATTGCCTCGTGTGTAGTTTTCTTCCACTTTCCCACTCTCACTTATTGGGAGCAGTTCTTGTTGGCCTGGTATGCTTCCCTCTGCTTGTGTGGAGTCTAATCTTCCCAGAGGACGTGGAATTTTTATGACATTGAGTACGTCCCACTGTGGAAGCGACAGTTGGAGCCAGGAAGCGAAGGGATCTTCATTAGCATTCTCCTTCAACCCAAAAGCTCCCATGATTGTGATGGGGAGAAGTGTGGGGACTGTTACAAGCTCAGGGAGGAATCATGTCAAGTCTCTTTTTGATTGACCTTTGCTGGCAGCTCTGCCATTGGCTATTCCCCCAAAGGGGGAGGTTTCTGTTAAGAAAGGAGGAAACAGGTATTGAAGAATTTCCCTTTTTTCCTATTCCTGAGCCTTGAGCTTAAAGACGGGGAACATTTGTATGCTGGTCACAGGCCCAGGCAGATGGCAACTTTCTGAGGCACCCGTTTTCCAGCTGTTTGCACCCCCTATAGAGGCCAGAATAAATGCGAGTAAATATAAAAAATTCTACAAACTCCATTTAGGATGTTAGTAAGTAGCCAAGGAGAATTCTTGTTTAAACAAAATCAGTGCCAAGGGATATTTATACATATGTCATATTTTGCCCAGTGTGCATGTATTAATCTTGTAGTTGGAGTAGTGAATTAGTATTAACCTGATGCCATACTTAGAACTCCTTAGGCCTATTTTCCATTTGGAGTAAAAAAAACCCTCCACAACACACACACACACACACACACACACACACACAGACACTCACTCACACGAGAGCCCTGATTACTTTTTTTTGTTTTGTTCTATATCTTGTAAAAGAAAAACCCCTTGTGTTTTGGGGTGATGTCATTTTCTCTTTGGGAGAAGAGTATGAGATTAGTATTTGTTCCTCACCTTTAAGTCTGACTTTTGATTTAATTACCCTGTAGAAGTAATCTTTTAGCAGGGTGTTCTATCATAGCTTTAATGCCACGTCTGATTTTGCCTGTGCGGAGAGGGCCTGAGTCTCCTCCAAGTGTTCAATTAGGACGGCTTACAAGAACAAAGTGGGGGAAATGGCATTGGCTATCATACCAAAGCCATTTGTGCTATCAAATAATGACGTCTCTTTTCTAGAAACACATAATTATATTTGGAATTCATGATAACATTCTCCTGTATTTCAAAATCCGTGCCAAAAACAGATAAAAATATCAGAGGGAAGAAAATGCTTTTGATGTGTCAGAATTCATTTATTTTCCAACTTGTAATTCTTTGTCTTACGTATGTGAATGAGCACTTATCAAAACATAAGAAGGTTATTATTCAAATATTCCATTCTGAACATTTGTCCAAATGCAGTTCAGCGTGTCCTATTAACATGAGGAATGTTGAGAAAAGATCCCAAATAGACTTCAGGAGGTGATTAGAAAACTAAATTAGGGTTTGTTTCTAAGTATTTAAAAATATTTATTTAAGTTATGAAAGTAATACATGAACAGATACTTAACGTTAAAAAGCAAACACATTCTTAGATACTTTACAGCATTGGGTCAAAAATCCTTCTTCTGGAAGAAATTTGGGAATATATCTTTTCACAGCTAATGTCCTTAATTTAGCATTTTTTACAATAAAATAATATTGCAACTACCCATTAAAATATATAATTTATTATTTAGGATTCTCTTTTAAAACAGTTTGCATTTTGGCTTGCTCTCTTTAGTTAGAGGGAGATTTATAACCCATCCTTCCAAAGTGTAGCACTTATTTTCTTCCCATTAACTTGTCTGCTTTTATGCTTTGGGTTGTTGAACCGATCATTGTGGTGCTTTCTTATTTCCACGTGCCTTATCTTCCCAGCTAAACTGTAAACTCCTTACGTTAGTGTAAATCTATACCTTGTGTTTTTTGTGTTCTATATAACTCGAAGGGTATCATACAAAGTTGGTGCTCAGGAAATACTTTTCCACATTAGAAATGCAGATTAGCCTTCGATTAGCTCAGATATGCCACACGGGGTCATAGCCTCAAAAGTTGTTTTTAGGGAGAGCTGGTGGTGATATAAATCTTTGCTGTCTCCTGGTTCACTTGTGGTTTGGCAACTTCTTAAGAGAGAATTAAAAAACTTCTATTAATTGAAAGTGCTAATCTCACTTTCAAGTCAAGGTTTCATTTTATGAAGACTTTATTTGCAGAAGGGGAAATGAAATCTGAGCATTTAGATTTGAATGAGGGGGTAAAAGACCAAGTTGCTATTTTGTTTACGCTTCTCTCACCTGTCCCGTCCTGCCTTATACACACACAGCCATTTCCGCAGGGTGGTCTCACCATTTTCCCCTTTTCTGATGCAAGGCACTGAACACGGGAGTGCAATGGGTAGTGGGTTGGTTGAACTCACCGACAGGGCACTTTGTTCACAGCCCGGGCACTTCTCAGTTACCCTTAGTTCATCTCTTTCTTCCAGGTATGTGTGGATCACCTGTTATTTGGCAGGAGCTGTGCAGTCCTCGAAGTACAATGGGGACAAGACATACTCTGACCCCTAAAAAATGTGTCTCGTCGGGCTCTGTCAAGATCCAAAATACAATCCTTTGCAGAGAGGATGTGGCCTGCTTGGAGTCTGATGGTGTCGGAGGAAAAGTTGGACCTCTTCAGACTGATTCACAGAGTAATTGTTTTACTCCCCGCTTGACTTACATCTACTTAGTCAGGTTATGTAAATAAATATAAAATCAGGTTGGCTTTTCCATTCTAAGGAGAAAAATGCTTTAATGTTATTAAAAATAAATCCTAGCCCTGCTGGTGTGGCTCAGTGGTTGAGCGTCGACCCCTGAACCAGGAGGGATCAGGGTCGGATTCCTAGTAGGAGCAGTGGGCTGTGGGCTGGATCACCAGTAGGGGGCATGCATGAGGCAGCCGATCAACGATTCCCTCTCATCACTGATGTTTCTATCTCTCTCTCCCCCCTTCCTCTCTGAAATCAATAAAAATATACTTAAAAAATAAATAAATTCTAATAAAAATAGAAAGTTATATATAAATTATACTCCCCATATGAGAGTTTCTTACAAAGAATTAGTCTCCTACAACTCTTAAGTAACCTACAACCAAGATATTTTTCCTTTTTCAATGGAAGCTGATACTGTGTTGAGTGTCCTGTGGAATGAATGAATGAAACAGGGACATTTCACTTGTTAGAAAAATATGGGACCATGATTTCAAGGATGATTCCATATAGCTTGGCAGAAGTCCTTGATAGACCTCCTGCTGTGTTTTTTTTTGTTTGTTTGTTTGTTTGTTTTTGGTAACACAATGGAGAAAACAATGCAGATGAAATTTCTAGGAAGTAACCCAATCAGGTGTTGCTTAATGGAGTCTACTGCCATTAAAATCCAATTCGATTCATTTGGAGAGTGAAATATCACAATTGCAACTACACCATAATGGCTTTTGGAAGATGGAATTTGTATAAACTGGGTTAATCCCTTGATCACCAATTCAAATAAAAATAGATAAAACATGAGGAGGCTGGCAGTAGTGAAGGACTGGGAGCAGAAATGGCGATGCCAGAAGGTGTCTTTCCTGCCAAAGGGAATTGGCATAAGGAAGCTCTCTGAGCCCAAATCCTGGAAACCACAAGCTGGTAGAGACAAAAGACAGATTGTACACATCCAGGTGGGGAGCTGGAGCTCTGCTGGCCCAGCCAGATCACAAGAGAACTGCCTCTCTGACCTGCACATATGGCCTTGTGTGCAGAAATGTACATTTCTTACCACTTAGAGTTTTGCTTTCTGTTAGCATGCAAGAAGTTTAATGGCTTGCCATGAGCAAGTTGTATCTTTGGAAAACACAACAGAGACTTAGTTTCTCTGAGGGGTGAGCTACTCCTGTTTGTAGAAGAGCTTATTTCAATGTAGTAATTAGAGAACTGTTCAGTGAATTCTGGCTTTATACTCAGAAATGACACCCTGAAGGTCTCACCACAACATCCTGGTAGACTTTCAGAGTGTAATTTCTACACCCAGGCTGGGCCTGTGATATTGGAGGGATTACACTAGGCCTCCTCAATTATGGGGCTGTTACCATGAACTTGAAATACTTTGACAATCCACAATAATTAGCATGAATTGGGGTGAAATTTGTCTCTCTTTGGCAAATTCTTGTAACTTACTAAAAGTGAAATGGGATTTCAATGGTACGCCTGTATTGCTTTTGATGACAAACTTTCAATTACCTAACAAAAAAATTGGCATGGTATTTACAACTTTTTAGGTATTCATTAAAATAGACCCTACAATAACCTCTATGAGGCTACACTTGAATGCCTGTACATTGGGTAGGATGTTTTCACTGCGTTACAGAAAGCCCAGGTCAGAATGGTTTAAACGATATGACTAATTTGTCATCTCGCATAGCAAGAAGACCTGACACATAGGGTAGCTTCAGGACTGGTTCCAAAGACATCACCTACAAAAACACCACCTTCCTTCCATTTCGCCCTTCTCAGTGAGCTCGGTACCTTATCCTGGTATCAAGAGGGCTGCCAGAGCTCTGGCATCAAAATGGACACAACCACGTCGAGCGGAAGGAAATTCCCGTGTGTTGCTCTTTATTATTGAGGAAACACTTCGATCATAGAGACCTCTAGAGACCTCTCAAGCAGACTTCCTGTCATCTCACTGGGCAGGAGTGGATCACACTCCCTTCCTGGGCCATGCATATATGTTCTTTGGCTAATCTCTTTACCTACTTTGCCTGCTATTAATGGAGCCACACCAGCTTTCTTATGGTTAAAGTATGCATGGTAAATCACCAAGGGGTCTCCTGCTCTGACCAGCTGGTGGATGAGCCCCCATGTCCAGTGGAAAAGAAATCTATTCCTGTTGTGCATTTCCCCCAACTCGATGGCGAATGACACTAATTCTACGCTATGAGACTTCCAGTGCTGGCTTTTGATTTGAAAACTAAGATTTTGGAATTCTAAAGTCTCTGTCTAAAACATTTTTATGCTATGTGTCTAAAATACCTATTCCGAAATCAGTTTTTGTTCTGGGCTGTGGACAGTGAATTTCGAAGGCCCTCCCTGTTGCCTGAAGTGAGGGGAGAGGAAGGTGGGGTGGAAAGGAGCCTCTCAAAACACCTTGCAGGCGCTCATGTTGCCTCTTTTGTCCGACTGTGAGCTCCTGGGGGGCAGGGTCTGTATCCTCATTTTGTGTCACCCGCCTTGGCTGGCAAAATAGGAGCTAGGAAGAAAATGTTTGAATAAATGAATGAATTAGTGGATGACTTGACTTCTTGTTTTTTCCCCACCTATAAAAATAGGGTAAACAATTCTTACGGGTGACCATAGGCAAAATCTAAATTTTCCTCTGTTCCCTTTGGGTGGCCCATTTCTGTCCCCTATTAAAAATTACTTCCAGGAAGGGCTCACCTGGGGTTTTACCTTACATTACACACTGGTCACACTGGTCGACGGGTTATCTTTCCAAGGGGTATTTACTTCTTAAGCCTTCTCTGTGATGTGACATGGAAGGGCTGTCTGTCCAAGGGGGATTTTCAGTGTGAGTTGTTGGAATGGGTTCTCGGAAGTGGTTAGTCCTTTCCTGGGCCCCCGATCCACTGAGTACATAATCTGCTTTGCTTACTCTGAAGGCTGGCCCTGCTAATCCTGGCCCAGCCTGCGTCACCGGGCTGTCAGGAAGATCAACTGGGATGATGGACGGAGGAATACTCTGAAAAGTTAAAAGCTGCTTACAAATGCGAGTTGTTATTGTTATTAATCCACAGCGTCAGAGAGGCACTCCTCTTGGAGAGCCCCATCTCTGAGAAGACTGGGGGCAGTTTGGAAGGAGGTACCATTTGTTGGTTTCTTGTTCTTAGAGCAACAAAATCCCCCAGTGCCAGCGCAGAGTGAACAGGAGGAACAGTTGTTCTTAAAATCAGCATGGATAAGGGGCATCCCCTCCCCCCTCCAAAGCCTCTAAAAACTACAAACTTTGTTTTGGCAGGTTCATTGCCAAATGACAGGGAGCCAATAGCCTTAATTTTTCTCTCTGTTCCCACATCTCTTTCTCTACTTTCTCTCCCCCTCCCCCCTTAATTATTTTAGAACAAGTCTCAGCTTGGAGCTGATGTTCAACTTCTGGAAAGCTGAGTTGGTTCCTGCGTATTTGGCTTGGCTGAGTGAGGGGAGCAGGGTCTGCTCCTGCAGGAAGAGAGGGGTGCAAGCTGGGGAAAATCTGGGGAACTGGGAGGAGACGGGAGGCCTTCTTCCAAGTTTGAGTATTCTCTCCTTGGGCCTGCGCTTCAGCACTATGCTGCTTACAGCCTGGCTGGTGGGGCTGGGAGCTGGTGCGGGTGTGGGGTAGGGAAGGAGGTCGGGCTGGGAGCGGCTGGGAAGGTAGGAGGGAGGGTTTGAGGCAGCCAGGTCCTGGGTCTGATTAGAATTCTGACTGCTGGTCAGATTTCACTGACTACGGGACCCGTGGCTGGAAAATAAGTCAGAAGTGGGCGAGAGGCGGCGGTATTTATGGTGGTGATTTGCTGTCTTACAGGCAGGTAGCTGTTCCACTACGCTTTCCAGAAAGGGGGAAGGCCCCCTGCCTTTCCCTCGACCCTGGCTATGTCACGCTTTTCTTGGGGGAGGCTTGTGCGTGCTGAGTATGAGCTGGAGGCCACATGTTGGCCGGGGCTCCTTGGAGGGGTTGGGCAGGGTGGAAAGACCTGCTGGGGCGCTGAGATCCCACCCTCTGCCGTCGCCGTCGGTGGACACACTGAGCCCTCCTGCTCCTCCGAGCGGCCCAGGGTGTGAGGCCTGGCAGCCGCTGGGGTGTGGGCCAGCGGGAAACAGTGGCTTTGTTCCAGCGTGGGGGATAGGAGAGCCTGTAAGAGCCTTCAAGGGATTCTCTGGGCAATCCCAGGATGTGTGGCTTCTTTTCTCTCCTCCTCACTGAGTGGAAAGCCCTCACCCCACCCCCCCTTGCTTTTCCCATTTTAATTCAACTCACCCCCACAACGCTCTGCTCAAACCCACCCCCTCCAGTGCTTCTAGGACACCTCTTTACCTCGCCAACACCCAGAACCGTTTGTACTCACCAAACGAGTGGGCTCTTGATTACCTGAAATTCCATACACACTGGCCGTGCGCATTTATTTTCATTTTACCAGCTTATTATGCATGTCTTAAGAACTGCTCTGTCTCTATGCCCTATATTCTTCTTGAGGTGGCTTGTTTCTTTAGGACAAACGATATGCCCTACTCCTTTTATATACTTTCCAATTTCAACCTTATACTGAACACTGCCCACATTCAGAAGCCCATTAACTTTCTTTTTCCTTTGTGAGCACAGTTTATGTGGACTGAGGACAGGCCCTGGAAGGGGAGGTCGCGCTCAAGAATCGACGGGGCTCTAGCCCAGTCTGTACTGCACGGTGCGCCTGGGCTTCCTCCTGCGCCAGGGCGAGGCGTCCCCGGGGGCCCTGCACTCCCCTCAGCCTGACAACTCGCTCCAGCCTATAAGGCGGTCAGAGCTGCCTTTGTGGGGTGCATGCAGGCTTCTTTGGAATTCCTACCCCCCATCTCTCTGTCTTCCCTGGAATGGCCTAGGTGGGTAAGATGTGGTGCAGCTAGTCAGAGGGCAGGAGGATGTTCTGGGCACAGCAGGCAGCCCCTTAACATTTTGCCACATTGGGGAGGTTGGGTACTCATGTTTGGGTGGCGGTCACGCAGGAAGGTGAGTAAAATGGCCCTTTAAGTTTCTGTAGTTGCTTCAAGACCTAGCATTCCAGTACCCTGGTGTCCAGGTCGCCCATTCGTATTTCCTGCTCCAGGTGTGACATCACATAAGTAGACTTTACATTTTGGTGTTTCCCCTGTAAAGTGGGTACAGTCAGGGAGGTGATTGTTTTTCTCTCTTCCAATTCATACCTGATGCTCTAAGATTTTCAAGTTAAGAATTGTTTTAAGGAACTAATGTTAAAATACTGCCAGTATTCACCTCCCTGGGGACATAATAGACACAGCCAGTGCCTCCGCCCTTCACCCCTCCCTGCCCCCCCACCCCAGATCCTTGTACCACTCTGGGTGCCTGCTGCCCAGCCTCACTCCACTTTGCTCCCAAGCTGGCATCCATGGCCTTTTCCACAGGATGCCCTTGGGCCACTGGCATTGCTTGGATCGCAGCACAGAGAGCTGGAAGTGCCTGGGCTTTACAGCTACCTTGCGGTGGCCCAGAGCAAATGACTGTAGGAGAAAGAAGGGCAGCCAGCTCTGCCTCAGTGGGACAATTCATGCTTAGAACGCCCACGAGTCAGGCCAAGGAATCGCTCGTGCCCTGCTCTTTCCTTGTCCTTGCCCTGCTCCCTCCACTACCTTCTCCGTTTCTCCTGGAAACACTTCATTGATAGATTCCTGGCAAGTGAATCAGTCTCAAGGTCTGATTCTGGGAAGCTGGTTTAAGATGAGGGCAGCGGAGGGGTGGTGGTGGTGGTGATGGTGGTGATAATGGTGAGTAATCTCAATCATGGTTAAAATCAGACTTCCCTGAGTCATGGCCTGGGGGCCCAGGATCCACTTGTAAAGCACAGCGGGGATACTTGGAGGATCTGTTTACCCAGCCAGGCTGGGTAATGGGTAGGGCTGGCGCTGCCAGTTGTCTAGTCTAGAGAGGAGGATTTCAGAGTAGGGCTGAGACTAGGTGGGCAACAGTCAATGTTTATGGTTCAGGTTAAACCACTTCTGGAAGCCAGAGGGTTGGTTATAGGTGGCTTTCTGTTTCTGATGAAAAACTTATGTCTTGTTTAAGCAGGTTTCCCCCCTCTTTCCTTCCTCCCCCACCCTCCCTGGATTTTTTTTCTAATTTTTTTTTTTTTAACACCATCGTATGAGTCAGAATGGGTGTATCACTCTTAATTATTGTTGATTACCATTCGTGTTGGAGCAGCTACCTTGAAACGCCATCTCCCATCAGGAAGTAACTGCCGACTTAGTGACCTGCGTGAGCTAGCTGGTGACCCATCCCACTGGGGAGATGGCGGGCAGCCGCCTGGTGCTTGTTGAATTAAGAAGTGTGACTACAGTAATTAGCAGCAAGTTTCCAGTACAGGATAGAGCAGAAACAGGGCAGAGCACAGTTGCCATACAGGTCGACCTCCGTGCGGGAGAAATGAGGGATTTGGGATTGGGGCCTGGAAGGTTGGGGAAGGGGGTCACGAGAAAGAAGTTCAGTAGCAGAAACCAATTTGACATCCCTGAGCCTGTAATAGGATTTACCCTGGGTTCACCGACCTCGCAGAGCTGCTGCCCTGGAACGTGTATTTGGGACCAGAAGAGTTAAGTCTTTACTGCTTTGTCTCCAGCATGTGCTTAATGGAACACAAACAAAAAGGAGGAGACACCGTGTTAAAATAGAACTGGGGCACAGAATGAAATAATACGTGATTACTAGCAGTTGTACACTTTATGGAAAAAATGTGCACGCAGGTCTTTTAGGAAGTGTAAATAAAACAGATGGATTTATGGAGGGGGGAAGTATGCGTTACACACCCAGCTCCTATATCAACAAATGTTGCCCTCAAGGTAAAATTAAAAAAAAAATCTTCTAAGCTTGTATTAGTCACACCCATTTATTTTTGGCATAATTTGTGCACTATCTGGAAGTTGGCAAGAATGGGAATGTTAGGGCCAACATTTGGTCTTGCTTCAGGAGTTTCTATGAATATGAATGCCTGAAGTTTACATAGGCTTATGCCGTCTCTATAGCAACGTGAGTTTGTTGTGAAAATCTAGCCTTTTAAAGTCAAGAATCTCTATGTGAACCTCAAATTCAACACACTATCTAATTCTGGTGTTTTAAAAACACTTTTAAGACTGTTGCATGTTCAGTATTGGATTGGATTAGGTTGGAGGCTGAGTTGATGGCTGTCCTTGGAACTGCCCCCCCCCCCCCATATTTTTTTCGAAGGGAAGCCGTTGCTTATGGAAGTTAACCTTACTATGCCTCCAAATGGAGCCAGATAGAGGAACTTCAAATCACGGAGCAGTGCAGGCAGATCTGAGAGACCAGTTTGAAGGAGCAAAAGAGAAAATTCCCTGTTAGAGTGTTAATGGGTGCTTAGAACTTGAGGGAAATCTTGGGAGTACCCCTCTAGCTGGTTCTCGTCTTTTGGAGCCTGGAGAGGGGAAAGAGGGGTGCTGGCATGAGTGAGGCAAAACAGCCCAGATCTTTTCATCAGCCTGGAGACACTGGGGCTCATCTGTACGGCTTTATCCCTGTTGGGCTTACGTGATGTGTGTATGGTGGACTGTTCTTGCCCTTAATGGGATTCTTGGTGGAATTCCAGTCAGATACCGTTGTGTTTAAGAACTTGAATATATTCACTGATCCCCTCCTCCCCCCGATGTAAAATGATGGTATCCTTTATGTTCTGATAGCTTGCTTGTCTTTGGGGATGCTCTTTCCTGATGCGCAGGGTCTATAGAGACATGCCCATGAACCATTGGTGAAAACTCTTAAGGTCTCCATTTTGGTGTAAGGGAAAAGAAAATAATGTCTGCTTGAATGAGATAGTGGATGTGACAAAACTTTGCAGAATTCTCAACTGATTCAAATGCAAGTCTATTATTCTCACATAAATAAGGGATGGCAAATAGTTTTCCACTCATATCCCAACTTTGCTCATTTGGTGGTAGCTGCGTG
This sequence comes from Miniopterus natalensis, assembly GCF_054644295.1. NCBI lineage: Eukaryota > Metazoa > Chordata > Mammalia > Chiroptera > Miniopteridae > Miniopterus > Miniopterus natalensis. The sequence goes on from NC_142093.1 coordinate 35,554,443, forward strand.
GAGTGTTGTGCTGAGAAGGATTCTGAGACAATCCTGCAGGGAGAAGTGCTAAGGCTGGTGAATGATGTCTGTCATTGGCACAGGGAGGCTGGAAGGGTGCCCTGCAGTGTAAAGTGTTGGCACTCCTGGGTCAATTTGCTTTTCAAGAGGAATAGAGAATATGAAATAAGTGGATACACATTTAACAGTAAATTTCAGTTATCAGTGCATGGAAAAGGCATTATTTTGAGGAAGACCTCTTGATGCCCAGAATAAACCATGCGTATAATTCTCACTCTTGTCTATGGGAGAGAATTCTTACATTTCTCAAGACCATTCCCCCGGATGTCTGGTTAAGGAGATGCTAATATTTGGGACCAATCTTTTCTTTCTGTTTTCTTGTTGATCATATTGTCTCTCCTATACTTTTTGACATTTGATGAGATTTAATTTAGCCCTTGGCTCTTTGTTGTCCTATCTGGATCTCTAATGGTTTTTAACTATACATTTTCACAAATCATTTGAGGCAGGGATTATTTCCCATATTTTCCCTCCTCTTGATTCCTGCTCTAGTGTAGCATACAAAATAACTTGCCTAGCAAATTTTGAATTGATCATTAATTTTTTCTGATTACATATAATATTAATTTTGGAAAATATGAAAAACAAAAAATACAAAGAATCTAGTAAAAATAAGTTATAACAGCCCAGCCAGCTGTAGCTCAGTGGTTGAGCATTGACCCATGAACCAGAAGGTCACGGTTCGATTCCCGGTCAGGACACATGCCCCAATTTCAGGCTCCATCCTCAGTAGGGTGTGTAGGAGTCAGCTGATCAATGATTCTCTCTCATCACTGATGTTTCTATCTCTCTCCCCCCTCCCTTCCTCTCTCTGAAATCAATACAAACATATTAAAAAAAAGGTTATAACATTATAACCATAAAACATTATATACCATTTTGATGTGTTTCCTGACAGCATTTTTTTTCTATGTATATATTTATATATTATTTTTAAGACAGTTGAGCCTGTACTCTAAATATAATCTTTTTTTCCCCTTTTATACTACATTATAATTACTTCTCTGGATCTGTAAATGAGTCTTGATAAATATTAAAATGCTTAAATATTAAAACTTTAACTGTTTTATTAGTTGTGACTTAAACAGTAATACCTGTTTACTGGAAAAAAATAACCCACAAAATGGTACAGAAAGATATTGAATAAAAAGTAAAAACCCTCCCTCTTCTTATCTACTTCATTTCCTCACTTCCTGTACCCCCGTTTTTACAATTTCTTATGTTTCCTTTCATATGTTAGTTTTCCATTCATAGATATATAAAACATGGTTCATATTATTCATACAGTCTTCCAACATGACTTTTGCACTTACTGTGTCTTGGAGATCTTTCATGCTACTGCACTCCAACTCATTTCATCCTTCTAACTGCTGCTAGGTCTTCCGTTCTATGGAAATCTTATTCTTAATCAAACTTCTATTTTTAGCTATTCAAGTGGTTTCCAGTTTTTGCTATTATAAACAACATTGTATTGAACATCTTTGCACATATATTTCTGTGCCCAATTGTGATTATTTATGTAAGATTAATTCCTGGGAGTTGAAATTCTGGGCAGAGGGGAGGGTTCACGTTTAAAATATTAAAGGATATGGGAAAATTGCCCTTCAAAAATTAAGGATGCTGGTTTATTCCAAGAGTCTAGTGTATCCATTTACATTCTCACCAGTTCTGCATGAGCTTTCTGGTTTCTCACACCCTTATCATTATATGGCCTTAAAACAAACAAATAGGAACTCACTATTGTTTTAATTTATGTTATTATTATTGAGGCTGTATGTTTATTTGCCACATACTTATTTTTCTATAAAATGCTGTTTGTGTACTTCGCACATATTTTTATATCATGTTGGTAAGTTTCTTATTGATATATCTTTAAGTAGTAAGAAAAGTAGCTATTTGTCATATATATTGGAAGTAATTTCACTAATTTTTGTTTTTCACCTTGTTTATGGTGTTTTTACTTACAGTAATTTAAAATGTACTGGTCTTTTTTTCAATTATTTTATTTCATGTTAAGAGTCTAGTTTATTCTAAGATAATTTAGATAATTCACATATCCTTCCCTATTAGCAATTTTTAAAAAATGTTTTTATTTTCATGTTAAAATCATGTTATTTTTATGTTAAAATCAAAGTTGTAATGTAGGGCTCCAGTTTAAACTTTTTCCAAACATCTAGCTAGTTGCCTTACACCATTTATTGAATAATCTATCTTTTCCTTTCTGATTTGGAATGTCACCTTTATTATATACTAAATTCTTGTGTATACTTTGGCCTCCTCTGAACTTTCTAGTCTATTTTATTGAACTGTCTAGTCCTGCATTTGTACTATATTGTTTTAATTACTGTAGCTTTATAATGTACTTTCATAATAGGATGGTCTAGAGTACCCTTGCTATTCATCCTTTAAAAAAATATTTCTTGCCCAGCCAGCATGGCTCAGTGGTTGAGCATTGACTTATGATCCAGGAGATTTTGGTTCAATTCCCGGTCAGGGCACATGCCAGGTTGTGGGCTCGATCCCCAGTCAGGGGTGTGCAGGAGGCGGCCGATCAATGACTCTCTCATCATGGATGTTTCTGTCTCTCTCTCTCCCTCTCCCTTCCTCTCTCTGAAATCAATAAAGACATATTTTTTAAAAAAATTCTTGGCTATTTTCATATGGACTATTTTTCCAGATGACTTTAAAATAATCTTATCAAATTCCTATCCTCTCAACAAAATGGACAAACAAAACCCTTTTTGTGATTTTGGTGAGGATCACATAGAATTTAAGCAATAAGATAGAACTGATATCTTTACATTATGTTCAGCAACAGTTTTTGTTCCCTTTTATTTAGATCTTATTTTGTGTTTTTCAGTAGAAGTAAGCATCATTTTTAAAGGCAAATAATACTTTGTCTATGGGTTTACCAGAATTTACCTGACTGTTCCCTTATTGCTGAACTACTGGATCGTTTCCCATCTTTTTGTAGATTCAACAATGCTGTGGTGAGCCTGAACGTACTTCGCTCTTTGACCACATTTTGCTGATTTCCTTAGAATACACTTCCAGAAGCAGATTAGATCAAATGATCTGGGCATTAAAGGCTCTTGATAGGCAATTGGGAGATTGCTTTTTAGAGAGGCGCAAACAATCTACTCTTCTACCAGATGTATGAGATACCTGTCTGACTGAATCCTCACATTAGCATTAATAAAAACTTTGCTACGTTGACGACAATGAGGCACGTGGTGGAACACAGCCTTGTGTGGCTGCCTTCGTCTGTGGGTGAACAGATCTTTCCTTTTCTCCCAGAGGGCAGTGTTCGCTCTTCCCTGAGACTTTGGAGACATTTACTTTAGTGAGTTTTTAGGTCTTTTGAAAAATTTCAATTGTTCACTGGCATCTAGGGCTGGAGGGTAAATTTTGAGAGGTGTCTTTCTATTTTGCTGTGATAGAATTGTCTAATAGCAGAAATGACAGATGAGAACTCTACCTCCTGCAAACACACACACACACACACACACACACACACTCACACACACGGCTGAGACTCCACAAATTACTCAGAGTAACTTGGAGTTGGTCAAGGTAGAAATTTTTTTTCCAAATTCCATGCCCCCTATAGGTCTCTGGTGAAGAAGGGTTCCTCTTGCTACTTAGTAGAAATGGTTGTTTGGATTCCCCAAGTTTAGAACCCAGATGTGCTAATTTGTAAAAAGCAAATGTCAAGTTTGCTAGGCAAGCCTGAGATGGACACTGGACAACCTCCTGGCAATGTTTCTTTGCTTTTGGGCTCTTATTCGTTCCTGTGTACTTTGGCAGGCCTTGAGCATGGGAATTAGACACTTGAACTGCTCTCCTTCCATCTGAAAGCCCTTCTTGGTGCCACCACCTTGCTGCAGAACCCCTTCCATCAGGATTTTTGTGTGGGGTGGGTCGTGCTTTTACAGGGTGGTTTCTTTCAGGGCGAGTCTATTAGGCTTGTAGGATGTTTTAATTGAGGTGGTGTAATTGTGGGCTGCTACAAGGGCCCTGGCAAGGGTTACTTTATAAATAAGATTATTATGCTTAGTCGTGTTAATGGGCATTTACGTGCCCTAAATCCTTCATACAGCAATGGGATAACAACCCTTAAGGCCATAGTTACTATTTTGGGTTGGGCTCACTTGTAAAACTGGATCTTTTTATTGTGAAGCTGTTTTTAGTTAGAGGAGTACATAAAACCCTTTGAAAGACAGAATTTCAATTTTGTGGTTGCTGTCTTATATAGTTTAAATGGTAAAATCACTATATATGTGTGTGTGTTTTTAAAGTTTAGAACCAAACAGTTAAAATTGTGCTCACTTCAGCAGGACTTCTCAATAAAGGCGAAATACAGATCCTTAGTGCACTTTGGCCAAAGGTACATCCTTTCTCCTGACCAGCGGTAATTTTTAACTTTGGGAGACAGGTTCTCTTTGGTTCTGTAATGCTTGTTTCTCAGAGGTTGCAGGTCCCCAGGAAGATTTGGGTACTGTGTCCTAGTGATGGGCAGTGGTGTGGAGGGCACGTGCTGTGTGGGCTACACCCGGGTGTGTGTGAACACACTGGTGTGACTTGATGAGGTTTTGCAGGCACATTTCCATCCCCAGGCTTGCGGCAGACAGAGTGCCTGCCTGGCACAACAGGACGTCCCCAGACTCCCCAGGAGCCTGGTTACCCTGTTTGATGGTTCCCAGCAAGCAAACTGAGTGGACCGTGGGCAGTTAGCCTTGCTAGCTTGTGATGTGTAGACGCGGCTGCACTTGGATGAGACGGAAAACTGTGTGACCCAGGCGGAGGGGGGTGGGGGGGGTGGGGAGGATGGCTCATTTCCCCGATAGAGAGGATCCAGTGCAGGGGGGTGATCCCTGCCTGACCACAAATGTCCGTGTCCACCCCTGCCACCGAGTCACCTTTTCCAAGGTCTTTTTCCTTTACTTACAGTGAGAGGGCTGCTCCTGCCTGGCAAGAGCCTGCACCTGCACCCCTGCCTCTCGGTTCTGAGGGAGGGGACTGGGAATATTGGAGGAAGCGACTCTGGGGATGGAAACGGAGTCCCAGAGACCTGAGGGCTGAATAATCAGATGATGGGGTAGTTCTCATGGTCTTACTCTGTACTTCCAAAACAAACTCTGGTGACTAGGGACTCTTCTCTGTTCCCCCTTGCCATCCATCCTGTTCCTGGTGCTAAATGGGTTAGTCTGAAGGATCAGCCATCAATGGCAGTGATTTTCATAGCATCGTTCTGACTGCTTCAATCCCTCTTTCTGACATAAACCCCACCTGGCCTGTTCCCATGTCTGCTCCTAACATTTCTCCTGCATATGTGACCCCAGGCCCCTTGTCTGTCCTTTCCCTTCTTGTAGATCCTCATCAGCTTATCACTAGTGTCACTTAATTGCTCCCTTTTTCTTTGCCCTTCTGTCCTGTTCTTGGCCTCTTTATTTGCCCTCTCTTCTCTTCCCTCTTTGGTTGCTGGGGCAGATCTTCAGTCTACAAGGAAACAGCAGAGGGGAGTAGAGCTCCAGATTTCTGGCCGGGGCCTCTGCACTGCTCTCACTTGGAGCCATTTCCCTCCACACCGTTCACACTGGCTCAGTGCTGAAGCTGGCTGTTCTGAATCTCTGCTCGGAGTTCCTCCCCCCATTGCGTGCATTCCTGGGTGTTACTCTTCTCTCCCCAGCTAGAGCATGTACTTGTTTGGGGCAAAGAATATGGCTTGTATTGCTGTGTGCAAAGTGGGCACACAGTAGGCAGCTGGTAATTATTTACTCAGTGGCACTACTGACTGGAGGCTAGGTGAGAAAAATAGGACAAATGCCCCTGTAATCTGTGGATCAGTAGCCCCTAGAGGACATGCTCAACTGGTGGCCCAAAGGGTCACAGCTCAGGCTCCTGGCCTGTCTTTTGCATGAAAGAGGTGGTCTCCAGGGTTGAGGGGTGAGTGAAGTCCTGGGTGAAAAAAGGAAAGAATGATATTTAAAACCTGAGAACATACCATTTCTCTATATTAAAATATTGGCACACAAGGGAACAAAGAATACATATATAAAAATATAATAAAATGGCTGTCAATTGCAGGGAGGGAAATCAGGCCTGGGAATGGAGAGGAAAGAGAATTAGAAAAGTTTAGAGGAGAGAGCTTGTGCATGGACCCAAAGTAATAATGTGAACTGAGGCGTCTGACCAACACGACCCTCAGGCCTGAAACACAGGCCGCTCCCCACTAAATCTCCCACTTGCATTAACTTCGCGCTGGCTTTGGGGAGCGTTTCATCATGTTACTGCTCTTGCTTTGTTGGTAATACTTTCCTCCTATGGGAAGTCTCAGCCTCTTAGTGCTGGAAGAGATTTCCCTTCAATAGCACCTTGCCCCATGCTGCTTGTTGAGAGAGATACAAGCAAGCAAGAAACACTTCCTCTCTTCAGGCTAATTCACGTCGATGGGGAGAAAGCATGCTCAGGAAACAGTTAGATAACAGCACAGGATGGTCTGTAATTAAGTGTTAGGCTGCGTGGGGCAAGCCTGCGACCAGCAAAGGCCGAGGTGTGGGGAAGAACAGGATGGCTGCTCAAGATAAAAACAGTTCTATGGAATTTCATGGACTTCGGAAGAATTTGTTTAAGCGAAGCCGCCACAGCAGGCGTTCCCTGCCCCCTGAGCTCGCTGCCCCTTGCCAGGAGCCGTGGATTCCCAGCTGTGCTGCCAGGAGGCCCAGAGGTTGCCCGGGCCTGCCCGTGGCGAAGGCGGCAAGCACGTGGGAGATGCTGTGGATTTACCACCCACCTGAGACCAGATTTGTTTTCACACACAGGGCCCTGGATTGAGATTTTGCCTGAGGATACATTTCTGTGTTAAAAAGTTTGAAAACCAGAGGCCTAGAGTATAAAGTCCCAGCACCTTAGTGGGCGTGCTGGGCCCTCCTTTCTTGATCTGGCTCTCCCTGACCACGTGGGCCTCCTCTGACCCCAGAAACTGCATTTTTTCTGAATACCCCCTTCTCTCTTAGGCCTCCGGGTGCTGAACAAATTGCTCACATTTTTTAAGGTGTAGCGCAAGCATCTTTTTCTCCTTGGACTCTCTTCTCATCAGTCACCTTCTCCTAACCAGAGCAGGTCCGGCCCTCCCTTATTGAAGCACTCACCACATACTGCACTGCGATCCTCCTGCCATCGGCTGTGGGCGTCCCAAAGGTCAAGGGCATACTTCTCCATCTTCGTAGCTTTAGCACCCAGAATGCACCTGGCGCATTATAAATGATAACGGAACATTTGTTGAGGGAATGTGTGATTGCTATACGTGTGCTTCTTTCAGATTTCATGTGTTTGTTTACATAAAAACTATGGTATTTAACATAGGGCTCTCTCTCTTGGTCTGGCACAGAGGTCAGAAAAATTAAGTATGTAGGCTAGATGCAGCCAGTGACCTGATTTAGCCCACAAGCTAAGAATGACTTTTACATTTTTAAAGACTTAAAAGCCCTAAGAAGATTATGTGACAGAGACCCTGTAAAGCCCAAACTCTTTACTATCTGACCCTTTACAGAAAAATTTGCCTCCACCCTGGGACTTTAGTGGAAGATACTATGAAAAGTTAGTCCTGGTTAACATTTACTAGTTGGCACTTAGCTAACATAGTAGCTCTTATTATATGCCAGGCACTGTCCTAAGCACTTACATATGTTAACTCAGTTAATTTTCTTCCAAACTCTATGAGGTGTGTACTCTTATTGGTTCCATTTTACAGATGAGGAGGCTGAGGCAAAGAACGTTTGACTCAGCTAAGGTTTCACTGTGGTTTTTCTTCAGATGGGCCTGAGACTTGGCAGAGCACGGTAGTTAAGAACCATGCATTCTGTGCCACTCTGCCTGGTTTGACTCCTGGCTCCACAACTTAAATGAGTCTCTCGGTGTCAAGTGCTCAGCTCAGTCGGGAATTAGGTAAGTGTTCTCTGTTACTGTCATTGTGACTCTGCAGAAGTAACGTTGACAAGTACCTTTGTGTCACTGTAATGGAATGGAAAATACTATTCACTGGCATTGGAGGGAAGCAGTCAGACCGGGAGAACTATGCTTCCTGGGGCTCCGTGCATGTTGGGGGAAGCCCTGGATAGTGAGTGTGGTAAGGAAAGGCTGCCTGGGGTGGATGGGGGAGCAGTATGGTAAGCAGCATCTGTGTGTGTGTGTGTGTGTGTGCACACACACACGTGTACATATGTATGAGACTGTGTGTGTATTTGGCCTTTAACGTAATTGTAAAACTTTGAAAACAGCACGAGATGTCTAAGGAGGGTTGATTGGGAAGATTTCTGAATGAAGCAGTTGCATAAAACATAAAGAACGCCCCCCCCCCCAAACTGATAATGCTTTTCAGAGCTTCTGGAACTTGTGTTTGAGTGTCTCTTTATTTTGGGACATGGTCACAGGGGCCAGGATTTATGTGGGACATAGTAACTAGTACGGACCTCATCCTATATGGGTGTGTTAAGAAACCCAGGCATCCTGCCCAGCCGGTGTGGCTCAGTGGTTGAGCAATGACCTATGATCCAGGAGATCATGGTTCGATTCGGGGCCAGGGCACACGCCTGAGTTTCGGGCTCAATCCCTGGTGGGGCGCATGCAGGAGGCAATCAGTCAGTCCATGACTCTCATTGTTGATGTTTCTATCTCTCTCCCTCTCCCTCTCCTTTCCTCTCTCTGAAACCAGTAAAGAAACATTAAAAAAAACCACAATAAAACCCTCAGGCATCCAGTGGTGGAATCCACCTGCATTGTCTTGCAAGAGCCAATTGTGCATAGACACTCCCAACTCTGCCTGTCTTGATATCATACTGGTAGCTTGAAACTGGCCTTGATGGAGGTTAGCAAATGCTACAAATCAGAGTTATTTGCCCTCACTTCGAGCTGGTTGTTAAATGTCTACCAGCACACCACTGCAGGCATCAGACATCTCTCTTCTCAGTTCCATTTTTTAAAAATTATGTGAATGCAAGGATCATGGTAACAAGGGCAGAACATGAGAGTAACCTTGTTTCAATGGTAAAATTTTATTTTTAATAAATACACTGAATAGCAGTTCTTGGTTTTGAGGACTTTTTAAGTGTTCCAATGCTAATCAATCTAATTTTGATATAAAACATTCTAGGCTAACACAGTAGATGTAAAATGATTTGGTTTATATATTTAAATTGTGTGTGTGTGTGTGTGCATGGCATTGAAGACTTTTGGTCAGGAAGGAGCTGGTGTATGGTAGGGGTAGTTATATAAAACAGGATATATATATATATATATATATATATATATATACACACACACATATATATATACACATATATGTGTATATATATATACACATATATGTGTGTGTGTGTGTGTGTGTGTGTGTGTGTGTGTGTGTGTGTATATATATATATATATATATGTTGGCCCATTATTTTTTTGTGTTTTACTCAGGTTTATTTTGTGTATGTGCTTGGGAGGGGGATCATTTTTATTGTGCATTGACTGATTATCTTTCCACTAGAATATTACAGGGAAAGAAGGGCATTAAAAAAATAAATTTAATTCAAGCCATACCCTGAGAGGATGAAAGATTACTGAGTTGTCCATGCAAGGCTGAGTATTATGTCAAGACTTTGGTTTTTCGACAATAGCTAATTTTCAATAAAGAGATTATCCTGTAAAATTGCAGTAACTTTGGAAAGGAGTCAAAGCTTCATAGCTATGCTGTAGGAATTTGCTATTATCAAGGGTTAGCTCTAATTAACACAAGAATGAGATTTCAGATGACACTGAAGGGAAGTGTAAGTGCCTTTGTTGTGTGACTATGTTACTGTTTGTGGAAGAACCAACTCTTGTGGAAAATGTAGACTTTGCAGCCATTGCAATATAATTATGTGTGTTTTGTTTGTTTTTACAGAACAGATGCAAGACAAAGAACATAGTATGAGATACTGGAATGTAATTTCGAAACATATGTTTCCAAAATTATGGAAACGTTCTGGATGATAAATAAATCCTTTCAGCCTCAGAGGGTGCAGGCTGCAAGGCTGAGGGAGAGCCGGGTGTTGGATGGGGAGGAACGTGGTTTAAGTAACAGGCTGAATAGTAAGCACATCAAAGCCATTAAAGCATAAACCCCCAGATTTAAAAACGTGAAAGGCAAAAGATTATGTAGCGTGGCCTGGCGGCTTTATAGAGCCCATTTCCAATGAGGGATAGAACAAAAGAATGTGTGATTGAAGCTCTTGAAGAGATTTATTTCAGGAGAGAGGCAAACATTTTGCTCTGATACCAATTAACCAGGAAAAAGCACCACATCATAAGTGCCAATATTAAAAATGTAAATCCCACACGGGGCTGTATTGAAGACAGGTCACAGTGCTTGGAGAGAGTGCATAAGGAGATGACAGGAGGAGAGCTTTCCAGCCATCCGGTTACCTGCTCAGTTCTTCAGTGTCCTGCCTGCTGGAGAGATTCTCAGCGGGGAAGCAGCCCCTTGTTCGGGGCGGTGCGGCCACTTGACCTCTTATAATGTGGGATTTTGATCCTGTCCAAGAGAATTTATCATGGGGACTGCAGAAGATCCTCTTTATCACACTTTCATCGGTGACAGCCTGGGATGTTCCAGAGTTTTTCTATATTATTTTGGAGAGCAGAGTTAACATAATGGATGTGTAAAGTTGTTTACAAAATGCAGAGTGAAAACCATCAAGTCTATATATAGCATTTTGATGCCTTTTAAAGTGTATTCACATCCATTGACTTGTTTGTTTCTCACCGTAATTCTGTGCAAAAGGAAAGTGAGATAGAGTCTTAGTCTTGTATTGGATGTATTTAGGATGATTGAGCCCAACCCTTTCATAGTGACAAAGAGGCCCAGGGAGGTTGAGGGAGATCTTTCCCCATTAGCCTACTCAGGGCACTGAGCCAGGGGAGATCTGAGCTCCTCGGCCACCAACAGCATCACCTGTGGAATCTTGGGTTTCTCTCGTTGATAGTAAGGTGCACCAGTCTTCCAGGAAAAAGATACACTAAAAATTCATTAAACAGTGTTGTCTGGAATAGAGATGTCTGTTGCTACAAAAATATCCAACTCATCCTTACTAAATGGGGATAATAAATCCCCTTACCTTTTGTGTTTGGTGCATGGAAACATTATCTTTTATGATCATAGGTGTTGCTGCATTATTTAAAGCACACTTGTTATTGCAGGAAAGACAAGCTTGCGTGTGATTTATAATGGACCGATTGTGCTTTGAGTTAAATGAAAGTTCAGAGGAAAATGAATTCTAAATAAGAATAATTGAAAGGATTCAAGGTTCATTCGAGTTTATATTCATCAAGACAATTGTCTCCAGAAATCCCTTTATTTAAAGCAACAGGACAGATCGTAACTTACCAACTTCGTCTTTATGACATCACTTTGTTCTATATATCATAATCAGAAATGTTAAGCCTCAGCAGTAATTTATACAAAACGTATTGTTACAGAGTTATAAATGTCATTAAGTGGTAGACTTATGCCTCAGTGTCATGCAGGTTGATCCCTGGATTTAAAAAAAATAATTACCCATAATGCAAGTATTCTATAAAAATATTCTTCGTTCTTTCTCCTGCAGAGCAGCTTCGTATTAAAAGTTCAGTTTCACTTTCCACCTGTACTCTGCTCTGGGAAGGGCAACCTTTATTTCTCCTCCATGTTTTTAAAGTCACCTTCTTAATTCTGCTAGAACATAACTCAAACAACTGAAAATGTTAGGAATGGATTTACAGTCCCTCTGGCTACTCTCTATCTGGGATGAAAGGGAAGCGAAGCTGGAGATAACTTTTCCTGCCATCAGGGGACACCTAGAGAGAAGAGGTGATGAATTGTAATGTGCCAACTAGTTTTGATTATTCAGGGACTTGTGATGGAACTTGTGGATTCTTCCTTCAGGGCTCTGGTTTTTATTTTGGTTGATTTCACTGCTCAGTGGAACCTCTGGAGGTCAGGGACAACGGTCCATCTATGGTGGGTCCCCAAAGAGATAGTGGCAAAGGAACAGCCCCCTTATTGAGCACCTACTCTGTGTCAGACACAGGGCAGAGTTTTCACAAATATGTTGTCTCATTAAATCTTCACAATAAACCTATGAAGAAGATACTGTCATCCCATTTTACAGATGATAAGGGCTCAGTGTAATTCATTCACTTCTCAAATCTTTATTGAATATATTCTATATTCTAGTCCCTGCGAGAAGATGGGGAATGAGAGATGTGGTCTCTGCCCTCTCTGAGCTTAGAATGCTGTAGGAAAAAATGGAATTAGACAGGTCATCCCACATATAAATTGTAAAATTACAAATGGTGATATGTGTTATGAACAAAAATTATAAGGGATTATGGGATTCATACAAAGGGGACCTGATCTCGTTTGTAGGGTCAGAGAGTGTGTCCCCAAGGGTGTAACCTTTGAGCTGGTAACTAAAAGATGGAAGAGAAGTTGTCAAAACTTGCCCAGCTTGCCAGCAGCAGAACTGGGATTCGAACTCAGGTCTGCTTGGTGCCAGATTCCCTATTGCACTATTACATGCAGTTGAACCTATCACTGAGACCAGCTCTTTGACTCCAGCCACCGGCCACAGTCCATCAGCTTCTGCGTCCGTGTTCTCCGTGCCCGTGGGGGTTGGTGATGGTGGGCTGGAGGCTGCAGTGGGCCCTGTGGCTTCTCAGCAAGTTAAACCAGCAACACAGCAGCGCCTGCTCTCTGTGCCGTCTTTCCACTGTCCTCATCGGTCCATCTCAGCTGGACCTGGGCACTGGCGATAGGGGCGACTCTCTGGCATTACTCCCGATGGGGGAGAGGCCTTTGGAACACCTGGGATGGGCTTGATTAATGACCAGCCCACGCCAGAGTTCAGGAACATCGCCTGGATCCTTTCCTTCTTCCCAGAGCCTGCCTCCTAGTCTAACTCCCTTTGCTCAACCCCACCTCCCTGATCTAAAGCCATCCTGGGGATTGGCCACCTGCCTAAAACACTCCCTGACCTGCTGAGGAACTGCAGCAGGGAGTCCTGTTAGCAGCTGTGGGAGGGTGGTTGGAGTCTGACCAGAACATTCCTCACTCAGGTTTCCACCCACTTTGTGTCTGTCTGCAGGGTGAGCTGCTCCGTTGGACATGGTGGCCACCCCAGAGCCGCACCTTGCAGCCAGGCAGGCACAGGAGTGGGAGCAGCTGAGGATGGAGGTGAGAAGTTTGGGAAATGGAACATTTTCCTGGGCCCAACCCTGCCAGATTATAGCAAGGGTAGTGATTGTCAAACAATAAAAATAAAAAATGAGACATCGGATGGCTGTTCAAAGGCACTTCTCCAAAAAAACAAAAGAACCTAGGGGGAAAAAAAATCTTTCTCCTTAAGCCTAACTTTCCACCATTGGTGATTTATTCTTTTGGATTAAGTGGCATTGCCTTCTTGCTTCAGTGCTTTTGTTAAAATGCACACAGTCTCAGAGAAGAGAACTTTTCAGTCCTGGTCACCTTATTGTGAATACGTTGATCATTTCCCTTTTCTGTGCCTGGTGAGAAGGCAGCTGGAGGGCACCTGAGTGTCTTGGGGAGTAGGTTGCTGCAGCGGGGGGAGGTAAGGGGCATGGACTTGCACTGGTCCCAGCTCCCCAGTCTCTCTTTGTAAAAAACAGCGCCATGCTATGATCACTAGGGGGCGGAATTAGGCCAGCAACTGGCCTCTAGTACTTGTTACCAATTCTGCAAACCAAAGTTGGCAAATATGCATTATTAGTGCTCTGCTTTTCTTAGAAATCTGGAGTCTCTCTGAGATGGTAGGAATGTGTGGGTGAAGCCACTATAGTGCAATGAAGCAACTGTCTGGACAATAAGAACCCTGAACAGGTAAAGAAACACCCAATAGGTTCTGTCAAGGGACTTTGATAGTGCTCTGCCACCGTTTTCATTATGAAAATATACTGACAATTTCTCAGAGCTAAGATTCAAATAAGAACATTTGAAGCCAGACTGACCTGTCAAATGCATATTGGTGTAAACTTACATACAGATCAGATACATTCTTCAGATTATAGTGAAGAAACTCTCCTGAGGGATGGTGAAAAAAATCCACCTCACAGTCGAACATATAGTGTACTGTTACGGATGGCTCTGTTCTTACCGAATAAATCTTGCTTAGCAACTTACCTCCAGAGTAAATAATAAATCACTGCCAGAAACTCCAGGCATTTCGCTCTGTCTGGGCAGTAAAACTTAGCGACGGTCCTGACAGCATTTTGTAAAATCATAATTGCTTAGGGAAAGTGATTCTGGATGTCTTCAAATGTTCAGAATTAAAGAGTAGCTGTTCCTTTGAGGAAAATTATCCTAATGCCGTGTGTGTTATCCTTTATATGAATTCTAGGTGATAATCTACAGAACCTCATCATTTCTATTCAAAATGTGTAAGAATTTTACTAGAAGCATAACCACACGCATCACACTCAGGTTTTCTAGGAAACTTAGGGACAGTTAAGGGAAATGTCCTTAGTTATCTGTGCAGGCTTATCTAATTTACGTACAGGCTGAATTGTGTCCCCCTAAAATTCATATGTTGAAATCCCAACCCCCAGTAGCTCAGAATGTAACTGTATTGGGAGTTAGGGTCCTCAAAGAAGTAAATGAGGTCACTATGGGGGGCCCTAATCCAATATGACGGGTGTCCTTATAAGAAGAGAAAATGCCACAGATACACACAGAGGGAAGACACGGGGAGAAAGCAGCCAAAGAGAGTCTTCAGGAGAAAACAGCCCCGCCAATATCTTTATCTTGGACTTTTAGCTTATAGGGCTGTGAAGAAATAAATTTCTATTGTTTAAGCTACCCAGGGCAGCCCTAGAAAACTAACATTATATATAAAATTGTTTTCAAAGGTCATTGTATTAAAATGGCATCTTTAGGTATTTAAAATAGAGCTCATGATTTGGATTTAAATTTTAATATCAGTTATTTTGAAGTAGAATTGTTTAAGGTGAAATAAAATCTTTACAGAAAGTCATGTTATTGAGCTGATCACCCCTCTGTAAACTGCAGATGAGCTCAGCCTACAGGATTTGTGCCTGGGTTTAATGTAACTACTTGGCTGTTTCAATTTCTTATCCTTGGCCAGTGGGAAGGTACACTTAAATATTGCTTTTTTCTCTTTTCCCCCCAAATTGTCATAGCACATTTAACCCCAAGTCTTGCAGAGGAAGTGAAGTCTGCTTCTTTGACTTATTTTATCCAGAGAAACAATGGTGCAGTGTTCCCGGGTTCACCTTTGGGGTGGGATGTGAAGGGGAATGGTCACTATGGCCTCCTCACTGCGGGCAGCACCTGAGAAGTGCCAGGAACGTCATATCCAAAACCCAGAGGGGAGAGACAGGGCTAAGTGGTTTGAAACACTTAGAGCATGGACTTGAGCTAATCTTTCAAGACGGAGAGCTTGGCTGAGAGTTCTTAATCTCGCTTTGTTTAACTACCTTTGTTACCAGGTTTGCTGGTGGCTCACTGGATGAGAGCTTGGACCAGCGGTCAGAAGGCTGGGTTCTAGCTTATCCCAGGTACCTCTCCCTGCTCCCTTCCAGCACTAACATGCTCTACAGTAACTAAGTTCTTGAAGCCAGTGGGCAACTGCTGGGCCTAAAATAGCCCTTGGCAAAACTGACAAGGTCAACATTCCTGCCCAGTCCAGGGACCTGGTAGTTCCTTTCCAAGGCTGTTTTTGCATCCACAAGACCCTCTCACTTCACCTATAGGCATCATAGGCCTGTTCTCTTCTTTGCCATCTCTCCCTCTGGAAAAACTGAGTCTCTAGAGAGTGTCGAATATGAGTCATTTACAACTTAGTACAAACTTAATAGGTTACCTTACCCCTTGTCAAGGGCATTTAAAACCGCCTTCCATATCTGTAGGACTTTCTCCTCCTGAGGACAGCTTCAACCATCTAGCATTGGGGAGGCACCTTTGAGGGGCAGAACTTTTCCTGATGCATTTGTCAGGGAGGCAGTTTTCTTTTTTGCTGGTGGAGAAGGTCGAATGTGAGTAAAAGAGCCATGTTAAGCAGTTGTTGTAACGAATAAACATTTGTGCCAGGATTAGGCGCCTGGGTCCAGTTGACCGCTTTCATCTTCATCTTCTTAGAAGGGGGGCATATTTGGATGTAGATTCGCTCACTCTGGCAGCTCAGTGTTCTACACCAGTTAATTGAGCCAGGAAGCAGCCTGAGTCCCATGGGCAGCAGGACAGGACAGGGCAGGACAGGACAGGACAGGGCAGGGCCAGCCCCTGAAAGATGCCTGCTCCATTGCCTCTGATGCAATTTGGGCAACAGAAGCATGGTACACATGAGATCAATAAAATATTTTTTGGCTGGATGAATGAATGAATGAATAAATGAATCCTAGGAGTCTGTGGTGGGGGGTGGGGTGGGAATTCCATTTTGAGTCTTTCACTTTATTTTCCTGCTTTCCTTTCCAGTTAGGAGTGAGCTTGGTGCCTTAACACTGAGTACTACTGTGCTACTCTTGCTACACATCACCTGCTATACCATGTAGCATGTTATACCATGTAGTACATGCTACACATACACATACTTACTACATATGTCATATCCATTATAAGATATATACCAACATTTAAAACATTTAACAAATTGAGAAAAACCTAAGTATAAACCCAAGTTCTAATATTTCTCCCTACAACCCAGTGGATGTAAATGCGCACCTTTTGGGGGAGGGTGTTGGACCCTACTTGGGGGACCACTTGCTTAGTGCAATTGTTTTACATCTGCCATTGACCAGAATCTATGTCACATCCACTCGAGGAAGTAAAACCAGAATTCAGTTAGATAAGTATTTGCTGAGGGCCTGGCTTGTGGACAGTCTGCTGACTGCGGAGGGGTAGTGGCTCTATGCCTTGGAGCATTCCAGGTAGAATTGATTTATAAGACCTGCTCTCCTCTTCCCACAAATACACTCATACTGGCTGGTTGCATGCCCATATTTTTAGCACAGAAAGTGTTGTGACAGTTGCTGTGGAAGAAACAAAGATGTTGCAGACTGTTTTTGTTGCTCACGTCTTATTTTGGGTTATGTTGTTAGGAGTGTCCACAGTAAAAGAACACAGAGCCACCGGGGAGGGGTGTACAGGAGCTTCAGGTACCTTGGTAATGTTTGTTTCTGAACCCAAGAGGTTTCTTTTTTATTATTCTCATCTAATCCATACATATGTGCTCTAGGTACATTTCTGAAAGATGAGCTATTTTATTAAAAGCAAAAGGAAATAAAATCGCAGGGCCTTTTGGGAATAAGTACGGATAGAGTGGAGCAGGAGGCATGTTCCATAGGCCAATGGGACTGGGGTCTGGGGAGGCTGGAGGGCCGGGGGACTGGAGGGATTTGACAGTGAGCTCATCTGTTGCTGGACCTGGAAGCACAGGGCCCTGAGGGCAGGTGGAGGGGAGCCACGGGACACTCCCGGTGTGTTGAGCAGTGAGAGCTAAGCATGGCGCTGGGGCTGAGCCTGGAAGGCATGAAGGGCCCTGGAAGTCAGTGGGAGGGCAGCAGATGGGCATTCATGTTGAGGAATAGTGGGAGTTCAGTGGAAAGATGGGGTAAAATTGGCTGTAGCATGTTCTGAAAGCCGGACAGAAGAGTTTCAAAATTATGTTGAGAGTACTGAAGAGCCATTGACCACATCAAACTACTTTTGGGAAAGTTAATTTGAAGCTGTGGAGAAATAATACCTATTGATGGCAGCTACCTGATATATCCTGATTCCATCGATTTCTCTGTAATGTAGCAACGGCCTTCTTATTGGCTTCCCTCCTGCCTGCCCATCTTAAGCCTTAATGGTTCATTTTCTGTACTTTTGGTTGAGAGATCTTTTTAAAATGCCATCTGACCATATCTCTTCCAAGCTCAAACATTTTTCAATGATTCCCCACCGCTTTCCCAGCAAGTCGAAATTCCACAGCCAGACATACAAATGCCCCTGTGCCTTTTCCCTTGTTTCACCCCCAGCCTTTCCTCCCACTCCCCACTCAGGCCAAACTGAAGCACTCGTACGTCTCTGAACCCTCCACCCCCTCACAATTGTACCTGGGCCATGAGGCCCCCGTTCACCCCCAGCTTCCTCTTACCCTGGCAGACTTCTCACGTTTTAAGACTCAGCTCAGTTATCAGTGTCGTCTAAGCCTTTACTACACAAAGTGTGGTCTGTACACCAGCAGCACCCTCAGCATCCCTGCGAGCTTGTTAGAAGTACAGAATCTCAGGCCCCACCCAGACCCACTGAGTCAGGACTCTGCAGGTAACGAGAACTCAGGGAGACCTGGGTGTGCGGAGAAGCTCTCAGAAGCGCTGCTCTAGGCAGTCTGGTCTGCCGCCAGCACCGCGTGGGAGGGCAGGGGAGTCAGGCCCCCAGGCACTCCTGGAAGTGTTCTATCAGGTGTTACCTTCTGTTTACTTCTCTGTGTTTCCTTCATTAGGTTTGGACTCCCCGAGGGCCAGGACCACATTTTATTCAACTTTGGTGGCTCAGTGACTACTCTAGTGCCAGCACACAGTAGATGCTCAATAAATGCTTGCTGCATGAGTGAAAAGCCGTAATATGCTCATACTGTGAATAAATGGCAGTCTGCTCCTCATGCACCATCAGCGACCAGCTTAAGGCAGATCCATTTCAGACTCTCTGTTGGGTCTTGCTTTAGCTTCTCTTTTCAAGCATCTATTTCCTTCAGATAAGCTGCAAGGCTCCAGACACCTGCCAGAGTCCAGAGCCAGCACTCGTGATGCGGACCCTTAAACCCAAGACACTCTCCCGTGAATAGAAATGCTTTAAAATGACCATCCCCCTTGGGGAAACCCCAACTGTTCTTGAAAAGCAGACTTTGCAATTAAACAACATCTTCATTTTGATCAAAGATCTACTTTGAAGACTTAAATTGGGCTTAAAGTGAGGATTAAGAGACTAAGAGGCACGGGGCATAACCTTTGGCTTCTTACCCTTACTGGGGAGCCCTTATCAGGACTCTTGGCTCCGTGTAAAGAATGGGGAGGCCACCCTCACCCCACAACTGGCTTTTCTCTCCTTTATCTGGGAGAGGGAGATGGGTGAGACTCATGCCAGAGCTTCAATGGCTAGAGATCCTTCACTCAGTGTTGGATTCTTAGAGACATTTAGATCCGCCTCAGTTCTTCCACATCATGCCAAAGAGGGTGGGGGACTCGAAGGTCAAGGCTTGACCCACACCTCCTCGGAAGGCTTCTTTACTCTCTGCCACAGGACAGGTTTTTGATTTTTCTCTTTCTCACTCTGACCCACTTTTAGCATATTTGGACCCAGGAAAGTGTCTTCTATTTGTGATGAAATAATGTCTTGTATTTGCGAAATGCTTAACTCTTTGATGTACTTTCCAATCTTTGATCTCACTTGGCCCATGGGAGGAAACAGGA
Source organism: Miniopterus natalensis (assembly GCF_054644295.1). Lineage (NCBI taxonomy): Eukaryota > Metazoa > Chordata > Mammalia > Chiroptera > Miniopteridae > Miniopterus > Miniopterus natalensis. The sequence goes on from NC_142093.1 coordinate 35,573,988, forward strand.
CACTTTTCATTTTAGACCTCTGGAATTAAGGTGCAGAGGCGGGGAGAAACTAACCCAAGGTCCTACAGCGAGCTGGGCAGAGCCGAGGTTTGGATTCAGAGCCTCTGGCTCGTTGCAGAGCCCTGTGTTCCCTGCTTCCCGCCTTGATAATGCGGAGTTTTGCATATGGATACCGCGTGCCAGGTTTTGAATACATGACCTCTTAATTCTCGTTTCTCTGAGACAGAGGCACCCGTCTTCCTATCTGTGTCAAGGTGGACACCCCCATCTTGGCTGGGCAAACTTCCCCTGCAAGGCCCAGCTCGATTGTGATGCCTAGGATTTCCCCTGGTTTCCTGGCCGCTGTGGGTGCTCCCTCTTCGCTCTTCTCTTGAACTAGTCTGTCTCTCCTCTACGGCACCCATCCGATGGGGTGGCGATCATTTGGACTGAGTGGTTTGAGGATATCATTTTTTTTGATAGGATTCAACACTGGGTAATATTATTCTTTCTCCTTTGCAATGCCATCTAAAGTTTTGTTTCTTTGGGGTCTTCTGGAGCAAAAGAAAGTGTGTTATACACCAGGACACATTTAACAGATGCAAGTGATTAACCTAATGGTGGGATTATTTTCCTATGTGTCTAATATATTCAGCTTTTTCTTTTTTTCAAAAGAAATGAATTTAAAATTCATCCTAAAAATGAAATGGGGTCTTTAAAATTTTCCTACCTACCTTCTTCTTTTATCTGGATATTAAAGCCTTTTTGTCTTTATTATGAGGGGGATATTGTGTTGCCTGTAATTTGCTTTAAAATACTTTGACAGAGACAGCCTGATTTAATCTTTTTATATAGTATACATATATATACACTTATGTACAAGCATATCCTTCTATATATACATATACACACACACATACACACATACGTATCATACACAGATATATACATGATGTATATATACACATACATGTATACTTACATATATACATCTATATTTGCCTATCGCTCTGTGTGTGCATGCACACAAATGCACTGTCATGTTGGTATACATGATGTGTGTGTAAATTTATATCCCAGCGACAGATCATTACCCTAAGAGAGCATATATTTCTGGGGTAGGTAGTTAGTGTTTTGAAATCTAATCAGAGCCCACACTGCAGAGGTGGACCTCAGCTGTCTTTCTATCTGACCAATACTGGAGGCTTTGTTATTATTCACGGCTGAGAGAAGTAGTGCTTGAGATCTATGGATTGGCCAGAAATGTTGCATAAATGGGGCACAGGATTTTAGCCCAGATGTTTATACCTTTCAATATGTTTCCAGAGGCTTCCTTCTGAAATGGTCCTGTGCCCAGCCACTGATCAGAGAATTCCGGTCTCATGAAGCTAATTATAAGCCGGCTGAAACCTGCCAGAAGATCATTGTCGTGTTTGCCTTTGGTAAACCTAACAGCTTCTACAAGGGCAGGAAGCTGCAACTTGAAGCTTACACACTAGGTTTTCTGAGTGCACGGGGCCTGCTTGCTAAATCAAGGAATGTACATGTGGCAGAATTTGGTCTGAGACTGTATTTCATCGTAATCAAATGGCCAGGCGGAGAGAGAGCCTCCACCTACCTCCAACTATTGGATGCAGCCCATGTTTACTAGAAAGAACCTAATAATTGTGAACAACCAAATTAGGTAATTAGGCTTCGTTAAGATCACAGCAGCAGAAAACAGAGTAACTGAGTTTGTCTCTTAGAGTGGTCTTTGCTCTCTTAGATTACTATTTCCATCATTTTGATATTCAATGATCAGTCTTCTCAATTTCGCAAAGGTGGCTAATAAAGTATCCTCCAAGTAAGCAATGTTAAGAACATGACACATTTAATGATGTCTTAGCTTCATCTCATCATATGTCTGAAATTTAGTTTTAAAAATATAATGTGGGGCCATGGGTGAAATGGATGCCCGTGTGACAATAGAGGCAGGAATGCTTGACAGTGTGCAAGGGGCATTGGCCGTGGCAGCCCTGCTATCAATCCAGGGCCGCTGGGGAGAGACTCTGCAGTTATTTCAACACATTTGGCCACATGGGGCCTGTTAGGATTGAGGGGAGAAGGTTGCTGTGGATTTTGTGGGGATCATCCTTAAAATGGTACAACTAGTTGGGTAAATCCTGCCTTGCCAGGATGGGGTTTTCTCTCTTTTCTACAGTCAGAGGATACAATTTTTCTTTTCTTTTTTAAAATATAGTAATAATAGCACAGCCAAAAGATTCGGGACATAGAAGAGAACTCTGGAATTAAATACACCACTGTCAGTTATGGTTGTCTTTGGGTGGTGGAAATACTGACGGTATTTTTCATTTATTGCCCCCCAAATCATTTAGGTGCCTGATATTGTTTTGAGGCACTCAGTATGGAGTCCTTTGGCTTTGATTGAGTTGGGGGTGGGGGCGAGCTGAACACAGGGTGAGAACAAACCAGGTTAACCCTGTGGGCATTGCCCAGTTAATTATAGGAGGAAGGACTCCAGAAAGGGAAGAAAGAGATTTTCTCAACAGGGAGATGGAGGCTTGGATCAGCTTAATTTCAATATTAGAAGAGACGTGACCGTATTTTAACTCCTAAGCTTCTAGAACAGGTTGTCACAGAAGCATTTTTCCATGTTATTACACACTTTTCATAAACATATAAAGTTCTACAATTCAAACATACTCACTAAATTAAAGGTTACATACTTTATCAATGAATAACTATATTATTGTTCAATTAACCATATATGCTCTTATGGTTGGAAATTCAACCTTTTAATATATTATATGGTATATGGATATGTGTAAAGCTTTTTTTGGTTTCTGATAATAATGCTGGTTAGTATTTATGAAGCCCTTTCTATGTGCTTGACTTTGGGCTAAGCATTTTACAAACATGCTTTTATTTAATCTGCATAACCACCCTATGATTCGATACTACCATTATATCCATTTTACATATGAGAAAATTAAGACTCACAGAAACTAGTATATTGCCCAAAGTCCCCCAGCTAAGAAATGGTAGACTCAGAATTTGAATCTAGGTGCATATGACTTACAAAGTCTATGCTTCTGGTCACTATGCACCTTCCTCTATCTTTGGGATTATTTTCTTAGCATAGGTTTATAGGAACAGAATTACTGAGCTAAAGATCATGTTAACTTAGAGGGCTTTTAACACCTTTTGCCACCAGTATATACATTTTATCTCATCCTCATGAATATTGGGTATTGCTATTATAATAATTAAAAATTTGGCTAATTTGACATGCAAGAATAGCATCTTATATTTTATTTGCATTTATTTGATTACTGGAAATGGTGTACATTTGCCTGCATTTACAATCCTTCTTTTCTGAATTTTCTGCTATGCCCTTTGGTTTATTTCTCTAGTGGGGTATGGGTGTGTTTCTAATAAGCTATTTACATAATAAAGATTTTAACCCTTTGTTACATTGCTGCAATATTTTTCTCTCTGTTATTTATCTTCCAATTTCTTTACTATTATGGTTTGATCCTTAAGCACATCATGGAAATTTTTATTAGCATTCACTTATTCTGTAAGCACCTATTTATTACCTACTTTGTGTAAAGCATTGTGTTAGGTATTGGGGTACCAGAGTGCGTGTGTCTGCAGAGATGGAAGAGGGGCAGGGAGAGGCTGACTACCCTTCAAGAACTTCAAATCTAGTTGGAGGGTAGGGTCAGGCCCACATGTAAAATAATAAAATGACACAGGACAAGACCTTATAATAATGAGTGATAAATAAGTTGTACAGCCAGTGCCATAAATTTAGGTGAAGTAGAAATCCAACCATTACTCATGAGAGTCTACCAGACTCACCTGGTCTTCGGTTTCAGATAGAGCTGAGTTCAAATACAGGTACTGACACTTATTTACTGTGTGATTTTGGGTAAGTTATTTAACTTCTGACTCTGTTAGAGATAATTTTGGGGGGAGAGCAAAGAAATGCCTTATCTTACATTTAAATCCAATAAATGCATGCCAAGATGTGAGACCATTTTAGTTGGCTGTAAACTTTAGGGAAAGGTAATATTTTATTGGGCTATTCTGGGGTACCTAAATCATACCAAATATAAGTGTACACCTTCCTCTGAATACAGTAGATGCCAACAGCCTGAGGATGGAGCTCAGGTTGTCCTAGTTTCTTCACCTCACTTATTCATGTAACTAATATTTACTGCCTCTTAGCCATGTGTCAGGCACTAGTGACTCTGGGGGCTTTTTCTCTCTCCTTTAAGGTGTATCAGCTTTATTAACGGCCCAAAATTGAGGATAAGAAGGTTTTCTCTCCAAGTAATTGAGGACCTGGATACCAAAACAGTTTCAAAAAATATTTATGGATATACACAGTCTGATTGCTCATCAGTTCCAAATGGAAGTGTTAGTGATGAGCACATTGGGGGTGGGGTTACGAGAAGCCCTTCAATGACCTTGTGTTTAGGGGTTAGTGCTTAGAGACTGTTCTTGCAAATGTGGCTCTAAAAGCTGCTTGTGAAGTTTGCACCTGAGGCGAGCGCTACCAGCCCAGTGAGTACTCGTGATTATTGCTCCAGAAGTTGATGACTAAACTGAGACTCCTCCCTCCTCTCTCCACTCCCAACTTTTTAGGCAAGCCAACTTAGCCTCGAGATCTGGGTCCAGGGACAGTAGGACCCCAGGGTTGCAGCCAGCCTTCTTACACTGTAGCCAGCATTACCTGTCCACTTCCCCAGTCTCCCACCAACACTGGTTGTTATCCATGGTCTTATCTTTGCCTTATCTCAAATACTTTTCTATCTCAACAAATAGATGTCCACAAAAGCATTCTTTGGTCAACCAATCTCTTACTGGATGTTTAGATCATTTCAATAGTTCATCATTTAGTTCTCAAAACATTATCATTATTATTTTCTCAGTTGCTCCTAGTAAAGCAGTGCCAGTGTGGACGCCTACTGCAGGGTAGGAGGATGCAATTTCTCTGCATGTCAATGAGAGATGTAATAGCAATTTAAAAAATTGTGTTAATGTGATAGAAAATGGAATTTCATGATTTAATTTGCATTTCTTTGATCATTGGGAAAACGTAGCACATTTTTCACATTTATTGGCCATTTGTACTTCCTCTTTGTGAATTGCTTGTTCACTCTTTGCTATTGGTGTGATCGCTCTTTTTCTTACTGACACATAGGAGCTTTTTACATATGAAGAACACACATTTAATTTTAAATGTTACGATTATAGTTAAAAGGAAACGGGATCACACGCAAAGAAAGTGTAAACATAACAGTGTCTTGGTACTCTAAAGCCTGTTCTTCTCTAATTCATTGTCTATGCAGAGGTTAGAGTGAGGGCTCTAAAATGCAAGTCTGATCATGTCATTGTCCCTTTAATAGCTCCCAAATGCTTTAGGGCACCTTCCAACTCCCAGATGTAGAGTAGGAGGCATTTTGTGATGATCCTGCTCTCCTCTACAGACTCACCTCTCCTAATCTCCTATATCCAACTCTAAGAACTATTCACATTGAATTACTTTCAGCTCCTGGAAGTGCCAACCTCTCTCTTTTCTGGGCGTTTGTGCTCTATTCTCTGCCTGGACCTCTCTTCCAATTCTTTCTATTAACTACCACTCATCATTCAGGTCCTCCTTGGACACCACTTCCTTTAGATCGGTGATTCTCAAATGTCCTCAGGGAACTTTTGGCAATGTCTGAAGACATTTTTGGTCATCACACTGGGGGAGAAGTATGCTGATGATGTATTGAGTGGAGGTCAGGGCTGCTGCTACTGTACAGAACAGCCCTCCGCAACCAGGGACCATCTGGCTCGAACTGTGGGTAGCGCTGAGGTTGAGAAACCCTGCTTTACACCTCAAAAGTCCTGACCGATCTTCCCACCCACTGCTGCCCACTCTAAGACTGGTTGGGTCTCCCAGGACACCAGCTTGTGCTTATATTCGCAGACCTACTACACTGTATTGTAATTGTCCTCTAGTCAGAAGCTTCTCGAGGGCAAGGAACGTGTTTTGTTACTCAAGAGTCCAGGGTTAGGAATATCGTTCAAAGAAGTAGATTAGCACAGCGTGAGCTGGGGATAGAGAGTGTTGGGATTTGAACCCCAAACTCTGCTACTTACTAGCTGTGTGCTCTTGGGCAAATTACTAACCTCTCTGTGCCAAAGTGTCCTCTTCTCTAAAATGAGGTTGTTAATAGTACCTACAGCGTGGAGTTATTAGGAGGAATACATGGGTTAATATTTGTAGATTGCTTACAGAAGCACGCTCTCAAGTAAAGAGTTAAGTAAAGAAACAGGAATGAAACAAGCCCTCAGTGAAAACCTGGTGGCCGACCGGTCGGTGTGAGCCTCACTCTGGGTTTGGCCATTTCTCCCTTTCTCATATTTCTCCTGTTCCCCTCAGCACACAGTGATTTACCCCAACAATTTAAAAAGTTTCTTTTCTTTGTAGTTTTTAATCGTCCTAGGCTCACATTATATCTCTGTAGTCATGAGCTGCTAATTTTCCTAAAAAGTGTTCCCGTTTCTATTGTGTAAAGGGGGCAAAGGAGAGTGAGCCAAAATGTGGGATCACAGACACATACACCTTGTTTGGGAAACAAATTTCTTTTAAATAAAATGCATATGTGGCCCCTCCTTTTGTATGTGGGGTACACTATGGAAAGGCTTTTACGAATGAACCCACTGAAGACAGAGATTTACGCGAGGCACACGGAGCGCTCTCCTCCGCAGCCTGGGTACCGTCTCGAACCAGCGTCAGCTGTTACACATTTGAAGTTAATTTGACGTTGAAGTAAACAAATCAAAGTGTGTTTATGGAATAATTAGGCCCCATTCTCAATGCTGTGGCTAAGAAGCTTTGTCACAATTACTGATCAGTGGTTTTCTTTGTTTTGTTTTCGAAATTCCATAGCAACACACAAAAATAAAGCTGTTGTTACACTAGTACTTATGCAATCCCAGCATCTTGCAGGCCGGGAATCTGAGGATGAAGTCAACAGATTCTTAGCTGAAACTCCTCATCGTGGTTCTTAGAGTAGAACCTGGTTGGATGTTTGGAAACCGGGAGGAAAAGGGAGAATCTTTTATTCTTATTTATTTTTTAAATTCTCACCCGAGGATATTTTTCCCCATTGCTTTTCAGAGAGAGTGGAAGGGAGCAGGAGAGAGAGAAACTTCGATGTGAGAGAGACACACCGACTGGTTGCCTCCCACACGTGCCTGGATCAGGGCCAGGGATCGAGCCTGCAACCGAGGTATGCATGTCCTTGGCCGGAATCGAACCTGGGACCCTTCAGTTCGCCAGCCGACGCTCTAACCACTGAGCAAACTGGCTAGGGCAGGGAGAATCTTTTATCAGCATAGTCCGATCTTCCAAAACGGTTTTCAAATGCATGCCGTACTCATTCCTTTCTTGCACGAGGGATTGTCTTGTGTGTTGTGGCTTTTTCTCCTTGCCACTGGGGAGAACTGGTTCGAGAGCTTGTGACACAAACGGATGCTTCCTTCCAGATCAGCAACAGGAAACTTGACACAAGAAAGCAAACCAAGGGAGCATCAGGCTTTGTCACTTAAAAAATATTTCTGAAAGGAGCTCGTTGAGCTCCATAAAGGGTTATATTAATTGAAAACATCAGAGAGCAGGCTTTTCATGGAGGTACCAGTTGACTGCCAGGAAGGTGTATCTAGGATAAGGGACCTACAGGGGGCTGAGGGCGTGCTGGAGGGGTAGAGGTGGAGAGGCCTGCCCAGCAAACCTCCCTGAAGTTGGTCTGACCCACCAGAGAGGGTTAGGATGGATCTAACTCTTTTCCTCAGACACTGTCTCCCCAGTGACTTTCTCAGGACATTCTGGTGTTTTGATAGGTCCTTCTGCAAAGAACCTGTTTTCCCTCCTGGTCTCCTTTAAAGGGAGGTGTGGGTCAGTCCCCAGTTTTTAGCATTAATGTCGGTTCCATTTTTCCTCCCCTACGAAACCCAAGACTCCTTGCCCTTTGCACACAGCATACTGTTTCTCCATGGTGTCCCTGCAACTTCTCACTGCTTATTTGAGGACCTTGGTGATAGTGGGCGCTGTGCAGCTGTCAAATTCTGGGGTCTGCTGCTAAGTGTTATATTAATTTCTCTTCATCTAAATTCCTCATAGAGCAGCTTTTGAAACATGAGCTTGTCTTATTAAGAGGTACTTATTGTAAAGTAGAGTGAACTCCACCTTTGATGAAGACAGTAGAGACCAAGTTTGATGGGTTGGACAGCGTTAGACAAAGAGAGTAATTAATGACTTAATTGCCTCTTCACCCTTTCCTCAAAAAAAGAAAAAAAAAAGAAAAAAGAAAGTTTTTCTTCTTTTCTTTGAAAACTCTCTGGGCTCAAAATTGGAATCCCCAATGCTATCTTACAGTTTAGCGAAAAAAGAAAAGAGAAAAATAAACTGGAACCCATTTTTTTAAATTACATTTTCCTGTAACATCTTCCTCACTTTCTAGAATGATCATCTATTGATTTTTACCTTTAGTGGCCTTGGATGTTGCCCCCATCTGTTTGTGGAGAGTTCAGTACCTGGCATGGATTTCCTCGTGTTAGTTTAAACGCTGATAAGATACGTGGCAAATTAATGAAACAAAAATAGTTTCGTCAATAAACAAAAGAGAAGCCACTTTCAACATTTGTTCAGTACCCGTTGCTTTTCAGGGCCTAGACGAAATTAGTGGGTAGGATTAAAGAATATATTCGTCTTTTATCCCATGTTTGAGTACTTGATCACAGAGGCATGGTTTAATCCAAACATCAATAGCACCTCGTCAATTCTGGCAGAGACAGCTGTCAAAGTGGACTTTGGGTTTGTTAGAGCTTTGGGTTTTATCCTATTTTTAAGGTCATGGAGTATTTTCTTTGATTTCTGATGCTGAAATCTTTCTTAATCTTCTAAACTTGCGAAACATCTGTTAAGATTTAATGGGATGGCTTTTGTCTTAAAATTAGAGTCCATCTTGCAAATCTGTCCGCCTCCTTTCCTTCCCCACCCCCAATCTGGCAATGGGGGAGCCGTGCCAGAGGAAGCGAAGCACATGCCCCCCTGGGACGGAAGCGCTCCGGCCAGTGTGCTCTCGAGAGGACGCGGTAGGCGACTCTCGGGCAGGACACGCACTGCCGAAACCCTGAATGCCGTGAACCCGGCGTTCAATTTTGTTTTGTTTCCTAGTGACAACAGTAGCAATTTCCCTGCAGCACACCACTTAGCCTGGGATCTGAGTGGCAGCTTTATGGATCCCAGTGAGTAATGAGACAAAAATGATGTCAGGACCAGAGGCAGCTGGAAAGAGGAATGTTCCCCTCTCCCCGAAAGCCTCCTTGTTACTGGGTCGCATCGCGTCGACAAAACTTCGTGGTTAAAATAGCTGGAGGTACAGTTAGGGCATCTAAAAATGTACGCCTCCCAGCTGTCGTGTCTGGTGACAGGATATAGTGGTCATTGTCCCCCTCAGTGGACACAAAGCCATCGCAGTGCTCCTGATGGGGGCATTTCATACCATGGGCCTGGCGGCGATTTGGAGGTCCTCTGATAGAGTCACCCCCCGGCAATCACGGTGTTTTCATCTACTCGCTTTTTATATTCTTCACCTGGATGTTAACACCTCAGTCGGAGCGCTTCACAGGGAAGCATTAAAAGGCTCTGCTTGTTCCTTCAGACACATTCCCACCTCCCTCTGACATGGAACTGTGGGCTGGAAACGCCTCTTCTCAACAAGAAGGTAGTTCAAAACCTTTCACACGAACGAACCTTCTACAAATGTAATGTGAGAAAAACGAGGCCGACTCCTCAGAACTGGATTCGCAGCAGCATCCAAGGATTCCTTTGCCCCTCCTCAGAGGCAGGAAGGAAGCCCCAGTGCAGAGCACGTGGGGGGAAGAGGCAGGAGAGGGGGTTTGGGGAGTCAAAGGGAACCCACAATGCCACATTTAGGGACCATGGGACTTCGGGGAACTTATTTAACTTTCCCGAGCCTCAGATTCTTAGTGGAAAATGGGGATGATCATAACTATCTTACAGCTTTGTTCAAAATTCATGAAAGCCCTCGCATGCACTTGCTATAAGAGACGATTGAAAAATATTAGCTTGTCTGCCTTCCTTCCCTATTACCTCTGCATTCTCCCTCTGCGGAGCCCTACCACCTTCCTCTCCCACTTCAACACATACATGCATTGTCCCCTTTCCATCCGAAGGCCTCCGTAGAGCTGGTACCTGATTTACTTATGGGGTAGAACAGCAGTCTCAGCTATTTCCCCCTGATTTTTGAACAAGGGGAGATCTGACAAGGGGAGAATTCTCATTATTATAAACAAGAGCAAAGGATTAACAACTATCACTCTATCAGGCATTGTATGAAATGCTCACATGTATTATCTCATTTTACAATGGCCCTATGGAGCAGATACAGCTCTTATCCCCATCTTACAGAGGAGCTCGGGTCATTTGCCTGGGACCACACAGCTGAGGGTGGAGTGGCCAGGCCTTGACCCAGGCAGCCTGTCTCCAGAGCAGCAGGCACCTCAGGCTCACAGACAAAGCAAGCCCCAGAGTTGGGCAGGTGTCTAGAGGCCCATTAGCCGCATCCTTATGGCCTGTTTTGATTTGTCAGGTGCTGTCTCCCCAGAGCCCTAGTCCCCAAGTTCTCTCTGCTGGGAGGAAGGACCCCTGTGTGGCTGAGACGGAGCAAGACCTGCCCTTTTGGGAGGTGCATTGCTGTTTACAATATAAGACAGTCCTATCAAGGGCTGTTGTTTTTCCTCTCTGCCTCTTCCTCTCACTTCTGACAAGGTTTTCAATTAGCAGCTTGTAGAGGCGCAGCCTGTGGCCCTCCTTTCATGAAACACGCTTAACAGACATCCCCTGGAGGGATCGGAGGGCAGGGGAGAGGGGGAGGAGTGAAATAAAGGCCCCTCGACTGGAGGGCAGAGATGTGCTGTGGGTACCAGCTGACAGCAATGCTTCCTTTAAACTTTCCTGGGCCAGGGGTCATTTGGGAAGTGACTGTCGGGGAGATGAAAGGGGACTGCTGCTGTCCCAGGATGTGGGGCCACTGCGCTGGTTGTTGGGCCCCTCCACCTTGTGTCTGCTTTCTAGACAGAAACTGGAGCAGGCACCTGCTCGGGCCTTCGAGTGCCTAGGAGGAAGCCATTTCCTCTCCCTTTTGGGAGGTGAGTGAATCTCCTATCTCTGGTGGCTTCTCCCAATGGAAGGCCTTGTTGTCTGTAAGGCATGGCGTGTTTATTCAATGCCTGGGCTGGATGGAGCTGGAGCTCCCGCACCTCTTTCCAGGGCGGGAAGGATGCCATTGTTTCTGGGGTGATTCTGCTGGCTGCTTTCCCTTATCGCCAGACTGTCTACACTTCACATGGGAGCCATGTTTCCTTCCTTCCTTCCTTCCTTCCTTCCTTCCTTCCTTCCTTCCTTCCTTCCTTCCTTCCTTCCTTCCTTCCTTCCTTCCTTCCTTCCTTCCTTCCTTCCCTCCTCCCTCCTTCCTTCCCTTCCCTTCCCTTCCCTTCCCTTCCCTTCCCTTCCCTTCCCTTCCCTTCCCTTCCCTTCCCTTCCCTTCCCTTCCCTTCCCTTCCCTTCCCTTCCCTTCCCTTCCCTTCCCTTCCCTTCCCTTCCCTTCCCTTCCCTTCCCTTCCCTTCCCTTCCCTTCCCTTCCCTTCCCTTCCCTTCCCTTCCCTCCTTCCTTTTTGGTTAATCCTCACCTGAAGATATTTTTTCCATTGATTTTTAGAGAGAGATTTTTAGAGAGGGGAAGGGAGGGAGGGGGGAGAGAGGGAGAGAGATACATTGATGTGAGAGAGACACATCGATTGCTTGCCTCTGCATGTGGGATCCAGCCTGCAACCGAGGCACGTGCCCTTGGCCTCAATCGAACCCAGGACCCTTCAGTCCACAGGTTGACGCTCTAACCACTGACCAAAAATGGCTAGGGCAGAATAGTTGTTTTAAGGAAGAAAAAATCAAGATGCACATGATTGAAAACACAAACGCTACTCACTTGCCACCTGTCTCTAGCACAGAGCCCGTGTTCTACCTGAATGTGCTGTGGAAAGGGCTGAAGGGAGAATCTTGTTCGAATTTATGAGGGCCCAGTGATCATCTGAAAAAGATGACAGAGCAAACTAAATTCTGGTTCTCCATAGGGGTAAAGAGGTTGTGAGCTGCATTTAAACTCCCCCTTTATGTTGTTTCCTTAGGGTCCACAGGTAGCATTTGCTCTTGATGAGGACCATGGGCCTGGACACCTTCCTGGTGGTCCTGAGAGGGCCTGATGTTTGGAGGGTCAGGAGAAGAGATTCTGGGTGTCTGGAGGCAGGGACACAACTGCCATCCTCAGGGCCCCAGGGGCCTCTGGGTAGCAGCCATAGCTCCTAGGAAGGAGTTAAGTTCCTGGCCTGTTTTGTGAGTAAGGAAAGTGAAAGGTGCCTGATGAATCACGGTGCTATTTCAACTTGAAGTCATCCCAAAAGCTTATGTTGTCGTCAGAGCGTAACAGCCAGAGCTTATGTTCTCTTTGTATCTCCCTCCCCTCCCCTCCCCTCCCCTCCCCTCCCCTCCCCTCCCCTCCCCTCCCCTCCCCTCCCCTCCCCTCCCCTCTCCCTCCCTTTCCATTCCCTCCTCCCCCCACCCTGCCAGCAGACACTTCCTCTCTCCCAGCCAACTTCTTGGTGAGGGCTCTTTGGAGTCACTCATCCCCCACAGGACAGATCTGAATCATCCTGAGTGGGGTGTACAGTCATGTAGTGGGAACATGTGGAAACAGGCCCTTGAAGAAGCTGGACTCAGGGCTGCCCACTGCCAACACTTTCTAGGTGAGCACGATTGAATTACAAGCCCAGCCAGACCTCAGCGCACGGGGCAATCAGGCAAGGCCTGCTTGTGTGGAGGACAGCGAGGGTGTGAGTGAAAACCCGCTTTCCAGGGAAGAGTGACTCTGAATCTCCATGATGTTTTTCCAGACACAGTTTCAGCTTTTACAATTTCCTGTAAATGAGGCCTTTCTCGTTCTGGGTGAGTGGGCTCTCCCCTCCTCCTGCATCTGACGTCCCTGCCACTGCCAACCGATTAGGCAGGAGTCAGGCGAGGCAGCTGCTGCCCGGGGCGGGCTGGTCCGATGGGCACTCATCAGGAGGTTTGGGGGTCTCCCACTGGTAAATACACTTGCTGTTGTGAACCCCATACATAAAAGGCAGAGTATCACATTTTCCTCTGAATTCTTGAGGAAATTGCTCTCATATACAACACCAACCTTTGGCTGCGTGACAGAGACGGAGTGTCGTTTGCATGCCATTACCAGGCTGTAAAGTCTGGTCAGGGCTGCCTCTTCGGAGTTTCCAATCTTTTGGGATCCTGGGAGGGTCACCCTGCGGGTCAGGTTTGTTTAGTCTGGTCCGTAATGGTGTAAAGTGGCCTTGACTGCGGAGCCCACCTAAATAATGCCCTATCTGTTTGATACTCCAACAGGCCCTCTGAGTTGTATATATGTTTCACTTTCTAATAGTCAAAGCCGAATTGGATTTCATTGTTAATAGAAGGCAAATTGTTTCTAAAAACAACCCTCATCTTGCTTTGAAAATCGGCCAAGTTCAGAGGGCCCCCGCATTTTAAGGGGCGATCTACATTTTCCCTGGGAAAGTGGCACAGCATTTCAGTGTGTTTGTACGCACATTACCCACTCTTTGCATCTCTTTTAAGAGACTCATTGGAACATGTGCTATTTTTAAAACTTTGTATTGAAGTACATTATACATAGAGGAAACAGCACACATCCTAAGAGTACAGCGAATTTTCACAGACTAAATACACTCCAGCAACTGGCCCCCCATCAGGAAACAGAACCTCACAGCCCTCCAGGGGCCCCCAGAGGCCTCCACTTGTTTACCCAAAGTTTTCCATCTCATAACGTATTCCTCATTCCCCAACAGTCAACCTTCTCTGAACTGTCACCTACAAATCAGGAGGGGAAAAGGGCCTGTTGGATCTTCTGGGTAATAATAAACAGTGCCTTTTTAGCATCTTTGAATCTGGTGTCATAAGGGCCTATGGAGCTCTGCAAATTCATCAGTACCTTGTTAAAACGGGGTTCATTTTTATATGGATCCCTCTGGAAGCTCAAATTATACTCCTTTACCTGTTTCACACACTAAAAGCCTGGTTTCACTAGGTTAGTCTTAGTGTTATGGGTTTATCTGTCTAATTCATACTCCAGTTCGTGGAGCACTATGGACCCCACTTTATAAATGTTAAGCAACTATGACCATGGGGGTGGAGAGGATAGTGGTGGAAGGAAGATGCTCACTGCAAACATTTTTGCCCAGAGGCTTTTAGGAGTAAATAAGTTCGCCTCGCCAGCCTCTCTATATTTCAGAATGAATTTTGTTTGGAGCCCTATAGATGGACTTCCTCTCCTCCCTTTAAAATGAGTTCAATTCCTTTCTTCCTAAGCTCCTCAGGTCCCAGTACAGCTTCATTACCGCCACATAAATAAAAAGTGACATAAAATTATACAGCCCCGTGTAAAGTAGTTTAAGGAAAATGTCTTTTATGGCAACTTTTATGGTTTCACCAATTAGTTATTAGATTTTCTCTGTTTTTAATTGGACGCACTTTGTGTGCATTCTGAAAGGTTTCTTCCCCCTTTTATCTTCTGGCTGCAATAGGGTTGGGGGCATTGAGCCCTGTTTAGCTAACTTTTTTGTTTCATGAAGGCATTCCCACAGCCTGTTGCTAGATTTTAGCAAAGCAATTCCTCGGGATAGAAGCCAGCTTTGAGCCATTTTCATGTGAGCAAAGGTTCACCCCCTTAGGAGCACTCAATGTCCCCTGCAGCCCATGGGCCTGCCTCCCACTGAGGGTAGCTGCAGGCAGGCCTCCGGATGGCACCATAGCAGTTGGACTTTAAGCTGATAAATTCTGAGTTTTTAGTAACTTTCCAAACATTCCTGGGGAGTGAGAATAACAGAGATTTACTCCTGCCAAAATTTAATCATGCAGAAAGAGCGAAATTTAGATCGGCGTATAGATTATTTTTTAATGTGATCGCTCGACAGCGGAGGGCAAGGAAGCCAGAAGTTGAACACTTAGCGTGGCCGAGTCTAGACCATTGCAATTTGATTCATTTGGGGGAATTGTATTAGGTTTTAGGCTTTGGCGTGGGCCAGGCTGTTCTGTTTGGGAGTGCATGATGTCATTGTGTCAAGCATGTCACGGCCAAGGCATTTCGATATTTATGTTGGCCTCAGATCTAGCCCAGAGTACATGGCAGGCTCAATTTATTGCTACTTTAACTTTGTTTAGTCATGGAGAGGCTTTATTTATGTTGGTAAATTTCAAACAGTGGCCAACAGTGACCGCACAATGAAAAGGCCTGCAAGATTCGTCATCGATAAATCACCTTGTTGCTGAGTTTCTTTAATTAAGGAAAAACTCCGACTGTTGATCCCTGTGGTTGCTGGAAGGAAAGCAGGGTGGGGAGGGCTTTGATTAATCCATCTATCAGCCCGGCTTTGGAAAGTGAGTCTCCTGTTTCTGATTGTAGCTGGGCAAAGACCTAAATAAAAATTTATCTTGTCAAAACCAATGGGCTAACTGAAAGCAAATAAAGAAGTTTTATGGCATCCACATAAAGTTAAATAAATAGTGAGAAAGTGCAGTGGGTCCTATGGACATTTTTCAGTACAGTATGTGGCCGTTCTTTGGGGAGAGCTCATTAACTTTAAAAAAATTACCTTTAATGGGCCACTCGTTATCGTCATCATCAAATGGTTTGCTTGTCTAATGTTCCAGGGTTTAATACCTGATTAAAACCAAAGTCTGGGGCTCATGGCTTGGTGCTGTTGGAACTACCCAGGGTGGTAGGCCAGGCGAGTGTTTTTAAAAGGTAAAATATGGGCATGGTAAGCAGCATTGCAAGTACAGTACCAAGATTTTTTTTTTATTGATCCCTCTAGCAGGCAGTCAACCTTCCTGGTAATGACATACTATGGGGGTAATGGGATAAACTTTTCATATCTGACTGAACAAGGGACCTCATCTTTGGATGAACTTACCTTTCATGTGGGGGAGTCCCTTTGCTGGGAAAAGTCTAGAAAAATATATTGGGATTGGAAGGTTCTTGTCACCAAATGTAGTTTAAGCAGACTTTTCTCTGGGCTTGGGCTCATGGTAGAGTATATTTTATTTCTAGTTTAAAAATGTCTTTGAATCAGGCAAAAGACAACAGCTGGTGATTGAGAAGGCCAATTGTGATACTAGAATGAGCTTAAGAGTCTTCGCTTTTCCTTTTTTTAGTTTATGAAAAGGGAGCTTTCTTGATATCAAGCTTCAGGATCCATTCATAGGAAAGTACAATTTCTCAAGCGTCAAATCTTGGAGCATGATGCATCTGGCAATCAGCTCCCGTCTATTTGATGAATTTGTACAATAAATGTGGGCTTCGGGGAGTAAGGAACATTTTGACAACCATCTCTTGTGGGATCCTGGTGCTGTAGACTACTTTGGCACATGGCATCTTTGTGTTGACAAGCTAAAGCTGCTCTTGGATTTAGCTGATGGTTTTGCAAGTTCCTGGCTCCTTTCCTGCCTCCTGTCAGTGTCTGTCTTTATTAATAGGTCAGGGCTCCCCATGACTGAGGGTGGTGGTCCTGGTGATGTGTGCAAGAAGCAAGGCTGCTTTGCCAGGGTCTAGTTAGGAGAGTTGGGGAAGCCAGATCTTCCCTTGCATTAGTAAGACAAAAACTTACTCAAATGTGGGAAAATTTCAAAGAGAGGTCACAATCGGGACCTTTGAAATCTGGTCATAGACTGATAAAAGTTTCCAGCCACTTTATAATGACTATGTCTCATGTACTTTCTATCTTCTTCAGTGACTCCAAGATAAAGTCCAAGGTTACCTTGGAGTCAGCTTAGTTTGCCCTGTGCGTAACAAAGGGCGCTTCACTTTTATCAGCCTGGAGGGCAGAGGTCAACAACAGGGCAGCAAGTATATGCTAAGCTCTCTCTAATGAGCTTAACTAGTACAGGGCAGCGGGGAGACCCCAAAGAATCCCGTCATGGCCCTTCCCCTGAAGAGGCTTCTAATCTCCCGGGAGGAAGCAGGATTGATATAACTGTTAGATTGAAAGTGAGGACTCCGATGGGCTGCAATCACAAAATGTTTGTTCTTTCTTTCCATGTCTGGGCTATGGGGCTAGTTTTCTATCCCACAGGTGAGATCTAGGGCAAGTTCTATCATTTTTCTGGTCACTCTGATCTTTTGCTTGCAAACATGTTCTTAATCTGGTATTATTGAATGGGTTTCAACCTGGGCTGCCCATCAGAATCACCTGGGCAGCTTTAAAAAAACATTCATGTCCAAGGTGCTTCCCAGAGCAATGGAATCAGCATCCCTTGGCGTAGGGCACAGACCGCAGGAATTTTAAAGTTCCCAGGTGATCCCAATGGGCAGCCAGGATTCATCACTGAAATGTACAGCTCCAGACAAACAATGAAAAATTCAAACTTTATTTAAAATTAAAGCTTCTCATCTCTTCCTTCTGATCTGCAATTCTGAGTTGGGGAGCAAGGCGTGGGGAGCTACTACTTCTCATTTTCCAAGTTCTTTCCTCCCTGCCAACTGGTCCACCGCAGTTGCTGCTTGTTCTGAGGTTGGGGTGGTGGGGGAGGCGGGAGAAGGAATGCCGGGAGGGTCTAATGTGACTGGCACTGATGCCCCCCGACATGGCTTCCTCGAACTGCGGCAGATGTTTAAAGCTGATTCATTTTGGGGTGGGGATGAGCATATGTGTTTTTCAGAGACTGCCTTTCAACCCTGGGAATCTCTCCTCTGCAGTTCCCTTGGTTTTTCAGCAACTTGATTCACACACAGGGACACTGCTGGTGTCCCACTGCCTCCCCAGGAGCCCATCTTAGGCAAAGTCCCTTTCGGTCGGCACCAGGCTGGCTCTTTCTCAGTTTGTGGGCCATCCCTTCCTCTCTGCTTTCGGACGAGGCAGCCACCTTTTCTTCCCAGGCTTGTTTGTGCAGGGTTCTTACGCCAGACACTGGTGCCCCACAGACTCCAGAGGACACTGGATAAGCTCTGGCTGGTCTTCTTGAGGCTCCTTCCGCTAGGCTGGAGGTGAAGGGAAGCAGTACTTTAGCAGAAAACACTAGTCGTCCCCCATTATTTGTCCCATTTCTTCCCACAGTGCAGACATGGCTTCCCAGAATAAAAACCATGTCTCCCAGTTTCCTTTGCAGCTAGACATGCCCCTGTGACTAAATTCTGATCCACGGTAAATTGAGTAGAAGTAGTATGGGCAATTTCCAGGAAAGGTCTTTATCTCTTTCTTTTTTTCTTTATTAAAATGTAGTTAACATATAATATTATATTAGTTTTAAGTGTACAACATAGTGATTCAACATTTATGTACCCTACAATGTGATTGCCACAATAAATCCAGCAACCATCTCCCTATCCCCCTTTCCTACCGGATGGAGTGCAGTTGGCTGGCCTGGAAGAGCCATCTTGGTCCCAGAGGTGGATGTGGCATGTTGAGGATGTGGAGCAGCTGTAAAACTATGAAACTCCTCATGTTTGAAGTTTTCCATAGTAAAAGGAAAAAAGGATCTCTGTATCTTCAGGCAACTTTGTAGAAGGAGTTCCAAACAACTCGCAATTAATAGAGTTCACCCTGTCCGTTTCATTCTGCATAATGTCCAGACCGAGGCCACTAGCGTGAGGAAGCTTCTGGGTCTGAAGAACATAGCACATATTGTGGGGTGGATTTTCAATTTTACATAAATGCATATTGGCCTGAAGCCTGGTCTCTTTTAGGCTGAGTGCTTGTAAGTGATCATTTAGGCTATTCTTTGTGTGTGTGTGTGTGTGTGTGTATCTAATACTTATTTTCATGCCATTGAAATTGGGTTGTCAATTGGGACATGTCACAAGACTGCTCCAACTTTTTACAGACCATTCTTGGTTCTGAATATTCCAGACAAAAAGCTAATGGGTAAAATGAAGTTTGGTAGGGCTTCTCTCCACATAGCTAAAATTAGTTGAATTCCTACTGTGTGTCAGGTGCTAAGCTGAGTATTTTATATGCAATATTTCATGAAATCCTCATGATTACTCTATGGAAAAGTACAATTATCATACCAGTTTTTTTTAGATGAGAAAATGGAAGCTTGGAGAGTCCACCGAACTTTTACAAGGTCACATGACTAGTAGTGAAGTAGGCATGGAACCCGCTAGGGTTTGAAACCTAGGCTGCTCGATCCCAAAATCTGAATTCTATCATGAACTTCAAGTTCTATGGCAATTCAGTTTATTGCAGACTAAATTAAATCCAGGTCCCCTGAAATATGTATATTTAAGAAAAGGCAAAAAAAAAAAAAGAATTAAAACAAAACAAAAGTTAAAACAAATGTCAAATCTACAAAGATGTTTTTAGGTTTGCTAGAATTTAAAGGCTTATGGTGGTTGCCACTGTGGAAGTGGCCTTCCATGAAGCCTCTGGAGCCTTCTTCAGAGCACCTGACAACTGCAGGGGCTACGTTTTTTTCTCCTTGTTGGCCACTTAAGGCAGGAATGAGATGGGCTTTCTTGGTCCACAGGACTTGGCAATCCTGGTAATGATCTGAAATCTTGTTTTCCGTGGGTCCTGTTACATCGCCATTGGCAGAACAGCAGGATTTGCTCAGCCTCTTTTAACAGACTGTCCGTGTAAGGCTCGCTCCCTGGGCATGAGGTGGTGGCCAGGTCAAGTTCAGGAGGGAAGCAGATCAGTCCTGCAGTGTGTCCAGAGGACAAGGGCGGTCCGCAGTTTTGAAGGGTAGACGGGAGAGTGCTGGAACTCAGGAATTGTCTTGATTTGTAAAGAAAATATTTTAAATTCCCTTGTGAACAACTTGAAAAACTACTGAAAGTTTTACTCCGGCCATTTGAAGAATAAAGCACTTGGGATTGAGGGAGCCATGATATAAAGATTTACGAATCCCTTTTATTCTGTTTAGATTCCAGAATTTGGAGTTTAATTGTATTAGATGTTTTCAAATGGATTTGTAATCCATGGAGAAGCTAGGGCCTGTAAAGTTTCCATTAGTTGTTATGGGTACCCAGCTTCTGCGATTTTTAAGCATCAGGAAACGTGTTTTGTGGGTAATAATTTTTACCTCATGGTTCAGATGGAATCTCCTGCTACTTAAAATACAATAAAAACCACTTTATTTCCAATCCAAAACAGGGTTACAATATTTAAATGACAGTGACATTGTATTTGCAGAATTACTAAACCCAGAAAGTGTTTTTTTTTTTCTCCCTCCACTGAAACTGATTTTTTATTCAGCAATATAATAGCGTCTCATGACAAGGGGCTTGAGTAATAATTTTATGTTTCTTAGAACTCATTTTGAATGACCTGAGTGTATAGGCTTTTTTTTTTTTGTAATTATGAAAAATGAATAAACTACCAGTGGTAGATATAATTTGTGATTAAGACCCTCTTTGTAACATCTTCCAACTAGGACTTGTGAATGACTCTTCTTGAGTTAATCGTACTTAAAATCAGAATATGTAATATAAGTTTAACTGTGTTAAATTATGCACAGAAAAAGAACTTTATAGAAATAAAATATTAAATGATATCTTTGGGTGCTGAGATTCTGGGTAATTTTAATTTTATGTGTTTGTATATTTAAACAATTCTCTATAATAATAAATTATACTTTATAGTCAGAAAAATAGGTTTTATGAAAATCAACATATATATGTGTGTGTGTGTGTGTATATATATATATACTGCATGATACAAATTATATAAATATTATACACGAGAAAAGAATGAGAGGGATACACAAGGATATTAAATGGACAGTCTGCTGTCTTTGGATGTTAGAACTACAAATGATTTCTCTTTCTTTCTTTCTTTTTTAATTTTTACATGTGAGATGGCTATATATATTTTTCTGCTGAAAAAATACTTTATTTTATAACTATACCAAAATAAAATATACTTTATGCAGCATAAAAATGTCAAGATGGTTGTATATAAAAATATATACTTTTTACTTTTAATTCTTCAAAAGTGGCCTTTATTTAAACTGTAGCCCTCTCGTCTTACAAATACATTACTTTAAAAATTGGTGGTGGTCCAAACATTGCAAGACTCATATTAATAAAATAATTTTAATAAAAATAATTATTTTAAGTAAAATAGCCATGATGAAATGAATACTTTTTTTTTTGAAATGAATAGTTTTAAATAAAATTATTACAGTGAAACAGAAAACCTGAGTTTTGGACTTGAAATTCTAAACCATGGTTTTAGAGAAGAAAGGGCTTTTGGGTTGACTTCAGGGCCAACTTCCTTATTTGATGGTGAGGAAACTAAAGCAAGGAGAAGTGAAGTGAGTTGCTCTGAGTTTTACATTAATTTACACTAGAATTCAGGGTTCCACTGATTTCTCTTATAATCATGCTCCTGGAAAAGGCTGTCTTTGAGAGGTGATACGGAGGAAAGTGACATACATATGTAGGCTATAGATTATTCATCTCTAATGCATCTTCATACACAAAGTAAACTGTGGCCTATTTATTTTACAGTTATGTGGAACACCTTTAGATTCCTGCATCACTGCCCCATGGCTAAAGCTGCTTGGTGACCATCCCGAAAGGGAGAGCAAAATCCCCAATGTTACTCCTCTTGCTCAGAATTTCACTATAGGGTTCCACCCGAGGAAGTCTATGAGGCATTCCCTGAAAACGGAATAGCTTCCAGGATTAAATGAGCAAAATATATTTAGTTCCTCTT
Source organism: Miniopterus natalensis (assembly GCF_054644295.1). NCBI lineage: Eukaryota > Metazoa > Chordata > Mammalia > Chiroptera > Miniopteridae > Miniopterus > Miniopterus natalensis. The sequence continues at coordinate 35,595,834 of NC_142093.1, forward strand.
GTACCATTTTTCAGATTAAAATCAGTGGAATGTTTACAGCCATGCCCTGTGTAACGATGTCTTGGTCAACAACAGGACGGCTTATGGGATGGTGGTCCCATAAGATTAGCATGGAGCTGAAAAATCCCATCACCCAGTGAGGCTGTAGCTGGCTTAACATTGTGTGTAGCACAAAGCAATACTCACATGTTTGTGGTGATGCTGGTGTAAACAAACCTACTGGGCTGCCAGGTGTATAAAAGTACAGCACATACAATTCTGGACAGCACATAATACTTGACAATGATAATAAATAACTATGTTACTGGTTTGTGCACTTATTATTCTACACTTTTTATTGTTATTTTAGAGCGTACCCTTTTTACTTTTAAAAAACCGGTTTGCTGTAAAACAATATGCCGTGTTACCCCAGCAGCAGCTTCATACAGCTCGTGTTTACCAGGTCTCTTGATGGCAACGTTTTTTTCTCGTGCTTGGTACAATCTCGTGCTGTTTTGTGCAGAAACGTGCTGCGCAGGCTTGTAGGCCGGGAGCAGTGGGCCGTCCCATGCAGCCTAGCTGTGTGGAATGCTGTACCACCTAAGAAGTTTGCGTAAATACACTCTATGATGTTTGCGCAGTGACAAAATCACCTAACAACGCATTTCTCAGAACATAGTCCTGTCTTTACGCGGAGCATGACTGTACTTCAAAAGGTTATTTTACATTTTACAGAGCCCACCAGGCTTGAAAAAAAATCAAATAATTCATCTCTAGATTCTAGGGTTTAGAAGGTAAGAGACAGGACAATGGTGAGGAAAATGATCTTCCTGGCACAGCAGTGGCATGGGGTGGTGCTAATAATCACTTCGTTTGCAGTGGGCAGGCATCCAAGGGTATTCTGGGCAAGTCTTATTTTCCAAGGCATGTTCTACTTTTATGAACTAGCAAAAATTTTTTTTGAGATATATGTGAGATTGGACTCTGGCATTGAGTTTTCTGAATGTACAACAGCATATAAAATGACATATTAGCTGGGGTTGGAGGCTCTCCTTTGATGCGCAAGTGATCAAATTGACCATTTCCACTAGATGGCATTAGAAACTTCTGAAGTCGTGAACTAATTACTAGTCACCTTTGTTAAGCTGTAAGTTACACCTGTATGTTTTAGAAGGTAATTGGCAATCGACTTTCTGGCATGTTTTACCCCTGATGGCAGATACACGGTTAAAACATGGGTATCAGATCTCTCCGTCAGTATAAATAGCTCCTGGGATTACCAGAATGTCATTCCCCATCTCATATTCCAAGCAAGAGTTTTGAAAGCAACATTTACCCTCACTCCACCGTAAATCAAAACCGAGTAACACTACCCCTTCCTACCCCAGCCGGGCAATCAGTTTAGAGCTAACATATTAGGTGGAAAGGGTAACCCCAAAGTTATTTTCCCAACATGCAGAGGAATTTTTGTTTCTTTTGAATGCGATGCTGTGTTTCTAACAGGAGGGGCCAAAAAAGATGTTTTTGAAGATTTATCAGCTTCTTCTAATGGTTGTTATAGTTGAACCGTGTAGGATTTTAAATTATAAATGAAAACGTACAGTGTCTGTGATGAGTGCGCACTGCAGTGTGTCTGAATAGCCTTTGCGTCTTTAGAGGCTCTGTCTAGCTACACCAAGAAATAGTAGGTTTGGGGTGTGCGTGTGCGTGTGCGTGTGCGTGTGCGTGTGCGTGTGAGTATGTATCTTTTCTCCCAGTGGTGTGTCTCTGCGGCTGCCACCGGTGCTGCGTGCTTCCTAGCCTGGCTTTCATCATTTCTTCCTGTTGATTGGTGTCACCTCGCATGCTTAGAATGTCTGCCTGTCTGTTCAGAGTGTGAACACATTCCTCAGAATGCTGATCTGCTCGTTTCACACCGGTGTCAAAATGCCTTATTAAATTCAGCACCTCCTGATGCTCAGTGGCTGATGTGTTGCTGTCCAAACAGTAAATGACAATAAGCATATGCAGCTGGTGGGCCGAGCAAACTCATTTAATTTGATAAAAATGTCACCGCAACATGCTTTAAATCGCTGTCCTTTTCATCATTGCTAATTGCCAGCTATAGACCTTTTTTCCTAGGCTTAATACAAGTGTTAGGATGCTGCTCCTTCCAGCCTGATTAAGAATTAAAAAAAAAAAAGTAGAATTCCTTTTCGGCGGCAGCATTATTTCATCAAGAGATGGATTTTGCTCTTAATTAGCCAACATGCCACTAGGGAAGCTTCAGAGTCATGGGTGTGAACAGCCTCAAGCAGGAGATCAATCTAAAGGAAAAAAATGGTGGCTGGGGAATAATTGGCAGCTCCGGCGAACGTGGGCTGGTTATAACAGTGACAATATGTTCCAGTGGAGTATCACAAACCTCTCTTCCTATTTCCAACTTGGCACATTTCAAGCTCAACAAAGGCTGAACGATAGATCTCGTGGTTATTTGTCTATTGTTTTGTCTTTTTTTTTCCCCTTGCTGCTTCATTGAGATTTTCTTGTGTGTTGGGTTGACATCCTGGACATTTTCCCCAAACAGATTAGGGGATTATGAAGGAGTACAAATTCTAAAAATAATAATCCTTCAGTAGCTCGGTGCTTAAAAAACAGATCTGGAGCTGATCCATACACAAGAAAACAGATAAATCTGCACTAATTTGCTAAACCCAAATGTTGATTTAAAATACACACACACACAAATTGACTCAGACTTTCTTTGAAGTATGTTCACTAGATTGAATATAAATTGACTCCTTTTTTTATTTATTTGTGCAGTCAAAAAACTGCAACGTAAACTTTTTCCAGTTAGTTGATATTTAATTTGGTTCAAATGCCTGCTTTTTTGTCTTTTAAAATAACCTTTGTGTGTGGAGCCTGACTTCTAGAGCAAGGGAACTGACAGCTACTCAGGCCACCAGCCCATCTGCCCACCCATTAGCTCCTCTCTGCAGGAGGCTTTATCTAGGATCTGACTTGTACAAAATGGACTGAACAAAGAACTGGAATCTTCCTTTCCCCCTGATATTCTTGCATTTTAGAAACTTTCTCCTCCCTTTGCTAAATATGCAGCATTGATCCTGTATTATTTCCTATTTGTGCGGTTGAATGTATTTCTTAAAGTTGCTCATGGAAGAAAACATTACAGTCATTTTCTTGTAACTTCCAGCGATCTCCTCAGTCACCCACCTCTAGTTTCCTGCTTTGACCACCCAATCTAAATAAGAGTTAGTTGAATATGTGAGTCACCAACTTGGAAATAAAAGTTTGCTCTGATTCCTATTCTACACCCCAAGTTAAGAGGTCCATTGGGGTCGCCAGGCAGTCTGAGGCTGTGAGAGGTTGGTTCATTTTCTCTTTTCTTTGTGTGCTAGGGCAACCTGTACCTCTGGTGTGTACAAAAAGAACATCTTTGTGAGCAATGCTCAGAAGCAAAGCTGAGCTCTCCCAGATCAATGTCAGTCTACCAGGGCAGTTCCAAGTCACAGGGACCAGAGGCTCTGTGTACTGATTAATATGAGGGGGGGGGGTTCCATCAACCATATCAGAGTCCCCAGAAACTGGTTTTGGGTGCTGGTGTGGATGCATGCTCCCCATCTGGCTGGTACATGGAAGAAGGCAAGGCTGATGCCCTGCTGGGTGACATGTTGGGGCACAGGGAACCCATTCAGGTTTTCAGCTCATCACAGAGTGCCCCCAGTCCCAGCTGCAACTTGATTTTACATACCAGTGCCTTACAGGGTCCATTTCCAAATAGGTTTGGAGCCAAGCTTTGAAAATTTCAGCTCTGTAAAGGAAATCATACTTATCCTGAGTTAGAACTCCAGGTCCTCCACGTTTTGGCCTGATTGTAACACCAGCTCTCATTTACTGACTGGTAGAGACTCTTCTAGAATTACTATATTCCCTGAAACAAGCTGGAAGATCGTTTTTATTGGCCATGTAAAATGCAAGTGTTTTTTTCTCATGTATGAGCAATATATAAATATAGTCTCCTCTGAAATATTTAAGCAATAGGGTCCCCATTCACTCGCCCTGTCCCACTCCAGGCCTGCTCCCAGAGTGGATCCCCTTCATGCCTTGGCCCGTGTGCCTTAGCCTGTACTTCTCTGGGCTCTCACATATATGTCTATGGGCTTGAAGAAATCACCCAGTGTTGTTTTGTGGCTTCTTTTACCAAATGTGAATGGCATCGCCCTATGTGTAGCATTCCACAGCTTGCTTGTTTAACCAAATAGTGTGCCTGAGAGCTAGCCAGCCTGTTCTAGAAGACGTGGGTTATTGTTTTGAAGAACGCCAAGGGCTTCCATAAGATAAAAAGAGCAGAGTTTGTTTAGCAGTTTCTCTTCATGTTATAGATGAGAAAAGGGAGGCTCAGGGAAGTGAAGTGACTTATCCCAGGACACCCAGCTCCTAAGTGGTAGAGTGTGGGAGAGAACCCAGGCTGGGCTCATTCTCCAACACACACGGATCCTTCTGTGTTATCTGGTTCCCCTGACATATTGCCTCCTGTCTTTCCTCTCTCTACTTCTCTCCCACCTGCTTCACTCTGGAAGCTAGGTTGGGCTCTGTGCTTCTGATATGAGTGTCCTAATTTGTGAGGCCAGATTTATGCCAACCTAGAAAGTACTCCAGGATGAACAAATATTTTGAAAACCATTTTACACAGGTACGAAGTGTCTTTTTGTCATTTTAATATTTTATTTTGCCAACGAAATAGTTTTCTAAACCCTTGGGCTATCCTAATCCTACAAATCTTTTAAAGACTTCTCTCCAGCAGATGAGTTCCCACGTTCAATAGGAAAGCATGTAGGAGGGATGCGGGAAGCACTTGCTTGGGGGTACTATTGCTCCATCTCCAGCCATGATTATGGAGATCACGGCGGCTCCTAAACAAATGTTTGTGGCAGTCTCCTGGGTCAACAGGAGTGTCTGGTTTTGAAATTGCTGCGACATCAGAATGGCAGGATAGGCTTAGAAACTCAGTTGCTTTATAAATAAAAGAGCCTTTAGCCTCCCCCAAAGACTTTCATAGCATCTGAGACCCAGTGGCTAACCCTGGAGAGGTTCCATTCTCGATAACGGCCTACTTAATGTGGCAGTTTGAGAAGCTGTCAGCAAGTACAGGATGAACCCCACCCCCCAAAAAAATTGTTAAGAAAGGTTTTGCTTGTAAATTCTGTTTACCCATGAAATGAACTCATTTTTTGCATCTCAGTACCAAGATTTGGAACTTCTCATAGATGTATTTGAACATAAAATTTTAAAGCCATTGTTGCCCTGGCTACGTGCTACAGACACCCCTCCTCCCCCCATCGACCACCTGGTTAGTTTTCTGAGAGTTTCTGCGGGAAAGGTTTACAATGGCTGGTTTCTGGTTTGATGTCATATCGATAAATTATGGTGCTTTAAACAGATGTGATCTCACAGCGTGGAATCCTTTAGGGTAAAGCTCGTGAAAAGGTTTCTTTCCCCCCTTGGTTTCATTGTAGTTTTGTTGTTTGGAGGTTTTATGTTGTTCATTTAGTTCTCTGGCTATTGGGGTTTTATAGTCGTATTTCCTTTGTTTAATATAATTTCCTTTTTTTCCTTTAGCTATTTTTGTTAGGGTGCCCAGAGGCTTCGGTTATGAGTGGCTGTAAAGTAAAATATATTATGATTATTACAATGATAAAGTATAAGCTTTTAAGAGTCTGCTTATATTGACCCATATATTCTCTTTCTCTCTCTCTCTCCAAGATACACACAGAGGCACATTCGAAGTGCAATAGAAAACGGCTGCCAATTTAAAAGCAGAAGTTGAGAAGAGCAAACCTGAATGTAGAGTGAGACAGCTTTGAGCTGGACCGGCTCGCAGCAGAAGGGAAACCGGAAATCTTGAGTTCCATTGCCTCTTCCTTCCTCTGTGAAGTGGCAGAAGATGTCAGCCCCTGGGTTTGAACTTGGTCATTAATGCTTTTTTCCCACCCTTTTCCAAGTTCCTTAACTCCCTGGAGCCTTAGTTTTCTCATCTGTGAATTGGGAGACAATGTGTTCTTCATTCTCGAGGTTGTTGTGAGGACTGAATGTATGGAAGCGCCAAGCACGGTTCCAGGCATGTAGTAGGTGCTCAGTAAATTGAACTAGTGTGAGCATGAACTCCACTCCCTCTTGTCCCCTCAGGGTGCCTGGTCTCTGGTGACTGGTCTCTTATGCTCCCTGAGACTTAGTAGTTTTTCCAAAGTGGGCACTAAGGCAGTGTCTGTCCTCCATACTTATGTTTCTTGTGCCACCGGCTCCCTTCCAATCACAGATCCCAGGTTCCATTCCAACAAAACTTTGCTTCTGCTAGTTATGCTTAAAAAGGGGCTGATGACCACTGGAGTGTGAGAAAATAATGACTTATGAATGCCATCCCTCCAGACAATGTTTGCAGTATTACAGGTTGCTTTTATTTTATTTGGCACTAGAAAAGCACTGAGAATAAAAAGAAACTCTAACTGGAATATATACTTTTTTTTTTTTTTTTTTTATGGAGAGGAAGGAAGATTTTCATCCTGAAACCTTTCAAGTCATACCAATAAGTAGCTGCCAAGTCTCTGCTCACACTGATCTCCCTGCTGGGTGGAATAGTGTCCCCCTAAATTCATGTCTACCCGGAATCTGTGAATGTGACCTTATTTAGAAATAGAGTCATTGCAGATATACTCAAGTTAAGATGAGGCCATACTGGAGTAGGGTGAGCTTTAAGTCCAGTATGACCAGAGTCTTTAGATGAAAAGGAAAATTTGGACACAGAGATGTAGACACACAGGGGATTGGGCCAGAGATTGGAGTGAGTGAGGTGTCTGTCTGCAAGTCAAGGGGCAGCAAGGATTGCTGACAGCCATCAGAATACAGAAGAGGCAAAGGAGGGGTTCTTCCTCAGAGCCTTTAGAGGGACCATGGTCCTGCCAGCACCTTGACATTGGACTTCTAGCCTCCAGAACTTTGAGAGAATAAACTTTTGTTGTTTTTAGCCAACCAGTCTGTGGTGCTTTGTCACAGCAGCCCCAGGAAACTAATACATTGATTAAGCAGGATGTTTGCTGAATGTTCAGGACCAGTCCAGTGGACCCAGCAAGGAGGAGGGCTTGCAGGGAGGCTTCTGTGGCAGGCAAGTGATGCCGACTCCAGGAGGCAGGGCTTGGAGAGCAGAGCATGAGGTGTGTGCTCTTCAGCTCGAGGAAGGGCACGAGTAGGCTCTGTGGCATGGCAATACCTTAAGTGTTTCTGAGTGAGTAACTACCTGTGTTCCATGAGAGTGTGCTTCCCCTTACAAAAGGAATGCACTCCCAAATTATTCCATGTCACCTACATTTTTCTTGAAAAATTTTTTTTAGGAGAAAGTGAAGTTTGAAGGAGCATTGACATTTCAAGAAACTATATAGATTGAAAAAAATCCACTCCCCTCCCCAACCTGGGCGTTTTTTTATTTTGTAAGCTTCCATCCTACTACTTGTGAAATTGAGGACTTCCTGAAACACAGGGGAGAGCCCAGGAAGATTTGGGAGAGTGAAGGGAGACCGGCTTTCTCTTTTTTTCCTAGGGGAAAAAAAATCATACAACTCTGGTAATTTAAGAATTTGAGAATGATCTCTTTAGACACTTGATAATTTATCTCTGAATGTTAAGGAATAGAATTGAGCAAGAAGTGGCTATTGTGTGTCAAAATAGAGGAGGCCCTTACTCGATCGTTTGAAATAACAGAGAAAAGTAGTGTTGTTGAGCCATCCATTCAACAAACATTAGGCCGTGGTAGACACTCTGTCGGGCACTTGGGGAGAAAGATACCAATAGTCTTGACCCTCGCGCCGTGGTAGACACTCTGTCGGGCACTTGGGGAGAAAGATACCAATAGTCTTGACCCTCGCCATCAATGACGTTGGGGGAGGGAATATACAAGCTTGTAAATATGCAATAATGGCAATAGTGAACATTTCTGAATGCAAGAAATGCTTTACGTGCAGGATGGCATTGGATTGTGGCTTATTCCCCCACAACCCAATGAGGTAGGTCACACTTTACAGAGGAAACTGGGGCTTGGAGAGGCCGAGTAACTTTCTCGGTGTCATTAAACTCAGTAAGTGGTGAAGCCGACATTCAAACCCTGAAGGCTCCACTTGTCATCACTACAGGTGCTTGAGATACAGCTGTTGCATGGGCTCAAGAGTCAGAGTTCCTGGGTTTGAATCTTGTACCATCCCCCTCAGCTAACTGTGCCTTACTGTTGGTTCTTCAGGGGAGGCTAACGGCAGTCCCTATCTCAATAGGGTTGTGAAAATGGTCTGATGCAGGCAAACTGTTTAACACAGCACCTGACTCGACCAGGGCAGTCATGAACTATCAGCTTTTGTTACTACCTACCTGCTGGTGGGAGCTACGGAAGGGTGTGGCCAGAGGGCTGTGGTCCTGGTCCAGGCATGAATCTTTTTTGAGGTCAATGGGCGATTTGTGTGCGAGGGAAGCTTTGGAACTATGGGTGGTATGAGATAGGGTGGAACAAAAATCAGGGGATTAATTTTCCTAAAGTCCCATTTAAAAAATAATAGTGGTTTCAGTCTATTTAAACGTATTCTACCATAATATTTGCTACACAGGTCGTGATCTAAGGGGTGGGATTGGAGGTAGTGATAGAAAGTTCCTTTAGGCAACAGTATCTCCAGCCTAAGTAGGTTAGTGAATTAAGGGCTTTTAAAAACTATAAGTGCTATTTGGGAGTGTTAGAGTAGTAGCTTCCAAAAACTGGGTACACCTTACCTCAATCATTTTAACACATGGGTACTAGCAGAAAGCTGGTTCTGAGAAGATGGCAGGTAAATTTACAGGACAGATTAATTGATGGGGACTGGTAACTGGTACCTAAAGCTACCTAGTAGCGGTGGCGTTTTGAAGTGTAGAGGCTTGAACTTGAATCAAATGCTTGGTTAACTCTTATGAAACCTTCAAACTTTGACTCAAATATCGCCTCCTTTAGTAAGCTTTCTGTGGTCCCCTAGAGCAGCGGTTTTCAACCAGTGTGCTGCGAACACTGGTGGGCCACAAGAATTTTTAAAACATGCAATACCTGACTATTCAGTCAGGGCACTGACTGCTTTTCCCTTAGATTGTCAAGTAAAAAAATGACAACAGTCAACATAATAGCCGTCTGGTGTTAATGAATCAAAATTATATCACCCCCCCCCCCTTTTTTGGCCAGATTGGCAAAACATATATCTTTTTGGTGTGCCACAGACTTTTAGTAATTAGTTTATGTGCACCACGAGATGAAGGAGGCTGGACATCGTTGCCCTGGAGTCCCGTCTGTGCCCTCTGTGCTCACTCAGAACACCTTGAGTGAAACATGCACCATGCTTTGGTGGAGCGATCCCGTGACGCGCTCGGGCTCTTACTCCAGCCCCCATCATATTTCTAACACTATGGAAGCAGCACGTAGTAGGTACCCAAGTTGTAACTGAACTGAGTAGATATTATTAGGTTAACAAAAAGCTGAGGGGAATCGGTCCAGAAAGGGGGCACTCAAAGAATGCTGATGACAGTCTAGTCCTTCATTTCATAATCTTGTATCAAATAGCCCTTGGCTCTACGTCTTTGAATTTAAAGTCCAATGTATTACCAACCTGGACTCCTTTTATAACATTAATTCTACCTTGAATAATTCATTTTCCCCATCCAGACCTGGAAAAGCCACAAACCTCAGGCAGTGTGCTTTACTTTCTTGGAAGCAAAGCAAATGTGACTGGCCTGGGTTCAGGAGAGAGAAGGGACACTGATCCATCTTTCTCAAGAAGAGAGAGAACTTAGGCAAGGTCCACTTTAAGGCAGAGGGCAACACCTTGGGAATAAAGTCTACTCTGTCAAGATCAATGGCACTAGCCATCGTGTCCCTAACTTGCTCCTTCAACATGGTGGTGCCATTGGCCTTGGCAGAGTAGAGCCAAGGTCTGTGTGTTAACCTAATAATACCTACTCAGTTCAGTTACACGTGGGGAATTTTACACGCTTTCACATCAGCTGTGTCTTCTGGGGAGAGCTCTACCATGTGTGCCTGAGATGCTGAAAATGACTCTTCTAAATATCTTCTCAGCCAGCTTTGGGAGGATTTCAAACTTGAGAAAAGAAGTTGAGGGTAGAAAACTACCTTTTATTATTTTTTTTAAGAACATATCATTGCAAATCAGTGTAGACAGGCTATAAAGTTCTAGATTTTGTTTAAAATTTCTATTCATTGTAGAACAGCCTCCTTGCTGTGTGTTGGCAGAAGGAGCCCTTTCCTTAATAGAAGCCAAGGCACGGCCGTAAACCAGGCCGACAGATATAATGTGTTTGGAATGTATTGTTATTTGTTGCTGGGAGGGCTTATAGCACACAACTCACCATAAACAAATGAGCTCTAATGCTTGGATTACAAAGGGCTGTAAATTTAAACTTACTCAACTTATGTTTGTTCGGGCTTATCTCTCTGCCTATGGCGTCCCGCTCTGACTTGCTGCTACTGCCTGATTCTTCGATGGAGATGAAAAAAATTGCAACAAATCTGAATGACTTGGGGCTTTGGAAACCCCAGATGCTGAGCCACTAGAGGGGAGATCTGAGAGTGGGAGCAGGGCCCTAGTCGTCAGGTCAGTGCTGCTGGTTGGCTAACAGCAGGTGAGACGCTTGAGTTTTGGGGAAGGCAGAGCATTATGGTGTCAAGAATATGGACATGGAAGCAGATGGACTTGGATTTAAATTCCACCACTTACTAGTGGAGGGACTTCAGCCTCCACACAGCTGTCTTTCTTATTATTTTCTCTTTTTAAATGAGTGATGTTTGTATAAGTTTGAAAATTCAAAAAATACACTGCATGTACTTCAAATTTGTTTTCTTATTTGTTCCTAGTCATCTAGATTGCCTCGCTCCTGAACCCTGTAGACAACCATTGTTCTTAGGTTTTTATTGTTCCTTCTGGTGGTTTAGTGAAAATGTAAGCAAATATGAATATATAATTATTTCCCTTCCTTTCTTACTCAAGAGGCATCATATTATATACATTGTCTTGAACCTTGTTTTTTAATTCTTAACATCAGGGCATAAAAGTCTTCGTGCCTGGCCAGGTGTGGTTCAGCGGTTGAGCAACGACCTAGGATCCAGGAGATCGAGGTTCCATTCCCGGTCAGGGCACATGCCTGGGCTGCGGGCAGCCGATCAATGACGACTCTCTCATCATTGACGTTTCTCTCCCTCTCTCCCTCTCCCTTCCTTTCTCTGAAATCAATAAAGACATATTAAAAAAAAAAGTCTTCTTCATTTTTTTATGGTTGCATTGTGTTCCATGGCATGGATATGTACCATCATTTATTCAACCAGGACACCATTGCATTGTTTCTAGTCTTTTGCTATTAAAAACACAGGTTTTCCCTGCTATCTGAAAGCAGAGTGTTCCTATGAAACCTTTTATAAGCTGAAATGGCGTAAAGCAAAGAAGCAATCACCTTAGGACACATCTTACTAACGAATGCACAAAATAAATAGAGATAAAGCCCAGATGCTCACAGACACAACTCAAAGCTATGGCAGTTTGATGCTGAGATGCGGAGGGTAGTTTCTGGAAAAGGAGCTTGGTGGTGCCACCGCTTGGGGTGTGCGCGGCCTCTAAAACAGCTCACTGCAAAGTAAGTGCTGCATGCTCTCTTTGTTTTTTGCTTTTTTTCTTAAAGTGAAAAGCCTCTTTGATTTCTTTTGATTAGCAAAACCAGGTCCTAAGGTAGGTCTTTCAGAAAAACGAAATGCTGTAAAGCGAACTTTTGAAAAGTGGGGCATACCTGTAATGCCATGGTCCCGTCAGTACGTCCCACGTGTGCTGGTATGTCTGTAGGAATACCTTTGTTGGGGTGAAGGGTAAATGCATCTATAATTTTAGTGGCGCTTGAACCAGAGAGTTCTAACTTCTTTAAGAATTTGCTTTAACTGACTGGTAGGTAGAATGATGTCGTTGTCTCACATTAAAGTGTATTTTAAGATAGAGCCCTGGGAAGTTTATTATCTTATTTACTTCCAGGTATATAATAAAGTGCTTGAGAGAGCGGACTCCAGAGTCAGACAGTCCTTTGTTTGAATCCTAGCTTTGCCACTTACTGGACATGCCAGGTTAGGCCATTTGGTTACCCTCTCAGAACCCCAATTTCCATCAAGTGTAAAATGCTCACATCCTCAGGTGGTTCTGAGGATTAAATGAAGCAATGGCTATAAAGTGCTTAGCACAGAATAGCACCCAATAATAGTAGGTGTTAATTATCATTAGACAGAAAATTTCAAGCCTGACAATCTTTCTGTCTTTAGAGCATGGCCTCTTAGTAGGTGCTCAATAAATATTTATTGATTGAGTACTGTAGGAACACCATTAAAGATGTTATTGCTTACTTTCTTCCATGTCTTTTAAAATTTATTTTAAATTTATCTTTATTGTTGAAAGTATTACAGGTGTCCCACTTTTCCCCCCCAATTGACCCCCTCCACCTCGTTCCCATCCCCTCTCCAGGCCTTCACCCCGTTATTGACTGTGTCCATGGGTTATGCTTATATGCACATAACTTTGGTTACTCTCTTCCCACCCTCCACCCCCCTTCCCTCTTTCCTCTGAAATACAGTCATCTGTTGCCTGCATCAGTATCTCTGGATCTATTTAGTTCATCAGTTTCTTTTGTTCATTATCTTCTTCTTAAAGAAGACCCTTCAACTTTTCCTGTAGTGCTGGTCTGGTGGTGATGAACTCCTTTAGTTTTTTCTTATCTGTAAAGCTCTTTATCTGACCTTCAATTCTAAATGATAGCTTTGCAGGGTAGAGCAATCTTGGTTGTAGTTCCACATTTTTCATCACTTTGAATATTTCTTGCCACTCCCTTCTGGCCTGCAAGGTTTCTGTTGAGAAATCAGCTGACAGTCGTATGGGTGCTCCCTTGTAGGTAACTAATTGCTTTTCTCTTGTTGCTTTTAAGATTCTCTCTTTGTCTTTAACCTTTGGCATTTTAATGATGATGTGTCTTGCTGTGGGCCTCTTTGGGTTCCTCTTGTTTGGGACTCTCTGTGCTTCCTGGACTCGTAAGTCTGTTTCTTTCCCCAGTCAGGGGAAGTTTTCTGTCATTTTTTCAAATAGGTTTTCAACTTCTTGCTCTCCTTCCTCTCCTTCTGATACCACAATAATATGAATGTTGGGCCACTTGAAGTTGTCCCAGAGGCTCCTTATACTATCTTCATATTTCTGGATTCTTTTATCTTTTTGCTCTTCTGGTTGGGTGTTTTTTGTTCCCTCATGTTCCAAATTGCTGATTTGATTCTCAGCATCCTCTACTCTACTGTTGATTCCCTGTAAATTATTCTTCATTTCAGTTCGTGTAGCCTTCATTTCAAATTGGTACTTTATTATGTCATCGATTTTCTCAGTTATTCTCATCATACTCTTACTAATATGGCGGGTGCAGCTGCTACCTACGCCACCATCTTGTTTCCGCCTTTCTTTTAAATCTTTTCCATGTCTTCTTAATAAGGGCAAATCTCTTTTTGGTCTGTCTCATGATTAATTATATTTCTAAACAAATAGTCTGATTTTCTTCTATAGACACTAGATTGTGCAATGGATTGATTCCTTCTTTTCACCTTGGCTGCTAGGAAGCTCAGGGCCAAATTTTCTCTTCTCCTAGCTAGTATCCAGACCTTTAGGGCAGCTATATTGCAATCCAGTGTTTCTCAAACTTAGTAGAATCACCAGGGGCACTTAAAAACATCCCAATAGCCAGGTCACAGTATATACCAATTAAATCAAGATCTTTGAGACTCAGGCACCAGTACTTTTTAAAGCTGTTCAGGGGATTCTAATCCGCAGACAAGAATGAAAACAAGTATTCTAAACTAACTTTATCCCTAGCTTTATTTTATTTTTTCTATTATTTTTCTTCCATGATAATAAATATTATTTCTCTGATACTCTACATTTATCCCGTCTCTTTCCATGTGGAAAGTAATGCATGGCTTTGTATGAGTCATCAACAACAGGATGCTTGGCAGAAGGAATGGAGAAGGAAATCAGGTCTCTTTCTAGAGAAAAATTCACTTATTCATTTATGCATGCATCATTCATTTATATTCAGCAAATATTTATGAAGTGCTTTGGGCTCAGCTCCATGTTTTGGGGATAAAAATTACCTCTATGTTTGGTGGAAATAATGTCTAAGAGAGATTCTTTCTAACGAATATGTTTTTTAGGCATAAGGTAATTTCAGGTTGTCTAATAGGAGCTATGCTTCTGACATTTCTTTTGCCCTCCAGGGAGGATCTTGGCATTTACCCAGAGAAACACCCTCACCTGTCCACAGCAGGGCATGGTAAAGAACCTACAAACACGTCAGTCACTAGAAGGCGTCTTGGCCCCAGGAAAGCCAAGTATTTGTATGATGAGGCATAGAGTGGATTTTGGCTTATGTCTTTCATCACTTGGCCAAGTCCTTTGTCAGATGAAAAGGTAGCAGCTGAGAGCATTAGCAGAAACAATCGCAGACCTAAGCTCCCTGTGAGAGCAGCAGACTCAGTTGATGAGGGCTGGCAGTCTGGGTGTGGGTTGACGACAGGCAGTGATTCTCATCAGCATAGACCCACTGTACTCAGAGTCCCCTTTCCCTCTGGCACCAGCAAACATGCATCCTGACTGTGTGCAGACTCTGGAGAAGGATCATCTAAACAGCAGCAGTGCCCTGTCAGTGGTCAGCCAAGCAGGGACAAGCAAAGCCAATAGGTGCCTGCAGGCCCCAGTTACAGGGTTTCCTGGAGACTGACACATCTCTAGCTGAGAAGAGCCCTTTAGAGAACAAAGACAAGTGAGGAGGAAAATGCCATGCCTAAAAGTATTCAAAGCTGCTCTGGCAGCGTGGCTCAGTTGGTTGAGTGTTGTGCCATGCACTGGGCAAGAGGTTGCTGGTTTGATTCCTGGTCAGGGCACATACCTGGGTTGTGGGTTTGATCCCCAGTAGGGGGCGAAATTTCTCTCATTGATGTTTCTCTCTCTCTTTCCCTTCCTCTCTCTGTAAAATCAATAAAAACATATTAAAAAAATATTCAAAGGCTGAAGTCTAGCTTCTTGGTATCACACATCAGAAGTGTGTAGATTCCAGGCTAGAGGGCTACTTTTGTTCAGTAGGTGGAAACAAGGATTCAGGAAACGTTTTGAAATTGTTGCTAAATTCAGGGCTGAGAAAAATTTGGAGTTCTTATCCCAAGGCGGAATCCAGTGCTGATTTTGTGGGCTTGGCTGCCTCCACGCAGGCAGAGCGGTATCAGAAGCAGGCCAGCAGCAGCAGCCACACCTAACATGGGTCTCGCCTTCCCAGCAGGCATCCCTGCCGAGGTGGGAAAACCTGAGATGCTCCCCAGCGGGTGCAAATATGTGGGAGAAAATTGAATAGAAGCCCCCCCCCATCCCCAAGCACGCTTCCTTCCCTGCTCTGCGTTTTGTTCTCATTTTCACTTCTTCTGTGTCTGGCTCTAGCCTTTATGTTGTTAAAAATGAAATTAGAACTGAAATGAAAAGGGGGAGCAGTTGTGGCCAAAGATGACACTGAAAGAGGCAGCAATTGGTGGCAGCATCAGGTTTCCTCAGCCCCAGTCAGAAGCGCCCAAATAAATAAGCAGAAAGTCACCGGCATCTCTGGTGCCTGGAGGTCGATTGAAGTAAAGCAGAGCTGCGGGGCCACTGTGTGCCCTTGAGTTTTTAGCGTGGTGGTGCCACTCAGACCCTGGGGACACCCCAGCCTCCCTCCCTTGAGTTCCTCCTCCCCTTTCTCTTCTTCAGGGAGGGGGCAGGGCTTCCCCCACTCTAGAAGGATTTGTGAGCGTTGGAGGAGTAGCTTTTAAAGCCAAAAGGTTTGGGGGTGATGTGTGAAAGCACAAATAACACCCCACTGGCCTGGCCACATGGTAGAGGCCAGTGAGGTTCTGACTTGTTGGCCATGGGGTAGGAGGCTGGAAGGTGGGGTGGGAGCTCTCCCCGTGTCCTACGTGAATTAAGTAACCTCAGAGAAGTGAGGGCCAGAGTGCATGCTTGGGGTTTCCCTCACTGAGAGGCAAGCGCTGAGGGTGAGGTCCTGGCTGAACCCCCTAAAACTTACGGTGAGGCCTTGAGTTGGGGCAGCGTTTCTGGTCAGAGGGTTGTCTGGCCCACTCACCTGGGCCCTGCCAAAAAGCCATCTGAGCACTGGTTTGAATGCTGATGTAAGGAAGTGATTATGACTGGAAACTTGAACTTGGAATGTGTTCTCTTCAGACCTGGGTACTTCTCTTGTGCCTGGGGGAGGAAAATGGACTTTTCCAGCTCCGTGGGTGGCCTCGCGTGGAGTGGGAGGAGCCTGCAGCTGGAAGGTGTGAATTGCAGGCCCAGCTCAGTCAGTAGCCACCCTGTGACTGGGGACAACTCTCTCAGCATCTTCAGGGCCTCACATGAGCGCCTCGGCCCTTTGCACCTCAAGAAATTCTATGTAATCAAGTGTGTTATTCATCTGGCGTCATTCTTTCCCCGTAGTTTATGTAGACAGGAAGCGGAGTTGTGCTAAAAAGAAAGCCGGAGAAGCCAAAACACACATCCACAAAACCCCTCAGCATCTCTCCGTCGAGTTTCACTTGTCAGGAAGTGCTGCTAAAGGACAGCTTGATTTTTCTTGATGCAGCTTGTCTGCAAATGGCACTTGAACTAAAATATTCCCTTTCATCTTTGTGACAGAAATATGATTCAGTAATTCTTTGTGAAAATGTAGATGATACGCTGCCGTAGTTACAGCGAGTTAGGTTTAAGTGGCAAATGCCTACTGATCAAGACTTAATTAAAGACACAATAGCAGTGGGAGGTCATTATAGTAATTACAGTGCCGGCTTTATTGTTGGGGCCCAGTGCTGAATTGTAGCAGCACATTATCGCTACAGAGCGTCCTGGTTTGACGAGGCAGTGATCCAGTTCAGCGTACTCAGACTTCCATTTACCGCAGGACTGGCGCTCTTTGCGAATGCTCTGGTTCCACTTTGTTCTAGTGCAGCCTCTGCGCCTCCTTTAAACGACGTGATAAAATAAGTCGGTGACCTCATACGGGGGTGCTCTGTTGCATTTCTTCCTGGACACATATTAGACTGGCACCAGTGGTATGTAAGGGTTGGGGAAGGTGCCCTGGATTTTCTTTATGGCACCACATCCATAAGCCTTATCTTGGGGAGTTCTGAGACCTCAGAGGGCAAAAAGTTGTGAGGCCAGCAGCTTTCTCTTTGCCTGGGATGGGGCAATGGGTGGCCCAGTGTGACGGCCTGGAATAGCCTGACTTGGGGGTGGTTGTGAGGTGTGTAAAGCTGTTGTCTCCAACTTCTGAGTAAGGTAGCTAAGTTCTCAGCACCTCCCGTGGGTCTCTGCCTCCAAGTCACTCCGGTTGCATTACATCGGGGCGCTGCTCCAGGCCGGATCACAGGCGAGCGCCTTTATCCGCTTAAGGACAAACCCTTCTCCAGACTTTCAGGAAAGGGGCAGGGTCTTGAAATGGGTTTCTTGGCATGTTGGTTGGAATATTGGTATCAAAGAACAAGAGCTATTAGCAGTTTGACAATGTGGTTAAGGATATTTATTTCATTATTTCAGAACTATTTTCAATTGAATAACATAATATTGGGAAATTAAGCATGAAAGTCCATCAAAATGGCAGTCTTTTCAGAAAGTAGAGCGATGGTGGCCAGTGACTGGGGGAGGGGAAAATGGGGAATTATTGTTTAATGAACACAGAGTTCCAGTGTGGAAAGATTTAAAAAGTTCTGGAGATGGGTGGTATGATGGTTGCAGATCAATGTGTTATATTTATACCACTGGACTGTACACTAAGAAAGGATTAAGATAGTAAATTTTATGTTGTGTGCATTTCGCCAGAATTTTAGAAAATGCCGGTCGTCTGCCTCTTAGAAGTCTGGGGTACATAGTTTGAGGGTTACTAGACATTCTATTCACCAGTTAAAGAAGGTTTTATCTTTTCCCTAAAGTCATTATTTTTTTCTGCCTCTCTGACCAGCTATTGGCTTGACTAATGATTCTTTAATTGGGATTTCTGGCCCTGACCAGGGCTAATGAGACGGAGGGATCAAATAAGATGAGACCCATGGAGTGTGATTTTTAGGATATTCAGAATATACAGCTCAAACTTTCTTCCCCATCATCCTGTTGCTGAGCAGTTAATTCCTTTGGGTTATTTTAAAAGCTATGGATAACCTTAAGATGAACAACAGTATGGCCATGGGAGTCCTAGGTCACTAAGGCTCTGATGAAATTAAATGGAACCCTCACATGTCTTCCTCATATCTGGATCTTGACATCTTTCTTTTTTTTTTAGTTTCATATGTTTTTATTCCATGAAAAACAAAACAAGACTTAAAACTATACTCATAGAACATAATACACTTATTTAAACTTTGACAGTGTACAAAATTAAAGTTAGTATATTTAAACCAAGGTTTTTAACATAAGTATTATCTTGCAAGGCAATTTCTTTCCTTTAATAAATAACATATAATGTGCATATTATTCTGGAAACAAATCATCTCCTAACTCCTCATTAGCAAAATCTTTCTCCTTGACACTCTCCTTGGCTGCAGTCTTTGACCTTTCTACGTGAGGGCCAAGTGGGATCCTGACATTCTTGAGCTCCTTGGCTGGTTGCTGACTTTGGTTGTTGGTTAAGAACTCGGCTGTTGGCTGCTCTGTTTAGCTCTTTGTCACTTCTAGCCTACTGGTTGGAACTAACTTTGGCTTTGCCTGATTGACTCATCTGCTGCTAACTTTATATGTGGCTGCGTCTCTTCTGGCATCTACCTGTGGAAAGTCCCAGGCTTGGGTTTTACCACATTCCACAGTGTTCAGGGCTCCTGGTTATAACGCCAATAATCTTCAAAGGAGGGTTCTGCCTTGAACCCTCCAAGGGATTAAGTTCCAGAAGGAAAAGCATTGGACCCTTTAGTAAAAGGTGAGAGTAGGATGGTTGGTGGGGGAGAGAAATATTCAGTAATTGGGGACTTCAACACCTCACTATCAGCAATTGATAGAACAAATAGATCAGCAAAGATGTAGAAAAACTGAATAAACCATCAAACAGCAGGATCTAATGGACATTTATAGACCACTTTACCTAACAATAGCAGAATATACATTCATTTCAAACACCCATGATACATTCACCAAGATAGACTTATCCTGGGTCATAAAACAAGCTTTACCAAGTTTAAAAGAATTGAAATTGTAGAGAGTGTGTTCTCAGAGTATGGAAGCAAACTGGAAACCAGTAATAGAAAGACAACAGGAAAATCTCCAAATACTTGGATGTTAAACAGCACAGTTCTAAATAACCCACAGGCCAAAGAAGAAACCTCGAATGAAATTTTAAAAAATACACAGAATACAAATAAAAACACAACATAACATTTGTGGGAGGCGGTGTTGAGAAGGAAATTTGTAACACTAAATGCTTACATTAGAAAAGAGGAAAGATCTCAAATAAATAATCAACGTTTCTATCTCAAGAAACTAGAAAAAGAAGAGCAAAAACAAAAACAATCCAAAGCAAGCAGAAGGAATGAAATAACAAAGAGCAGAAACTTATGGAATTGAAAACAGGAAAACTAGAGAAAATTTAATGAAACCAAAGTTAGTTATTCAAAAGAAATCAATGAAATTGATAAATTTCTAGCAAGGCGAATAAAAATGAAAAAAGAGAAAATACAGAAGTCACCAATATCAGGAATGAAACTGGATATCACAACAGGTATTAAAAGGATAACAGAGGAGTATTAAAAACAACTTTATGCTCAGAAAATTCAAACTTAGGAGAAATGGACCATTTCCTCAAAACCCACAAGCTACCAAAAACTCAGACAAGATAAATGGACAACCTAAATAGTCCTATAAGCACTTAAATATTAAATTTGTAATTAAGTAGCTACTGAAAAAGAAACCTCCAGACTGAGATGGTTTTATTGGGAGAATTTTATCAAACAGTTAAAGAATAATTAACACCAATTTTATACAGTCTCTTGCAGAAAATAGAAGAGGCGGGAATACTTTCCAACTCATTTTGTGAGGTGAATATTATACTGGTTCCAAAAGCAGCACACAAAAAAGAAAACTGTAGACTAATATCTCTAATGACTTGTATGCAAAAATCTTCAACAAAATTTTAACAAATCGAATCCCACACTGTATAAAAAAAAAATAGACCATGGCCAAGTGGTATTTATTCCATATAGGCAAGGCTGCTTGAATATTTGAAAATGAATCCATGTAACCCACCAGTTCAACATCATATGAAAATATCAATTGAGGCAAAAAAAGTTTTACAAAATTTAATACCTCTTCATGATAAAAACTGCCAGTATCCTAGGAATAGGCAGGAACTTCCTCAAACTCATAAAAATCATACAGCTAACATTGTACTTATTGGTGAAGGACCGAATGCCTTCCCTCTAAAATTAGGGACAAAGCAAGGATGCTACTCTCACTACTCTTATTCAATATAGCGCTGGAAGTTCTAGCCACTGTGATAAGGTAAGAACAAAAAATAAAAGGCAAACAAATTGGGAAAGAAGAGAGATAAAACTGTCTCTATTTGCAGACGACATGATGGTCTACGTAGAAAGTCCCAAAGAATCTACCAAAAAGCTTCCAGAACTAAGTGAGTTCGATAAAGTGGAAGGATACAAAATCATTGCGCAAAAATCAGTCTCATTTCTGTATACTGACGAACCAAAATAAAATATATAATGCTATTTACAATTGCTGCAAAAGTGAAGTAGTTAGGTGTAAACTTAGCAAAATGTGCAAAATCTGTATGTTGAAAATTATAAAATGCTGATGAAAGAAAAGAAACTAAATATTTGTAGAGACATAATGTAGATTGGAAGACTCAACATAATGAAGGTGTCAATTCTCTTTAAATTGATCTAGAGGTTTAATGCAATTCTTACCAAAATCTCAGCTAAGTTTTTATAGACATAGGTAACCTTGTGCTAAAATTCACGTGGAAAGGGAAAGGCTCTATACAAATTTGAAGCCAGGACAAATTTGAAAAAGAAGAATAAAGTGGTAGAAATTATTTTTCCTGAAGTTAAAGCTTATTGTTCAGCTACAAGAATGAGAACAGTGTGGTATTTGCAGAGGAGATACAAGGACCAGTGGAACAGAGTAGAGAACCCAGAAATAAATCCACACGAATTGCTCAATTAATTATTAACAAATAAGCCAAAGCAATTCAATGGAGTAGCGATATCCTTTTCAATAAATGGTGCTGGGGTAATTGGATATCTATAGGCTAAAACACTGGCTGTTGACCTAAATCTCACACCTTATATGTAAATTAACTCAAAATGGATCATGGACTAAATGTGAAACATCAAACTATAAAACTTCTGGAAAAAAAGGGGGAAATCTTTGTCATCTCAAACTAGGCCAAGAATTCCTAGACTTGACGTCAAAAGCATAATCCATAAGAGGAAAAATTGGGCCTTATCAAAATTAAAAATTGGCTTTGTGAAACACTCTATTAACAGGAATAAAAAAAGACAAATTACAGACTGGGAGAAAACATTTGCAAGTAACATATCTGACAAAGGAGTCATACTGAGGATATATAAAGTACTCTCAATGCTCAACACTAAAAAACCAAACAGAAAATGGGAAAACTACATGAACAGGCATTTCTGAAGACAGATGACAAGCATCTGAAAAGTAAATTAAAATCATGAGATATCACTATGCATCTCTCAGAACGGCTAGAATGAAAAATAGTTGTAACGCCAAATGCTGGCAAGACTGTGGAGAAACTGGATCACTCACACATTGTTGGTGGGAATGTAAGATTGTCCAGCCACTCTAGAAAATAGTTTGACAGTTTATATAAAAAATTAAACATATAATCACCATAAAACCTACTAATTGCCTTTATCTCAGAGAAATGAAAACTATTTTCGCTCAGAGAAATAAAAACTATGTTCATTCAGAAACTTGTACAGGAATGTTCATAGCAGCTTTAGTAATAGCCCCAAACCGGATGCTACACAAATGTTCTTTAGTGAGTAAATGGTTAAACAAATTGTGGTACATCAATACAATGGGATACGACTCAGCAATAAAAAGGAATAAGCTATTGATATACACAGCAACTTGGATGAATCTCAAGGAAATGATGTTGAATAAAAGAAAGGCAATTCCAAAAAGATGCATACTGTACAATTCCATTTATAAAATATTTGTGAAATAATTATAGAGATGGCGTGGTTGCCAGGGGTTAGGGATATTGGTGTGGGGGTCTGAGGGCTGGATGCGCTACAAAGGGATAGCACAAAGGAAGGAGTCTTGTGGGGATGGAATCTGTATCTTGATTATGGTGGCGGATACTGGAAGCTGCACATACGATAAAATTGTGTAAAGAAACACACACACATATAACTGGTGAAATCTGAATGAACTGTGGTTTAGTCATCTTGTTTTATTTTTTCATTTTAAAGAAAAATGACTCTATTGTCTTTTCAGGGAAGTTATATTTGGGGGGAGAAGCAAGGAGATAGACGAGAGAGACAGGAGGAAAGAAAAGAGATAACAAAAGCCAAGATCACTATTCTATCTTCTTATGTTTTTTGCCTCTTTACTTTGATCCCTTTTTTTCCAACTGAGAAAGGGAGGCTGAATTATTCGAGCTCTCAGAGAGGACTTTAACTGCATTAAGTATTCAAGGCAGTATTTTATGGCAACACAGCGATCTGGTTTACTGCTAAGAGCAGATGCCCAAGGCACAAAACTCAGGCAATAACTGAGTTTGGAAGCGTAGTAAAGACAGATAATTTTGAACGGGCGTAGTATTTAGAAATGGTTAACTACTAGAGAGTGTGGAAATTGTTCATGACAAGCACAGGCTGGGAGGTTAATTTTCTGTTTTCCTATTGGCTATTTAGATAGCTTCCACTCTAGCGATTTACTTTTAAATTCTAAGACAGTGAATTTAAAAATCCCCAACCTTACTGGATATCTGAACTGTTAGTCTCTGAAAATAAGGTAAAAGAAAATATTATATGTTCATGCAACATGCATTCCACCTGCAGCTGGGAGAGCCATCTGCTTGAAGCAAAGGATAGGAAAATAGAAGTTTGATCTCATCACCCTTTTTTGTCCTGGTTTTATTGGAAGCAGACTTGTTATTTGTGACTAAGACACCAAAAAGTTACCTTGGAAGAAATGACGGAATTGTGAAAAAGAAAATGTTCCTTAATGAGGAATGATAGGGGGAACTGTGGGTACGCAGAGAATTTGAGAGACCAAAGGCCCAAGCCTGCAAGTGTGAGTTTGACCTGGAAGGTCATGCAGAGGCAGGCTCCTGCATCACAAACGGGCTCCTGGTGGAATGAGTGCAAAGCAGGGAACGCTGAAGGCTGGGAAAGGGGCCTGGGCGTGGAGGAGACTGGTGGATTTTTCAGAACAGCTTTACGGAGATAAAATTCACATACCGTGAAATCCACCCATTTGTAGTGTACAATCCACTTTCTTCCCAGAGTTATGCAACCACCATGACAGTCAATTTTAGCCATTCCCCAAAAGAAATCATACTCTACCCCCAACCCGCAGCCAGGGCAACCACTAATCAACTTTTGGTCCCTACAGATTTGCCTATTCTGGGCATGTCATACAGATAGGATCATATAGTGTCTGGCCTTTTGACGTCACTTCTTTTACTTAGCATAATGTTTTCAAGGTTCATCTGTCTTGTAGCATGTATCAGTACTTCATTTCTTTTCATATTCCATTTAATGTTACATTGTATGAGTGTAGTACTTAGTGTTTACTCATTCATTAGTTGCTGGACATTTGGGTTTGTTTCCACCTTTTGGCTATTATGGATAATAGTGCTATGAACATTTGTGCGCAAGGTTTTGTAGACATACTTCTCATGTGTAGATGCCTAGAATTGAAATTCCTGGGTCATATGGCAATTATAGGTTTGACCATTTGAGGAACTGACAGAATGCTTTAGAAAGTGCACCATTTGCATTCCCTCCAGCAGCGTACAAGTGTTCCGAATTTTCCACATCCTTGCCAATACTTGCTTTTGTCCATATTTTTTATTATCACCATCCTAGTAGGTATGGAGAGGTATCTCATGGTGATATTAATTTGCATTTTGTTAGTGATTAACGATGTTCATCTTTTCATCTGCTTATTGGCCATTTGTATAGCTTTGGTGAAATGTCTATTCAGGTCTTTGCCAATTTTTAAATTAGGTTATTTGTCTTTTTATTATTGAGTTGTGAGTTCTTTATATATTCCAGATTTAATCCTCTAGCAGATATATAACTTGCAAATATTTTCTCCCACTTGGTGAATTGTCTCTTTGCTTTTTTGATTAGTTATGTTATTGATACACAAATGCTTTTAATTTTTATGAAGTCCAATTTATCTATTTTTTCTTCTGTTGCTCATGCTTTTGATGTCACATCTAAGAATCCACTGGCAAATCTGAGGTTCTGAGGATTTATCCCTATGTTTTTTTTTAAGACTTTTAAGTTTTAGCTCTTACATTTTGCTCTTTGGTTCACTTGGAGTCAATTTCTGTAGATGGTATGAGGAAAGGGTTCAACTTCATTATTTTGCATGTGACTAGTTATTCCAGCACCACTTATTGATCTCTGGTGGAATTTTAATGAGTTGCACATTACACTTTTAAAGCCGTCCTGTTGGAAACCTTGATGATTGGGTCCATCCATTTTATAAAGGAGGCAGAGCTGCTTGTGGAATAAACATGCCCCGTCTGCACAGGGAGCCTTCTAGCCTATATGGTACTTTGGGTGGGGCAGAAAGGCAAGACCACTGTGGCAGTGACTGAGGTGAGCTGAAGCCTGGTTACGAATCAAGGTCAAGTCAGGCTTCTTGAAATGCCCCTGCTCTGGTGTGGGGATGCCACCCGAGTATTGGATCTAGCCGGTGACCTGGGGGTGCAGCCTAGGGCCTCTCCAAGCTTCCTCAACGCAGCTACTTCGGACCTGCCCGAGGGTACTGGGTGGAGGTCGGGGAGAGAGGAGGGCATACGTTTCAGAACTAGCATCTCTTTGAGGCAAAGACACTTGATTTTCTCTCATATTTTCACATTTCTTAGACTTTCTATATTTTCTTAAATAATAAATAACCCTCTTTTTACCAAATAAGGAACTGATATTTTTAGTATAAGAAACCAAAGAGGGATTTGAGGAAATAATGTGGGAGGAGGAGCTAGTGGAAAGAGCAATGACGCTGGCTGCTCATCCTGTCACTGCCTTTAGTTGGCAGTGTGACTTGGACCAGATAATAAGGATAGTGACTATATTAGATCAGTAGGGTTGCCGTAACAAAGTGCCACAGACTGGGTGGCTTAAGCAATAGAAATGTTCTCTCTTACATTTCTGGAGGCTGGAAGTCTAAGATCAAGGCGCAGGCCGTCTTGATTTGTCCGGAGACCTCTGGCTTGCAGAGGGCCTCCTTGCTCTGTCCTCACATGGCCTTTTCTCTGTGTGGGTGCTCCCTGGTGTCTTTTCCTCCTCTTATAAAATATATTTGTAATGTTTTATTTTTTAAGCATTGTGATATGAACAATGAACTGAGTATACTATTTTTATTAAATTTTTTTTTAACTTAAAAATATCTATAAAAGCAGAGAGAAGAGAAAAACCAACTCCCATGTATCTATCACCTTGCCTCAGAAAGTATTGACTCACACAATCTGATTTCATTCTCATCGAATTAACCTGCAGTAGAATCAGAGAGCACATCATTTTATCTGTAAGTACTTTCAAAAATATTTTCCATTTTTATTGAGATGTTGATATATAACATATGTAAATTTAAAGTGCACTGTGTGATAATTTGATACATATATATGTTGTGAAACAACTACCACAATTAGTTTTTAGTTAACACCTCCATCCCCTCACATAATTACCATTTCTTGAGAGAGTGATAACTTTAAGATGTACTTTTTAAACAACGTCCAAGTGTATAATACAGTATTTTAATTATAGTCACCATGCTGAACATTAGATCCCCAGAACTTATCTTTTAGGTAGAAGTTTGTACATTTTGACCAACATCTCCCCATTTCGCCACTCCCCAGCCACTGCCAACTACCATTCTACTCTGTATTTCTTTGAGCTTAGCTTTTTAAAATTCTACCTGTGAGTGAGAACAAACAATATTTATCTTTCTCTGTCTTATTTCACTTAGTATAATACCCTTCAGGTTCATCATGTGGTCTTTCCACAGAAGACAGGATTTCCTTCTTTTTTATGGTTGAATAATATTCCATTGATATAATAACATGTTTTGTTATCCATTCATCCATTGATGGACACTTAGGTTGGCTACTGTGAATAATGCTGCAGTGAACACGGGGGTGCAGATATTTCTTCAAGGTAGTGATTTCATTTCCTTCAGATATATACACAGAAGAGGAAGTGCTGAATCATATAGTAGCTCTATTTTTAATTTTTGAGAAACCTCCATACTCTTTTCCTTATTTAACTGTAATTACCTCTTTAAGGGCCCTATCTCCAAATGCAGTCATATTGGCAATTAGGGCTTTAACATGCAAATTTTTTGGGGGGGAACAACTCAGTTTATAACAGTGATAATGATAATAATAACAGCAACAGTAGTAATATAGACAGCAATGTTTATTGATTTGTTACATATCCCAGACACTATTTTAATTGCTGTCTGTGGATTATCTCATTTAATTGTCACAACCACCCAGTGAAACAAGCATTACTATTATTATTATTGCCTTTTACAGAGGCAAAAAAGCTGCCCAAAGAAACACACCTAGTGATTTATAGGATTAGCATTTGACTCTAGAGTCCAAGCGCTTATTTCCTAAGCTATACTATCTCCCAACATTTGGGAAGCCCATGTTACCCATATTAACAATAGACTAGATATTGCTTGGGATCTCTTCCAGTCCTAACATTCAAGGTTTATATGACTATACTTCGGTACTTATTGAATAAACTACTTCTAAGGAAGGCCTAATTCTTGGTGCTTTGAAAGATAATGAAATGGGGTAGGTTTTTCTCTAAACTTTCATCCCTGTGCCAGTCCTTGGCCTCTTAGGTTCTTGCTTATGATCAAATCCCTTGTTTGGATCCCGGTCTGTTTTTGGGTGCTGGTGGCATTCGTTCTTGTTTGAGTTTTGTTTCAGTTCGTTGTCTCATCACACAGAACAGTTCCTAAGGGATTTGAGTTGTCCCTCGCTTTCAGCAAGGTTCTTGGAACAGGAGTCCTGCCTTTAAATCCTGGTCCCTGCTCCCAGTGACTGTGACTGTTGCACCTCTCTGCCTGTATTTCTACCACTCACCTGCCTAAGGCTTCAGGTGCCCCCTTTCTTCTCAGGTGGGTGCTGGTTGATGGCCTCCTTTGCTCCAGGAAGCCAGTGCAATGCCTGACCCCCAGTTCTCTCTGTCTTAGCCCATCTTGGTAGCTGTAGGGCATATAAGAGATGAGAAAGGTAAACCTGATAAGATGGGGACCAAATACTTGGCTTTAAACCCACAACACCCTGGGTCATTAAAATAATGGCATTACAGTTCTAACTTTCAGCTTGTTGAGAGATTCCATTTCAGGAGGTGTCCCAGTTGCCTGCCAGTTACCACTTTAATGTCTTGGGATTTCTAGCAGCCTTCCAGCACATGCTGGCATTTCAGATTCACTTGGTGCAATTAAAGAAATTACATGACTGCTAGTTTCTTCTCTTTTATCCCCCCTTAGATAAATTGCAGAATCCAACTTGATTAAAACATTTATTAAGTGAGATTTAATAGATTCCAGTAATGCTCTGTGTGTGTGTGTGTGTGTGTGTGTGTGTGTGTGCCTGTGTGCATTCATTATCCATTTCTTCCATATGTGCCAAGAATGGCCATGTGCATAGAGAATTGTTCACGGAACTTGCTTTATTCTGCAATTTACCAGCAATGTCAAATTAGGGGGTTTAATGGATTCCTACACAGAAATTCCTAGCGTGGTTATATCAGCAGCAAGTTTCATTAAAAAGGGCTATTTTTCTCTACTGGGATTTCAGTAAAGAGACAATGTTTATTTTTTCAGTGGAAAATTGATTGTAACTAAGAGGATACTTGGCTTGAAAGTGGGGAATTATCATATCATATGATTAAATGAAAGCTTACCTTGTTATAAGGTAACTAGACATATCCCAGTAGAATTGAGACAATGTTTGATTAAGCCAGATTTTCCTACTTTATATTCAAGGAACAAATTAAAGAATAATTGAGATCCTTTTCAGATCTTTTATAAGCTGCATATATAAAGCTTCAGCTCCAGGTGGCAAAGCAATTAGCTGATGAATAAAATCAACCCCACTGTCATTCGTCAGATGTTTAAATTCTATAAACCAGATAAATTAATGTGTTCCTTAAGCCAAATAAACGGTCATGCTCTCCATGTTACCACTCAATTCCCTGGGGGAATGGTTGGAAGCATGTTCATAGAAGGCCTAGGATCTACTTAATCAGAAAGGTTGAAATTAAGTTGCCCATTTGATTTTCTGAAATAAATGTCCATCTGGCACAAAACCCATTTTCCCAGCAAAGTTGTTAGACATGATGGTTTGGCTTATTTAGTAAACTCAGGATGGGGTTGGACTTGGCATTGCACTCTCCTGGCTGAAAGGTTAAATATCTTTCCATTTCCCTGTACTTCCCTGTACTAAGCAACTGGAAGTGCTCTGGTTTCATTTCTCCCTCGTTCCCAAGTATTAATGCAGAGAATGAGAACCTCTGCTCTCTTTGTCTTTCCAGATTTATTTCTCGAAGATGAGTTTCCTGGATGAGGGCAACTTACCGCCAGGAATGATGGCATGCTGGACTTTTCTGACATCGACATCTAGATAAGGTAGACTTGAGGCCCAGAGGACATTATTTTATCAGCTGGTGACTAACCTTTGTTGGTCACTTCTCCTGTTCTGCCTTGTTCATTATAAGTGTTGTTTTCAGGGCCTGCTCACTGATCTTTCTACTCTTTTCCACCTGGTTTGTTTGGATGGTGTTGATACCTTGGTCATTGTGGATGCCATTCTAAGTGTGTTCCTGTAACCAGCAGCATCGAGGGCCTTTTTGGAAATGCAGAATCTCAAGTCCCCTCCCCGCCCCCAGATCTATTGAACCATAACTTGCATTTTGTCAGATGCATGTGACATTCACGTTTGGGAGGCACTGTGTTAAAGGGCATCGTGTCTTCAAATATATCCAGGGTTGGAGTCATGAAGTGAAAGCATGCAGCCAATGCGAGTATCTAGTCTGTTGATTTTCTAAACCTTGAAGCTTCCTTTCTTTTTCACATTTTATTCCCATTAGCCAGTAGCACTTAAGAAATGTTAACAAAAAAGAAGAGCTGGAATTCATTTATTACAATATTGATTATTGGAGTCCAGCATTCTTCAGGAACTGTAGCAAAAATTGGCAATTATTTATAGAAATTGAATTTAGATCTTGCAGTCATTACCAAGAGCACTCTAGATGAATTTTCCTGTTGAACTGCCAGCTAGCTATTTACTAAGTGCAAAATATTGTTCCCAATATGGCACCGAAGAGAGGCAACTGTGCTGGATGCGGAGGCACCAGCTTCTCAGTAGGGGCAAGCAGTTCCACTTAGAGCTTGATTCCATTCTCTAGAAAAGGAAAAACTTGGAAGCAGATGATTCCAAGGTCTCTCTAAGGTCTGAATGTTCATGATTTGATGTGACTGTGGAAGTTTGAGTAAGATGTTTTGAATATATTAACACAGAATTAGTCCAGTGGCTGGAAACCAACCCCACAGAGAGGTTCTCCCGATGCTGCTGGAGTGCTATCACCCCTAGCACTCATTTTTCAGCCATTTGGAAATTATCTAATCGCGTGAATTCCCAGGGATCAGGAAGCCGATCTTCGTGCATGATGTAGGTGTGTGTGTGTGTATGCAGGGGTGTGCACGTGTGTGTGCACATTTGCAGCCGGTAGTGGCTATGTGAATATTCATGTTGCCCAGGGACTGGAGGGAATGAAACAGCAGCATAAATATGTTTTAATGGAAGAAAGAATATGAAACCCATGAAGAGCAGGATGAAACAAAACTCGACACAATCTTGGCTGTAAAATGAAAATTTGATGTTTTCCCAACCCCTGGTGTGTTGTATACTGTTATTGTGTTGTTGTTTTTTAAATCACAATATGTCTTTGCTCTCTCTTCCTTGCTCAACAAGTTCTATTCTCGTTTTCGTTTTTCATCTGGAGGCTTACTTTGGGGTGCATGGCTGCGCTGAAGAAGTTGGGCTAATTGTCCTTTGTTGCAGAGAGACATGGCCTTGAGGTTTGAAGAAGCATTGCTAAGAGAAGTTGGTTAAAGAAAAGGCTTCTGTGTTATACTCAGAGAGCAGTCCTCCAAAGTCTGTGTGCAGGGAGAGACGGATGCCCTGTGAGGCTCCTTCTCATCAGGGAATTGATTTGCGCACTGATTCCTTTGAAGTTGCCTTTCTGCCTTTCTTCTTTCTTAACACAAAACTGGATTAATTGCCTACTATGTGCTCGAAACTAGAGATACGGAGAGAAATAAGATGCCATCCCAGCCCTTAAGGGCTCATATCTAGCTGAGGAACGCATGGTCTGTAATTTCCATCTCCTGTGATAGCTCTTGCTCTGAATTTTATTGTAATGTGAGCATATAAGAAAAGTCATAATGGTTATTTGAGAGCAATTTCATTTTCTGGTTACATAGTGTTTACTCAGATTCGTGTAGGGATGTGTGTGTGTGTGTGTGTGTGTGTGTGTGTGTGTGTTGAAGGCTTTGAGTAACAGCTTAAGTGATATTAATAAAGCGGATTTCTGGTCTCTAGAGGAAGGCAGATTCTCAGTGTAAAGTGGGATGTATTCAGGTAAGTGGGTTTATGTCTTGAATTGAATATGGTAAAATTTATCCAGGGATCTTTATGGGGGCTGCCTTACTGGGAATCTTCTGGCTCTTAAAATTAATCTGTGCCAGTTTCTCTGTGTTTTTATTCTGGAGAGACAAATTTCCTTCCTTCAAGTTTTACAGGCGCGAGGTTGTCCTTTGCAGGTGCAGAGGCGTGCCGATTCTAGGGAAATGGTTCCCAGGCTTTGATGGGCAAAAACATCACCTGGAGAGCTTGTTCACAGTGCCGGTCCCCACTCTGTCTTCCTCACACCTTGAATACTGATGTGGAGTATTGATATGGTCGATATGAGAAGGGGGCCAGTGCTCTGCATTTAAGCAAGGTCCCCTAGGTGGTTCTGATTTAGGTGGCCTGAAGCCATGCTGGAGAACACTGGGATAGCATTTCTCCATTTGGATCATGTTGAACCTATATACTACATGCTTTCAAAGTGTTTTGAAATTCGTCATTGGAAGACTGCTATGCAAAGATATTAGTTTCATGATCTGACGAATAAAAGACTCATGAGGCCATATCCACGATGCTCAAGGATTTAGTCTCTGTAGTTAGACTATCTGGGTTTTAATTCCCATCCCTGTGGCTGCCGGCAGGAGGTCCTTGGGCAAGTCACTCAACCTCGCAAGCCTAGTCTCCTCAACTGTAAAAGAGGGATAATAATAATAATAATAATAATAATAATAATAATACCAATCTAATTAGGTGGTTGTGAGGATTAAAAGAACTTTATATAAAATGCTTAGCACAGGGTCCGGCACAGAGTAAAGGTTCAATAAATTTTGGCTGCCACTGATACTTGCTTGTAATAGCAAACAAAAATTACAGCAAATATGAACGCATACTTTTATGTCACCACTTTCTTGTTAGGTAACTGAGGATTTTGCAAAGAGTACTGTTAATCAGTCTAGAATCTCCAGGAAATGGTCATGGATTCTTTCTTTAAAATTTAAAAAAATATTATTTTAATATTATTATTATTTTAATCCTTACCCAAGGACATGTTTTTATTGATTTTAGAGGGAGAGAAAGGAGGAGAGAGAGAGAAAGAGAAACATCAATGTGAGAGAAACATCGATCAGTTGCCTCCTCTATGTGGCCCAAATGGGGACTGAACCCAAAATCTAGATATGTACCCTGACCAGGAATCAAATCCGCAACCTTAGGTGTACGGACGATGCTCCAACCAATTGAACCACCCAGACAGAGCTGGTCATGGATTCTTTAGTCACTTTATAGTGACCTCTTTGAACTGCTTATGTCATTTGTGTTAAATCAGGCTAGACTGGTGGTGGCCTTGTCTCATTGGTTGTGTGTAAAACTCTTCCAACTCTGGCCGCTCAGAGATGAGTACAGGATGTATCTTCCTCTTCTGGGGGTACACATTTTCTTCTGATGAAGCTGTCATTTACTTGATAAACTGAAACAGATAAAATCTCTGTTGAGGATTAATGCAGTTGACAGTGTTACACTGGAGAGAATGGTTGGCGTGGTCTCAGGTCAGTAACTGCAGGGAACAGAGGGATGAATGGTGGCGCCTCCTCCAGAGACACTGAGCTTCTCAACTTTGATTAGGTCTCCATATGCCGATGTGCTTCTCCTAGAAGTGGATTTAAAGCAAATCTTGAGATTGGCCTGATATATGATGGTTTGTTTTCTAGTGCTTTGCAAAATGCCAGCATACACTCACTGGATTTTTGGTTTTCTTAATAATTGAAATGAAGTATTATCAGAATCATGAGAAGTGATGAACAGACTTCTTGTTATTTCTGTCTCACACTAAGCTTTCCTCCAGTGGTCCTTAAATCATTGCCCACTGGAATCACAGACTCTGTTGAACTCCCAGAGTTCTGATTTAATTGGTCAGGTGTTAGACCTCGAGACTGAAAATTTGAAAAGCTCCTCAGGTGATTCTAACATTCAGCCAAGATTGGGAACCTTTGTTTACAGGACAATTCCACACTTTCTTATCTTTGTCTTAGTATGTGTACATTCCTTCGATATGTCAAAATTTGTTTTTCCAGCTTTTCCCATGTACTTTCTGAAGTTTTGAAAGGAAAGAGACTCTCTAAATTACCCTAACCCAGTTAGGGTAATTCTCAACCAGAGCTGATTTCATTCCTCTTGGGACATTTGACAATGTCAAAACTGACTTTGCCAGCGGGGAGTGTGTGCTACTGATACTTAGTGAGTAGAGGCCAAGGATGCTGCTAAACATTCTGCCTTGTAGAGGACACCCCCATAACAGGGAAATATCCTGCTCAAGATGTCAATGGTGCCAAGTTTGAGAAATCCTGCCTTAGACTTAATTCTTTCACTTACAAATGGGAAGACGTGATCCAGAGATAAGAGCTCGATTTGCCCAAGGATTCATGCATAATTACTGGCAGAATAAAAACCCTAACAATTGTAGCATTATAATGGAATCCTGCCCTTATGCGCCCCCTCCCTTTTAACCTGCTGTTCTAGAGAAATTTATCTTGTTCCCTTTTCTCCAATATCCTTAGGTAGTGATTGTTCCCTGTATTTTAGTATGTCAAATTTCTCAAATTAAAAAAATATATATCTAAGAAAAATTGCGTAGACTGAATTAGCAACCTTATTTTTCTCCCCCCTCCCTCTAGGACGGCATTGTACCAATTTAGTGCTGGGCCTGAATTTGGTTTGATCAGTAGCTCTGATTGGTAGTTATAGAAATCCATAATTAATTTAAAAAATGACCAATTGAGGTAATTGTTACTTCACAAATCTATTTTTGGTGAGTAAAAAGATTTTTAATTTAGGCACCCACAAACTGAAATTACAAAAGTGCTTCTTGGAAATGAAAAGGGTGGCAGAGTTTCCCAGGCCTCCTTTAGAGCAGGACGCGTGTCGGTGCACGTGTGGGCGCGTGTATGCGTGGGCGCGGCTCATGCACTCGTGTGTTGCCGGGGCACAGCCTCGGCCTCGGAGCTGAGAGAGTTTAGGAAGGTGATGGAGACGCCGCGGTCAGGGGCT
The DNA here is from genome assembly GCF_054644295.1 of Miniopterus natalensis. Taxonomy (NCBI): domain Eukaryota; kingdom Metazoa; phylum Chordata; class Mammalia; order Chiroptera; family Miniopteridae; genus Miniopterus; species Miniopterus natalensis. The sequence goes on from NC_142093.1 coordinate 35,629,857, forward strand.
GGAAGTCTGTCTTTCTTCACTTACCTGTTCTCTCCATACCCTCAGCTAAAGCGATTAACTGTGGTTGTCCTGGAACATAGGATTTGGAATTATGCATGTCTAATATATATATAAGACTATATATATATAGTCCCCCAAAATGTACACACACACTTTGATTATAAAGGCAGTATTTATTAAAATACATTTCCTTTTCAAAACTGAGCTATCAGCTGTTAAAATGTGTATACATTTCTTGGGACACCCTGTGTACTTGTATATATGTCTTCTCTATTTTCAATTACTTTTTCTGCTAACGCACTTTTTTTGGTAATAAAATGAAACCATTTATTCAAATACCATAACTTTAGAATCACCTGGGAACTAACACACTGGGGCACCATCCCCAGCGATTGCCCTTGGGGTCGGGTCCGGGAATGGATTGTTTAGAGTTCCCCCAGTTGAGTCTTATGTGCTGTTAGAATTAAGAATGACCATACAGGAGATCAGTTCTCGAACTCGTCTGCAGGTTGTGATCCCCGCCCAACTTCAAAAGCCCCCGACACTTGGGTCCACCTGCAGAGGTTCTGATTTGATTGGCCTGGAGTACCCGCCTGGGCTTTGGGAGTATTAAGAGTTCCCCAGGTGATTCAAGAATTGGAAGGGGCTGGGTGGTATCTCTGAGGATTTTTTGGGGTGTGCATCTTATTTTTGCTATTTTACCAAGCTTCTCCTGTCACTTGAAAGTTAATGAGGTGATATTGCTCTAAACTTTGAGCACAGCTGATTGTAGCACTAGAAGCAACAGTCCATCCCCTTCGGGGTGCAGTACAAGCAAAGTTACAAGAACACTAATTATAAAGATAGATTGTATTTTTAATTGTTAAGAAAAGGATGAGCTTGAAGGAGATTTTGCTTGTTAAGTCTGCTTTACCTTCACTAACCACTGTAAATAGATTCGTAAGGAATAAAGAGCTGCCTCTGGGGTGCAAATAATGCTAGGTGATAGGTACTAATAATTGTGTTTTTTTGCCTCCAATTACTTTTGTCTTCTCTTTCTTTTTTCTTTCTTTCTTTTGTAGGGTGGGGAGGGCCTCTTACACTTGTATCCTAACAGACTCCCACTGCAATGATGCCCAGGTTGAATTCTTGACTTTCTTTTGTTAGACCAGCCCTGCAGCTCTTTATGTGTATTAAAAATATGAAATGACTGACCCCTCTGCCATGACAAAGAGCCTTCCAGGAGTCGTAAGCAGCTGGGCCCTCCAGTATGATAGAGGCTAGGAAGGGTCTAGGGCTGGGTTTGCAGAGATGGGCTTGTGGCAGGGAGGCAGGCCAGGGTGAATCTGAAGAGCGTCCCAGCCACAGCCCTTTCTGGCTCCCTGCTTCTCCACTGAAGCCACTTGGGAGCAGTGTGGCCTTGCCTATGAGGGAAGCTAAGGGAACCTTCCCGGAACTGACCTGCTACGCGGGGAGCCCAGAGCCCGCAGCCGATGACAAGTGAAATATTTCACAGAATATAAATCTTTCAACTTGCAAATGTTCCTTTGGTGAGAAAGACAGTGGGTAAGGATTGGGCAGAATCTTTGCCCCAGTGAGTAAAAGTAAAGGATGGAGCCTCCTGCCTTTGTTCTGTGATTTCATAGAATGAAGTTTGTGAGAAAGATTCCCTGCTTATCATGGGTCCATTGACCATAAAGGGCTCCTGAATGGGAGGCACTGGTATCTCTCTTTATCTCACTGATAAAAGAAAAGAAACACAACACACACACACAAGCACACACACACACACACACACACACACACACACACACACACAGGAGTTATCTCTAGCTTGATGTAATATTCCACTGCGTGACTGCTTCCAGGTTGTAAGCTCTTCTGACAAAAGTCAAACAGAGAAACATATCTAGGACTGTTCAATCCTGCTTTCATAAGAAACTGTATGATCTATCCAATCCTTTTATGTTTGCTCTGGGTCTTTGAATTAGATTTTTGATTTTTTTTTTTTTTTATTACCATGGATGCATCTCACCTCCAAGGAGGTCACATATGAAATATTATTTTACAAAATTATTATGAAGTGTCCGTGAATGTGTGATTAGCATTGTATTTCCATTTTTGGATCTTTCTATAATATCATGCTTTCAGGATTTATTTAGAAAGGGAGAAAAGGAAGGATGTACAGGGAGCTGGGGGTGGAAGTCTAGGGAGCAAATGGACAGAGGTGCAGGAAAGAGAGGAAGGGGATGATTAGGAAGTTCCCCTCCAAATTGCCAAGGTCACAGGGAAGCAGGGGTTGCAGTCGGAACTCCTTAACTTGGCTCATAGGCTGGCAGTGGATTATCTCTTGGGTAATACTCCCTTTCAGGCACTGTATATTGTTCTACACCATTTTATACAAGGGACTTGAGTATCTGCAAGGGTCCTGGAACCAATCCCCTGTAGATTTGAGGGGTGAAGAGGCAACTGTGTAATACAATCACAGCATTTGATTAATCCAATTGCAATAATCAATTCCGTGCTGAGAATAAACCCAACTTTGGGAGGAGAACAGGAGAAGGAGTTGTCAGATGGGAGAACAAACAGATCCCGCTGGCAGCTTTAGCCCATCCTTAAAATCATGAGGAGGTAAGGATGGTCTAACTGCCAGCTCTACTCTTGTGCATCTGGAGTGGATTCCAGAGGTTGTGAAATACACTCAGAAGAGAAGGCACCCAGCTCCTAGAGACTTGGTGCTCATAGCCAGCCAGGACCACGCACATGAGCCTGCCTGTCTCCCCTGCTGTTTCTCTCTCTGAAGTTCGAAACTAGTCAGTTCTAGCTGGGCCAAGTGAGATGGTTCCTTCTTGACAGTCTTGGGAGCGTCTCACACTCCATGCTAGAAGAGGCTTCCCTTGCTCTGGGAGTGATCTTATGCCTCTCTTGTTTCTGGAATTCTGAGGGATCCTAGCCTCTCTGGGGCAAAATAGAGATTTCTGGTCATCCTGTAGCTGAATTTGGCTTAAATGTCAGCAGGCCATCACCACTGTTTCTCCAATTGCATCCCCAGTGAAATATGGAAGCAAACAAACTTTGACTCTGTGACTTTGAACAATAAAGGTCAAAAGTCAACTAGACACCAGACCTACAAGAAAATGCTTCATCATAGGGGCAAGATTCAGGGCTGTCATGACAAAGCTTTAGGGGCTCTACAAAAACAACTAAACAAGAGCTGGTCCTGGGAACATACAAATAGCCTATTATATATTATGACACAGAAAGTTCTTCAAATAAACAGATATAACCCATCAGGACTGGCACAATTACTTTGTACATAGCTTGACATAACAACATTTATGGAGACCCCTACTTGAGCATAGGGTTCTTTATTCTTGCCTGGCTGTGATAATGGAGCCCATAATAAACATATAGGGCACTGTGCTAAGTTCATTAGATATATGTTCTCATTTAATCCTCAGGACAGCCTTATGAGGTAGATCCTATTACCTCTCTGTTGTGTAGATGAGAACCCTTTGCTTTCAGGGAGTAAGTCATGTGTGTGGGCTCACCTGCATGGCAGGTGGAAGAGCCTTGTAGCTTGTGTTCTTATGGTCCCTCCCCCTTTAGAGGTTCTTTGAGGGATACTGGGTGTTGAGCTTCATGGATTTACCAAATATTGGTTAGTGGATGTGAGAGTAAAAATCCTCCTTTTCATTTAGATTAATTGTGCCAACAAGTTAACTGTGTGGCCATAGAGCTGAGAGAGACTAGCTCTCTAATAAGGTGCTAGGTGAAATGAAAAACAGCTTCTTAACTTCATTCTAATTGTTTTAAATCACAGTGTCGAATCTTCACGTGGAGTTCCTAGTTGTGGGTTTGGACCTACTTCCTCTTGAAAGGAAGGAAGTTGAGAAATCTACAATTCCTAGGTAGAAGGACAAACAGAACATCCCCTGTACCCTGACCAAAAATGATTAAAAAAAGAAATAGAAGTAGAATTCTCTCATTGTGAAGGGGAATGCTTGTTTTAAGGACTATTTCTCTCCAGGCATACTTCGAAGATATTGCAGGTTTGGTCCCAGACCACTGCAAACAAGTATTGCAATAAATCAAGTCATAATCTTTTTTCTGGTGGAGAGTCTTGTGTTCAATTAGTAAAAAATGCAACATCTGTGAAGCATAATAAAACAAAGCACAATAAAGGTAGGTATACCTGTATTTACCATTCAAACTAAGGGCACCTTCACCTGGTGCTTGTGCAACGAAATGTCCAGTGGTTCAGGTGTCTGAGTAACCAGACTCAGTGGCAGGGCAGGTTAGAGGTTCAGTTTAGGGAACAGCACAGTGGGCCAGAAGAGCTGGCCCTAGTTCTGCTACCAAGCCCCATGGCTTGAACCAGCTCCCATCATCTTTTCTCAGCTTGCCTAACTGTTTGGGATTATAGTAAGACTACCTGCCCTACTCATGTCAATGCTCGTAGATGTTTCTGGGGGACATGTCAAATAATGGAAGTCAACTTGTAACTGCTGTTTTGTGTCGCTCATTTGTTCATTCTAAACAGTTGGTTCATACTTCTAGTATGCAAGGTACTGTGTTTAATTTTAACTCATTTTTACAATGATCCCATGAGGAAGATATTATTCTTATCCTAATTCTGCATATGAAAAAACAGGAGCACATAGGAACTGATTTGTTCAGGGTCACTTACAAGTAGTATGTGGTAGAGTCAGACTCGAACCCAGGTTGTCTGAATCTGGATAATATGTTTTTAACAGCTGTGTTTTTTGCCACCTGACTTCCTCCAAAGTATGATCAGTTTTGACATCTCTCTTTTTTGGGAGATGAGTTCTTGTCTTTCTGAAGAGGTGATGTGTTTGTGTAGCCTAAGGGAGGTTAGAACTAGAGCTTAATTGTTGCAAGACCCTGTGGCCTTGAGATTTCATAATCTTGCCTTGTGGAAAATCTGGAGAGGTTTGAGGACTTCTGGTGTTTTCATTTTATTATACATTTCAGATGCACTACTTTCCCCCCTAAATAATATGATATTAAATGCCGGTGTTGATTTTTGTTAATTATAAAATTACTGTGTAGTAATATTACTCACTTATATTATTGATAGTCTATATGTGACTTGTAGCTGAGTTCTCTGCTTGACAACAGCAATTATTGGCATGCATCTCAATATCCAACAGAATGTAGAAATGTAATAATCAGTACTCATCACAAATCTATTGATTTTACTTGTTTTTTTTTATGTGTTTTTTCTTATTACAATTTTTGCATTTTGTTTGCTTTTGAGCCCATTTATTTCTGAGCTTGTTCTTCTGCTAAGCCCAGTTCGCTGTGTTTCTCAAAGTAACTTGAAGAGAAGTATATTGTCCTGTCTGCTTAGGTCTGGGTGTCTGACTGTCCAACTGGGGTTAGAGATTAAAAGACAATTCTCCCTTCCTCCTTATTTTTTTGTCCGAAAGTCAGCCATCAAGTTGAAGCTAGAATTGTAGAAGTGTGTACATCTCCATTCAAGGAAACTGCCTAAACAAATTGGAATTTACTGAAAGGCACTGTTCTCTAATTCTGACTGAATTTACACCTAATACTTCTTGAATGTAGCTTTCTCATAACATGGGGGCATCGGCGCTGAACACAGATTCTTTTGGAAATGTTAATGTTGGCATTTTCTAATATCCTCTGTATGTGTGTGATGGGTGTGGTGGGTGCAGAGAGGGCCAGGATTCACAGTGTTCAGATGAGGACAGATAAGAATCCTTCCACTAGTAGGCCATTCACAGGAAGCCTAATCAACACTTCGGAGGGGAAGTTAGCAGCCTTTCTCTTGGCCTGACGGCTGCTTCTCCTGGAGGTGGTGAGGTTGTCAAGCCTCATTACTGGAAAGTTCATCTTGTTAGATTTCCACTTAGAGCAGGAAGATGTGTTAGGAAATAGCTCAGGCTCTGTGGCAATTCTGACACCAAATTTAAACAATGACATTTCAAGTGGTGGTCAAGGAGTTTTGTTTATAGCTTCATTTAAAAATGTGAAAATTAATGACTGACTGAGGAAGTCATCACATGTGCGTACTATTGGATTAGATTTAGCAGATTTAATCTTGACTGAATAATGAAGTGAGGTTGGCATGAGTTTCAGGGTTGAAACAGAAGTAGAAACAAAACCAGTGATGGGCATAGGCTTGAGATATAATGTATTATATATGCGCTAGCCAGGTTTATGTTACATTTATAAATAAACCCAGAAATCTCAGGGGGTTAAGGCAAAAAAGGCTAATTTCTTGCTTTCATAAAGTCCAATATGGGGTAGGCGATTCTCTGGGCAGTACTCCCTCTCTCTTGTTAGGCTGCTATCTCAGCATGTGGCTTCCAGGATTGTTGAGGCAAAGGACTAGAGATCAGTTCTTTATGCAGCCTCCCAGAAGAAATATCACTTCACACATTTTTCTGGCTATGACTAGTCTCATGGGCCCATCTAACTGCAAGGGAGCTGGGGAGTGTAGACTTGCTGTGTGTCCAGGAAGGAGAAAAAAACTGAGTGGGTGAGCATCGCACACCTCTACTGCACATAGGAAGCTAGTGCATGTGGTCAGAGTGGGATCTGGGCAATGGTCAGAGACTGATATTATGGATATTCAGCAGGGGATGCAGAATTCCTAGGAAGTCAAGTATGGGCTACCATTTTCTCTTTTTGCAACAATGACAACCTGAACAGCCCTGGGATGGCACAGTCCTCTTCCTCCTACTTCTGGCTATGGGTCAACTTCAATTTGGATTGATGTGTGTTAAACCTAATAAGATGTTAATAAAAGTTTATTAAATGAATAACCCTCTTCTGATACCTCCCTTGGCTACTGGCCCTGCCTTAGAGGGACTGTCTACTATTCAGGTATAGGTCCCTTACTCCATTCTGGTCCATCTCCCTAATGCCCTAACACCCTCCCAGGCTTGCAATGGTAATCTTGGTTCTGGGCCCTCACTCCATCTTTGAGACCCATAGCTGTATGGCACAGGTGGTAAGGATGTAGTGAGACCTTATCAATATGTTTCTCCAGACCTTCAGCTGTGCTCTGTCTATATAGAATGCAGAGAGGGCCTCTGCCCTTCCTCCCTGGTGAACTCCTACTGCTTCTCACATAGTATGGTGGTTGAGAGTCCTTTTAAGAGGTAGACTGCCTCGACCCAGGTCTTGCCTCTATCCCTAGAAAACACTGAGATCCTAAGCAAGTGACTTAACCTCTTTGTACTTCAGTTTTCTCATCTGTGGGTATATTTATACATACTTTTTAGCATTGTGACGATTGAGTGAGTTAATACATGAACAGCACTTAGAACAGTGCTGGGTGAGTGATTACAGAATATTAGCTATTGTTACACTTCAAGACTCAGTTCAAATGTACCTGCTTTCCTGAAGTTGCTTCTTTTCTCTGTTCCTTCAGTGTTTTGTAATGCTTCTATTATAACCTTTATCATGTTATATTATAATAATTAATTTACCCATTTTTCTCCTTTGCCAGCCTGTGATTAATCAAGTGCAATGTAATGCTCCCCATTTACCCTAGTCCTTGAAAGAGTATCTGACATACAAAAGAGATTAAAAAGTGTTTTCTGAATAAAAGGGCAGAAATTGCTTGGAATTCACCAGTATTCAGTTCTCTTCTCCTTCCTGAGTACAAAGCAAAGCTACATTTCTGAGCTCCCTTGCTTCTAGATGAATCATGTAACTGAGTTCTGGTCAATGAAATGATGTGTGCCATTTTTAGACTGGCCATAAACTTACAGAGCCATCTTCCATGCGCCTGCTCTCTGCCTCCCATCCAATTGGCTGGAAGATGGTAGCATCTTAGAATAGGAAGAGACCAAATCCCTGAGTTACTGCTTGGATAAGAGGTATCAGGACGTTTAAATTGTGTCAGGCTTCTGAAATCTGAACCTGGTCATTATAGCAATTAGTGTACTTACTTGGTTAATAAAACAAGAATCTGGGCACAACAGGTGTATTTATGTAGATGTCATGGCATGATATGATTCAGTCTGCTGACAAAGACTCTCAGGCCAGAACAGCATGTTGGGCCAGACCATAAGAGAAATAGAAATGTACAGAAACAACTGAAACCCAAGGAAAATTGGTGATACCTGGGGAGGAGCAGCCAGCCTGCCCACCTTCTTCTCAGTAGGAAGTCAGCTCCCACTTAAAAGCCTGTATTGGGGTCAAATGTGGATTTTCCTGAACTTCAGTTATCCCTCCTTCTGTTCTCCCTAATGGGAGTAGCCATTGGGTATGATTCTCCTCTTTCTGGTAAGTTATTTAGAGAAAAAGCTGACTTTCCTTTCACTACACAAAGCATCATCCTGAGAAACAATTACAGTTCCTTTTAGAGCTTTGGTTCCTTCATAGGTACCTATTGTCCTCATAAATGGAACTGCTCAAAATACAAAAGCATTTATTTCCTCTTTTAGCTAATTTAATTTTTATAGCCCTGGTGAGAAAATACTTTATATTTTACTTGTCTAATGCGATTTTAAGATAGTTTGTTCTTGGATTCAATTTTGTTTTCATTTTCTAGAAAATCAATTTAATTCACAGAAGGATCATTTATTTAATGGCTTTTCTTGCACATGGTTAATGCTTAAGCATAAGATCAGATATTCTTCTGAGTAGTATCTTCACAAGGCTCAACTGGAGAAAGTGTAAGATGGGGGAAATCCTCTATATTTGGCAAAGCCTCTTTCAACTGGACGGACTGAGATGGAAAATCAATTTGAATTGGTGAAGTTGAATTGCAGGCTATTTTTCAAAGAGATTCCTGTATAATTTCAAATTGCTCAAACTAAACTTACGAGAGTGTAGGCTAACAAAGGGTTTTAGGTTATCTCCACCTAGCGTTCTAGTACTTGGCATGTATATTTTTATCTCAGGCAATTCTCTTGGGTTCTTGAAAACTCTTTTCCCATAAGTCTTTTAAACATTCTCCTACCTCAACATATATGACAAACACAGAGTCAACATCATACTAATGGGTAAAACCCCAAAGCATTTCCCTAAGAACAAGAACAAGACGGATGTCCACTCTCACCACTCTTATTTAACATAGTACTGGAAGTCCTGGCCACAGCAATCAGACAAGAAGAAATAAACACCATCCACCTTGGAGAGGAAGAAGTAAAACTGTCATTATTTTTGATGACATGAAACTATATATAGAAAATCCAAAAGAACCCACCAAAAAACTACTAGAACTGATAAATTAATTCAGTAAAGTACAAATTTAACATTCAGAAATTGGTGGTATTATTATACACCAATAATGAACTATCAGAAAGAGAAATGAATAAAACAATCCCATTTACAATTGCAACAAAAAAAATAATGTACCTAGGAATAAATTTAACCAAGGAAGTAAAAGACCTGTACTTGGAAAATTATAAGATACTGAAGAAAGAAATTGAAGAAGATACAAATAAGTGGAAGGATGTACCGTGTTTATGGATGAGAAGAATTAACATCATCGAAATTTCCATGCTACCCAAAGCAATCTATAGAGTCAACTCAATTCCTATTCAAATGCCAATGGCATATCTCACAGAAACTAGAACAAATATTCCAAAAATTTATATGGAACCACAAAGACCCTGAAAAGCCTTAGGAATCTTGAGAAAGAAGAACAAAGTTGGAGGTACCATGCTATCTGATATCAAACTATTTTACAAGGCCTTAGTAATCAAAACAGCATGCTACTGGCATAAGAACAGGCATATAAATCAATGGAACAGAACAGAGAGCCCAGAAATAAACCCACACATATTGGTCAGTTAATATTTGGCGAAGGAGGCAAGAACATACAGTGGAGTAAAGACAGTCTATTCAATAAATGGTGTTGGGAAAACTGGACAGATACATGCAAGAAAATAAAACTAGACCAACTCCTTATACCATACACATGAGTAAGCTCAAAATGAATTAATGACCTAAAGGTAAGTCTTGAAACCATAAAAATCCTAGAAGAACACATTGGCAATAAAATCTCGAACATTTCTCACAATAATATTTTTTTCTGATACATCGCCTTGGGCAAGGGAAACAAACAAAAAAACCAACGGGACTACACCAAACTAAAAAGTTTTTGCACAGCAAAGAAAATCATCAACAAAATGAAAAGGGAACCCACTGTATGGCAGAACATATTTGCCAATGAAACATCTGATAAGGGGTTAATATCCAAAATTTATAAAGAACTAATAAAACTCAACACCAAATAAACAATTCAATTAAAAAAATGAGCAAAGATTCTGAATAGACATTTCTCTTTAGAGGACATATAGATGGCAAATAGAATATGAAAAGATGCTCATTGTCACTAATCATCAGAGAAATGCAAATTAAAACCACAATGAGATAATCACCTCACACCTGTCAGAATGGCTACCATCAACAAATCAACAAACCAATGATGGCAAGGGTGTGGGGAAAAGGGAACCCTAGTGCACTGCTGGTGGGAATGCAGACTGGTGCAGCCACTGTGGAAAACAGTATGTAGTTTCCTCAAAAAATTAAAAATGAAACTGCCTCATTAACCAGCGATTCTACTTCTAGGAATATATCTGAAGAAATCCAAAACACTGACTTGAAAAAAATATATGCACCACTCTGCTCATTGAAGTGTTATTTACTATAGCCAAGATCTGGAAGTAGCCCAAGTGTCCATCATTAGGTGAGTGGATAAAAAAATCTGTGGTACATTTACACCATGGAATACTACTTGGCCATAAAAGAAGAATGAAATCTTACCTTTTGCGACAGCATGGATGGAGCTGGAGAGTATTATGCTAAGTCAAATAAGCCAGGCAGAGAAAGACAAATACCATATGATTTCACTTATATGTGGAATCTTATGAACAAAATGAACTAATAAACAAAATAGAAACTGACTCATAGAGACAGAAAACAGACTGACAGGTATCAGAGGGGAGAGGGTTGGGCTCGGTGAAAAAGGTGAAAGGATTGAGCAAAAAACAAATGAACCAAAAGACACAGAAAATAGTATGGTGATCGCCAGAGGGAAGGGTGGGAGGGGGGTGAGGTAGAAGAGGGTTAAAGGGAGGACAGATGTGATAGAAGGAGACTTTGCCTTGGGGTGGTGAACACAGGATGCAATGTACAGATGATGTACTATAGAACTGTACACTTAAAACTTGTATAATTTTGTTAACCAATGTCATCCCAATAAATTCAATAAAAAAAGATAAAACCTCACCCCCCCCCCCAAATTTTTTAAAACTTTGTAATCATTCATCTTTCTTTACCACAAGACTGGCCTGTGCCAGTATCTGGTTCTTTTCTCATAGGTCTACCATTTCAGCTTGTTATAAAAGCATTTAGTTATAGATTATGCAATGATAACGTGTGCTGCATTCCAAGGACCTATATTTTCTATATATAGGTGAATAGCAACTAATTACTGCATTGATTTTTCTCTACTCTAATATTAAATAATATACTAATCAACATTAAAAAATTCTCCATATGCTTTTATTTACTGTATTAGGAAGGACTATTAGCAAAAGTGAATGCCAGGCTGGTCCCAGTCTGCATAATTATAATTTCAGAATTAAAGGCTTTTATTTATTATATTATTTATTATGTATTATTTTTATAAGAGAACATGTATGTAGAAAATCACAGAGGTAGAAAAAGTAATTCTTAGAAGAAATGGGTGTAGGGAACAAGTAAAGGAAGGGCCTTAGAGGAGGGCAGAGCTATAAAATGGAATTATCCTGGGTCCCAAAAGAGCATGTAAAAAGCTGCTCACTAGTCAGGAACATCCATATGGGGGTCTTTCGTGCTCACAAAATAAAATGGCAATAAGTTAAGTCCTTGAGATTTTGGCATTTGTTATAGAAATTAGCATTATCCTATCGAATACTGAACACTTTATTTCAATGCAACCAACTACTATTGAGAACCTACTATTTTTCCATTGGAGAAACAAAGACATCTAAGATCCGGTCACTGTCCTCAGGGAACGTGGAGTCTGGGGATAAAGATGTGTATATTTAATGGTAATTAAAATTTATGAGTTACAGGAGATGAGTTTAATTTTGAACGTGCTGATTTGAAGGGTGTGTAGAGTATTCAAACAGCACTATTTTATATGCAAATAGAAGGGACTACAGCTAGGAAGAGATCGGCTAAATTTGCAGTTTGGGGAGGGTCAGACCAGCTTCTTAGAAACAGTTTGAAGACTTTTTGGAAAGTAAGAGAACCTTCAATCACCTTCCTAAAGATGCTTTTAGATGAAGCCACACTGGGCTCTCTGAGGGCTCAATCTGCTTTTGAGATCTGAGCTCTATGACCTCTTGGCTATTGACCTCATACTGCAAAAGCAAAGAGATGGGGAACATCCTTATATCTCTAGATCTCCATTGTGTTTTACAAGTTACTTTCCCATACGTTAACTACTTTGAGCTTCATATTGGCCCTGTCCTGTTGGCAGGAGAGTTCTTATTCCCACTGCACGTTCCCTGGCCTTGCCCACCAGTGAGTAGGAGGGAAATCTCGTTAAGTGGTATGACCCAACTCTGAAGGTGTTCAGCCCCAGCTTGGCATAACTGTGGGATCTCTGGAACTCATTTAAGGATTCAGTCCTCTGTTTCTGTGATCCCCTGAGGGCATCTCACTAGGGTTCAAGAGCTAGGCTTCACATATTTTTCCACTGGGGTCTCCTTGTGCTGGCAAATCACTCCCCACTATACCAGGCCCACAGGGTTACTCCCAGTGAGAGTGAAGGGACTGATGTGGAAACACCCTCCTCTGCCCTTACTCCTTCTATCAGACCTGACATCATCCTGAGGTGTTCCTGAGGTCATCCTTTTCTAGCAAAGAAATGGCTAACAATGCCTGAAAATAGCTAACTGGAGGGAGGGTGTCACCCCCACACTAGAGGTATTCAAATCTCAGTTTTGAAGCTACCAATTGACAGTTCTATGTACACACACAAGCACACATACGCACAAATATGTACACACACCGGGACTAAGAGAAATGAACTAACCTATTCAGGCCACCCCATTTTTGATAAACTGAGATATAGAACCCAGGACTTTTGACCCTGTGTATAATGGTCTTCCTTGTGCCTCATCCTGATTTAAAGAAAATTCTATCAAAACATTGGCCAAATAGGCAGAATCATCTGCTAGAATCTCAGATCAGCACCACAGTAGAAATCCTGCTCTCTGCTTCATTCGCCTGGGCTCAGGGGGGCTGCCATGCCCAGAACTGGGCACCATCAGGAGAGTCAGAGGAATAACAGGGGCTTTGTCATAGAAGCTCCTTGAAATCTTTCCCCAATGTGAGTGGTGTCAGTGTTTTTTCATTATTTTTGCCTGTGGTTTGTAACTTGTCATAAGAATTAGCTCCGGTTTAATGGAGGGCCTCCTGTTGGGGTAAGAGGAGGAAGTGTTGTGGCCTCTCAAAATGCCTTTTATAAGATTCTGACATTCTAGGTCTTTGCAGATACAGCTGGGAACAGTAGCACATGGTGAGGGATGAATCCACTAAATGTTCTGAGTCCAGCTCCCTCTCCGCCTCTAATCTGGAGCTTGCTTACAAGTCTTTTGGGGAGTAGGAACAGCCAGTTTTTCTTTTTAAAAAAAAATCTCTATTTGGGGGTTGTACTGCTTGAAAGCAAGAAGGCCTCTGGGTAGATTATGATGTGCTTCTCCCACCACTTTCTTGGAAAAGGGCATCTAGTCCTCAAGTTGATTCTCAGCTCTGCTCTGGCCCTTTAAAAAGCTTCTCTTATCAAATTATACCTACCTTGTGTCCATTTTCTCTTCTCTGTGCTGATTGGAGGCACTAATTCATACTCAAGTATTGATAGTTAATGGGCTACAGTGTGATAAAGTTCCTTGAAAACGTTCTCACATTTTTCCGGGCACTTGCCTTGCCTGAGTAAGTCACAGTAGCCTCCCTTTCTTCTGATTGCCTGGGCAGGTTTTTTAGTTTAGTGAGCATAACTACCTGGAGAGCTAATAAATGTGCAGGTCTACTGCCAGAGATTCTGGCCCGCACATGGGTGAAGAGGTTTATGATGTCATGGTACCATATGAAAAGTGGTAAATGCCACAGATCTTTCTCAATACCCTCCCACCATGCCTGAAAATCTCCCCATTAATTTTTTCAACAAATATGCATTGAATCCTTGCTGTTTGGAAGGCCCTGCCTAAGCTTAGAGCCAGGAGCCGGGGGCCTGCCCTACTTCGGGAGCTTGTACTCTAGTGGTAGAATCAGGAGGTGTGCACGCACACACACACATACACACACACACTCTAATAATTACCAGTAGAAGACAGCGTAGGCAGGAGGAAGTGGTTTATGAGTGCTGGGGTCAAGGAAAACTGTGGGGCAGTGTACTCAAGGTGTGGTTCTTAGACCAGCAGCTTCAGCGTTACCTGGAAAGTAGTAAGAAATTCAAATTCTCAGATCCCACTCCAGAGCCTTTTGCCTGGAAGCCAGTTAACCTGGGAGCATCCTCTGTCTTTGCTTTTATACCACACGCTCTGCCCCCTTCAGTCCTGGGCACTCATAGATCCCAGCTTAGTGGCGGTGATATAAAGAAGCGTTGGAAATAAATTTTATCCATAATTCCAACATCCAGAGTTAACCACTCTTACTGTTTGGTGTATATCCATTCAGACTTATGCCCATGCAATTATAGACATGTAATGAAAAAAATGTTGAACAAAATTCTATTAAACTGTAATACTGTCTTTTATTTTATTTATTTATTTTTCTGTCTTTTAAAATTTTTTGCCCCCACTTAATAGTAATGGTGAACTGTCCTTTCATGTAAATAAAAATACTTTACCACATTAATATCAGTAACAGTACAGCATTTCTTTACAGGGATAGACTGTTTAACTATTTAAACTATTTAAATGTTTAACTATTTTGAGTGGCACAACTCTTTACAAATTTTTAGAACTGCTAAACAGCTTTGAGAAGAATATCTTTGTACATACATTTTTGTGCATATCTGAGATAATTAAACTTAAGTAGGCTCTTTTTTGTAATGTGTTCTTCATATGTAATTCACAGAATATTCATGTCAGAGAGACTGGTATAAGAGATGAAGACTTCCCATTTAATAAGTGTTATTAATTACGCCACCAGTCTTCCATTTTAAAATCAAAGTACATGAAAATAGAACAAGTTGGGCTAAAGTAGTTTTCCTTGATTAATGGACTTAAGCCCATTGGTAAAGGACCTTGGCAGTTGTCACGGGACCAAAAACACTCTTGCAAATACAGGTGGTGAGATAAAACTCTAGTGTGTGTTTCTCAGATTGTTGCTTGCTCAAACTTACATCTTGACTTGTTGGAAACTAAAATGAATTTCTAAAATAAGTGGAAGATCAGCTTATACGACTCTGATTTTAATATAAGTCTATGCACAGTATCAGCAGATTCATTAAGAAGTCTGCTGGTAGTGATGTTAAGAAGGCTGGCAGATTTTCAATGCAGATTGACACTGTTCAAGACAGAGTCATAACTGATGTTTATTCAAGAATCCTAAGACATGTCACAGATTCTGTGGAGAACATCTGATATTTATAGAGAGCTTGAAGTAAAGTCCTGGGAAAAATATGTTCCAGACGGTTACAGATGTTCTCATATCAAATCATATTTCTATGAGAAGTTATGTAGCATGTTCGACTGATGGTGCAGCGAATGCAAAGGGACAATTTAAGGTTTTCTTCCTGTTAAAAAATAATTGATTCTACCGACTTTATGGATAGTGTTAGTCACATATTTTGAGTCTTGCAATGGTGGATTTAGGTGTCTGAACCTCCAGTTAATCCAGCAAAAAATTCAGTCACTTGAGTCCACTCAGAACAATTTGCATGCTACAGACCAAGTAGAAACTCCCAGAATATTACTGAATGTTTGACCAGATTAAGTACATTTTATAGGTCCTCAGGTATCAGTCACATCAGTGCATACATGATTGTTTCAGATGTTGGCTCCATGGCACTAGGCAGGGAAGAGAGCTAAAAGGAAGGCTGTAAGAAGTGTTGAAAGGCCTTGCCATTCTCTTGTGGGAACTAATGGAAATGCAGAACATGTTCCCACACTGAAGATTCTGTTATAAATGCCAGACCAATAACAAGGGCACCCAGTGAATAGTCATGGAGGCTTGAGGTTCTACATACAGTTCAGTTTTTATTTCTGAACATTTTAATATTATTTTATGTGCATAGAATTTGACCTCGAAATATACCACAGTTCAGAATATGGTTTCTGAAACCATCAAAATAAGACAGAATCAAGAAGATGGAGGGAGTTTAAACATTTTCTGTATAAAAGGGTCTCTCAAAGCCAAATATGACCTATTGATATTATTCTAAAAGTTTCTTCAACTGTGAATTGAGGGTGGATTGAGAAAATAGGTTGTCATTCAATGACATATTTAAGGTGTAGGCATAGTCTCAGTGTACTTCCCACCTGCCTTATGTTTTACTGAAGCACGTCAAATATCAAAAGTATTTCTAATCTGCCAAAGTAATTTCTACTGAGATCTAAAACACCCATATTGCAAAGCCAGGCTTAATTCAGTGTTGAGAAGTTTAAAGAATTACTAAAGTTTAGTGTGGCCTAGGCTATGATCAATTGGTGTGTTTACTTCAGGCCTGAGCTGGTGAATGAACAGTGGCTTAAGGAGTCAGGAGCAGGGGGACAAGGAGGTGGCTTCGGGTGCTGAAATTGGCTTTGCCTCATCCAGTTTTGCCCATGATCTAGGGATTTTCCTAGGGTGCAGGCCTTTCAACACTAAAACCAGGTCAGTAATCTCCCTGGAGGTCACCAAGGCTGACCTTGTGAGAACCAGATCCACCTCTCTGCCTTATCTCTCATAATCTTCATAATCTTTTCCCTTTCAAGGCTACCTCTAAGAACCATTTAAACAAGACTTCCCCTGGATATCACCTTGGAAAACAGGTACTCACATGTACCTGCACACAAAAATATGTCCATATTTCTTCCTCTTTCCCCACCCCCAACACATCAACACACACACACACATACACACACACACACACACACACACACACACACACACACACGCTATGACTGTCTGTCTCAGGTCCTGCCTTCAGTATCCATGTTAGGAGGCACAGAGAAATAGAGATGCTCAAAGAAAGAATCTTACAAGAAGGGCTTACTCTGGACAAATCACTTAGTGGGTGCTGAGAGCACCTGGGATGGTGTGATATGGAGATGAGACTAGATCCTGACCTCAAGGAGTTTGTCCTACATTAAGAGAAATAATAACAAAGCAGCAAACAGTTCCAACAGTAGAAATGTAATGTGATAACTGTCTTAAGAAAGGTACCAACATGGGGCGGGGGACGGGACGGGGTGGAATGGGTCATTGGGGAGAAAAAGGGACATCTGTAATATTTTAAACAAAAATAAACAATAAAAAAGAAAGAAAGATACCAACAAAGATTTTTAGCAGTTCAGAGGCATCATATTTTTAGTTTCTTTAGTTCACAGACAGGTGTATTTGTATTGAGTTTTAAAGAAATAGTAGGTGGTGATAGGCAAAGATGGGGGAGGCAGACTAAGGGGTGTGCAACTCACTTGAGACAGGGTCCTACCCTCAAGTCACTTAGCTCTTAGAGGGAGACAGAAAGGTAAACGTTAGGGCCAGAGGAGTTCAGAGAAAGGGAAGGTTTAGTTTGATCTGTGGCAGGGAGGCAGGAGAGGTGAAAGGGGGGACCTTGAAGTAGACTAAGTTTTTAATGAACAGAGGCAAGTAGGAGGACATCCTGGAAGGGTAAGCAGAAGGTTGGAGGCAGAAGTGAACACTGCCACAATTTCTGACACTGACACTCGAGGCATGGCGTGTGAGTCTGGGAGTGTGGGAAAGGGTTGGGCTGAAAGGATGGCCCAGATGACTGAGCTGTAGAAGGCCAACCTGGTAGAGTGCAATGGGGTGTGAGCTTGGCTTAAAAAATGAGGCTACTAGGATATTGTAGAGACTTTTTTGGGTATCTTGGGTTACATGTTAAAAGAACCAGTTTAGAAAGTTTCTCCTGTCAGTTGTGTACAAGACGGCTCAGATGGGGGAGAGAAAAGGAGACCCTCTCTGAGGGTCCTTTCAACAATCCCAGCAAGAGTAAATGAGCATGGACTGGGCATGGGTCCTTGGGGATGCAGAGACAGGAGGAAATCTGGTAGATATTTCGAAGGAGGATATGACAAATGGATTTGTTGACAAATTGTGTAAAAGGGATGAAAGAAGAATCAATTTACTTATCTTTAAAGTAAAGGTTTTTCACGATGATCTGTAACATTCCTTTCTGTTCTGGGAATTCATGACTTCCAGGTTTCTAGACTTAGCAACTGGAAAATACCAATACTTTCCTTCCTTCTTCCCAACATTCAAAACTTTTTATCTAGTAATAGATATTTTTAAGGAGTAATGATGTACCTTTATCTCTGGAATACTTTTTAGTTGAGTAAGAGAGATGTACGTTTAAACAAATAATTATAATCTGGTGTGACAGGTCCTATGTGGGGGTATGGTCAAAAGACTTGGAGAAAACCAAAGAAGCACAACCAAGTCTGCCTGGGAAAGTAGAGACAAACTGATGTTTGAGCTAGTGCATGAAGGATGGTCAAGAGTTCGTTAGGCTAGAAAGTGGGGTGGGAAGAAAAACAATGTAAGAAGCATAAATGAGTGATGCGTAGGACACTACCAGGGACTTATATGGTTTGAAATTAGGGTTGACTGGGAGAGAGGGATAGAAGGGGAGAGAAAGGAAATAAGAGGTTTAGCAGCAAAGTTAGGTTGTGGCCAAATGAAGAAGGACCTGATTCCATGAAAGGAAAATGGACTTGATCCTAGAGATTTTCCAGGGAGGTAGTGAGTTGCTAATCTGTGTTTTAGGAGGTAACTCTGGTTACCTTGGAGAGGGTGGACTGCAATGGCAAGAGGCTGTAGACAGGGGAACCAACAGGAGGCAATTATTGTTGCATAAAGACATGGTGCATAAATGGGTTATTTGTGAAGTACTGGGGAAAAGCTGAGTTTAACTTTGATACTTAAGTTTTAAGAGGTGGCAGGGCATTCACTTATAGATTCATTTTTTCCTTTGCACTCAAATCTTTATATAATTTTTTCAGGCACTGTACTGGGTGCTGAGGATAAGATAAATCAAATACTTCTGTGACTTTCAGCTTATTTGCAATGGCTCTAACCTTTTTTACAGTCCTAGCACTCATAGGGACATGACATACACTTATGGGAGTGGCAATGGCAGGGTATGAGCAGGATATGAGAAAGGAGTAGGGGCATGGAGGAGGGAGCATACCATCGATGGGGAAATAGCAGAATGCAGAGTGTTGAGGAGGGAGGTGTGTAGATATCCCTTCTTCCTTAGGTGGTTCTGGTGAGCCTATTTAATTTAGAAGACTTTGAGGTTCAAGTAACAAGATACCATACTCAAAATAGCTTAAACATAATGGTGCTCATTATGATATATAACAAGAACTCCAGGACTGGCCAACCCAGTGGCACAGCAAATGCCACTGAGAACCCAGAGTTCCTATACCTCTCTCCTCTGCCATCCTTACCATGTTCCTGTCACGCTGTCTCCCCTCGTGGTCACAGATGGCTGCTGCAGTTCATCATATGAAGAGGTGGCTATGTCTAGCAGAAGAAAAAGTAGTCATTCTTCCCTGTGTGTCTTTTAAAAAAAACTGTATATCTCTATTGATTTCAGAGAGAGGAAGGGAGAGGGAGAGAGAGATAGGAACATCAGTGACGACAGTCATTGATCAGCTGCCTCCTGCACTCCCCCGACTGGGAATAGAGCCTGCAACCCGGGCATGTGCCCTGACCAGGAATCAAATCGCCACCTCCTGGATCCTAGGTCAATGCTCAACCACTGAGCCACACCTGGCCCGGCTGTGTATTTTTTTTTAAAGGGCAAACAAACCTTCAGCATACTGCTTCTGTTTCAGTGGCCAGAAATGGGTTGGATGCTAATGCTGAACCTATCACTGGCAAAGGAAATGGGGAGGCAGGAAATAACAGAAACAAAATCATCACTATTTGCAGAGAAGACAGTGAAAATGGCTTTTGAGTGGGCAAACATTCCCTCTCCTTAAAATTGCTGGCTTTGGGAAACAATCTCAGCTTTTGGAAATAGAGTCTTGTGTTGAATATACACAGTTAGGACTAGAGATATAGATTTGAAAGATATAGAAAGATGATAGAGATTTTTTTATTAACCTGATATGTTTTGTATTTTATACATCTTAATTCATGGCACCCTCACCAAGAAACTAACAGGCAAGCCATTTTGTTGAGAAAATTGAGGCTCAGAGAGGTGGAGGAACTCAGTGATATCCCACAGTAAGTGGCAGAGCTGGCAATGTTTGTTCCTATTTTATCTTTTAATTATAGAGAATTTTGAACATACACAAAAGTAGACAGAATAGAATAATGAATGCCTCATTTACATTCTACTAATCCACCCCCATCCACTTTCTCCCTCCATTGTTATTTTGAAATAAATCCCCCATTTTATCCACGAATATTTCAGTATGCATCTCTACAAGATAAGGTCTATTTTCTTTAAAATAACTATGATGCCATTATACCAAAAATATTTAACAATAATTTTTTTGTATTAAATACTCAGATAGTGTTTCATTTCCCAATTATCTCATAAATATCATAATTTTTGACAAGTTACTTAAAATCTAAATAAGGTCCACACATTGCAATGGGTTGATATGTTTTAATTCTTGTTTAAATCTATGAGTTCTCCCTCCATTTCTCTTTTCCTCTTTACCCTTTCTCTTTGGTAGAAATCAAGTTATTTGACCTGTAGAATTTCTCATGGTTTGGATCATGCTGGTTGCATCCCCGTGATGTAGTTTGACATGCTCTTCTGTCCACTGTATTTCCGGTTAATAGAAATTGGATTTACAGACCAGGTTTGATTCATGTGATATGTGTGTGTGTGTTTGTGTGTGTGTGAATATGTATATATTGGCAAGGATAATTCATCAGTGATGTTGTGTTGTTCCGTTTTGAGTTTCTCTTTGTCTTTTTGATGTAGCAGCCACCGATGCTCATTGCCTGGATACTTTAATTCACTAGGGGTGACACAAGGGTGATTTTATAGCACTGTTCTGGACTGAATGTTATTGAACTGAATGTTCATATGTTGAAATCCTAACCCGCAGTATGTGTGATGATATTAGGAGGTGGGGCCTCTGGGAGGTCATGAGGTAAAGCCCTCATTGATGAGATTAGCACCCTTATAAAAAACCACCCAGAGTGCTCTCTCCCCTTTCTTTCTTCTGCTATGTGAGGACACAGTGAGAAGACAATTGTCTGTGAATCAAGGAGTGGGTGCTCAACAGGACTTGACCATGTTGGCAATTCGATCACTGAATTCCAGCATCCATTGCTGTGTGAAATAGGTGCCTCTGTTTATAAACTGCCCAGTCTATGGCATTCTGTTATAACAGCCCAAATGTATTTGCAGGAAGAGCTGAGATTTAAAAGCCTGTCTGACTTGAGCAGGCGCCGCTGTTAATAGAGAGACAAAGTGGCGTGCCAGAGGACACACACAGAGGAAGAAGGGACAAATTCAATGCCTTTGAGCCAGAATAAAACCCATGAAGAATTAGGTTGTTTGGGTTGTTTATATCCACAAATGAACTGGTTGGGAACACATGACCTGGTTGGAACTGTTGAGTATCTTGCATCAATCCCAGTAATCCCATCATGACAGAACTTTAAAACATAGGCCGAGTTTTGATATTTTCATGTGCTGAGCTTGCATAGTCTTTCCTTTAAACCTGCAAGTCAGATTGAGGAACAGAAGAGGGACAAATGATGATGTTTTAGTCTGCCCGGAGAATGATGAAATAATAGAAAGCACCCATGTAACAGGAAAGTTTGGAGCCAGCGAGCATTTCCATGTAGTAATCACAAAATTATAAAGCACTTGAGCAGACACTGAGCCTTTTGAAGGAAATAGGCAGCTCACAAACCAAGAGGAGATGGGATCAATGAAATATATATGGAGACAAAAGTGACAACATAAATGGGTATAAACCAGATCTGTGTCTTCTGTAGAAGAATCATGGCTAGAGTGGGAATTTCATAAGGGTAATAGCTAGGGATTGAAGAAAGTTAGCAGGCTTCCTGCAGGAACTGAAGTGAGTGTGGAAGGCTTCCCGGGGAGGAGGACCTGGAGCTTTAGTGAGGGAGGAGAGGGAGCACTTGGGAGAGAGTTCTTGAGGCTAATATCAAAGAGTGAGGAAGCACCTACCCCAACAATAGATTCACACACATTTATGAATTATATTTCTTTTTTGCTCAAAATGTGGAATGTTGAAAATCTCTGTTTGACTTCTCTGTTATGTTTACCATCCATTCTTGTTCTTCACGGTAGCCATGCTTTCTAAAGTCGCCGTGAACACTGAATTAGCAAATACTGATCCATTGCTCTTAAGGGAAATTCAGGGTTAGGTAACCATGAGCCTCTGTCACAACTGATTAATACATAACCTTGCTTTATGTGTGTTTCTGTTTAAAGACATCTTGTTTAATATACATTGTTGATTCATTAGCATTGAATGTATGGCCAACGGCACTATAACTCATGCCTGAATGAAGCTTATCTAACACATGTACTTCTCCAGAAGGCACGTTCCAGCCTTCTTGTGCTCGGGAACACCAGACAGCACTTAGGACTATGCTTGGAGGTCATCTTAAACAGCAAAATCACCAACAAAAGCCACAAAAATGCAAAAAAGGTGGCACTGAAATAGACTACAAAAAAGACACTTGTTTAGAGTACGATAGGTGGACCAAGAAGGCAGAGTGTCATGTTGTTCAACCTCAGCTGGGAACGTGTGTGTCAGACAACTCAAATTTTTGGCTGTTCTGCACATGTTCACAAATTACCATGGAGGTGTCTATGGGTATTGATTTGAGGGTTACAAATAAATTTTAGTAAGTGACTTTTCAAATATGGAATCTGTTAATGAGGATTGACTATAATTTGAAAACCAGTGTTGAATGACAAACTTGGGGTGGAGAAATGCAACAGGTTTTCTGGAGTTCTCTCACATATTCAGATTGTATCACTCACATACATGTGCTAACATGTACATACATGTGCATTGATAAACACCTTCATGTTTGAGGAGGAAGAGAGAGGAAGTGCGGCCC
Source organism: Miniopterus natalensis (assembly GCF_054644295.1). Classification (NCBI taxonomy): domain Eukaryota; kingdom Metazoa; phylum Chordata; class Mammalia; order Chiroptera; family Miniopteridae; genus Miniopterus; species Miniopterus natalensis. The sequence continues at coordinate 35,653,086 of NC_142093.1, forward strand.
TCAGGAAACTTGGGAGCACTCTCTCCCAAGTGCTCCAGACTCTCTCCCAAGTGCTCCCTCTCCTCCCTCACTAAAGCTCCAGGTCCTCCTCCCCGGGAAGCCTTCCACACTCACTTCAGTTCCTGCAGGAAGCCTGCTAACTTTCTTCAATCCCTAGCTATTACCCTTATGAAATCCCCACTCTAGCCGTGATTCTTCTACAGAAGGCATAGATCTGGTTTATACCCATTTATGTTGTCACTTTTGTCTCCATATATATTTCCTAAGGAGGAAATGAAGGCTTTGGGTAAGACCTAAGGATCCAGGAAGTAGGGGCATGAGAGTAATGGGAGAATTCTCTGGAATCAGGGTCACTGAGTGTGAAAAACTAGGACAGAGAAGAGCAAAAGGAGCAGGAAGATGAATGAGGCTGCCATAAACCACCGTGGTTTGCACTGGTGTAGTGAAAACTGGCAAACTGGTGCTTTGGCAGAGGGCTGCTATACTTCTCTTCTGCTTAGAGCTCTGTGACTGAATTTTTTACTGTCAACAAGTTGGGCTACACCCTGTGGGCTGCTGGAGAGGGGAGGATGGCAATAGGTTCTTGGTCCAGCCTTTCAGGCCATGTTAGCGTGGTCTTGGGTAGAGGCCTCACGCCTCCGACTTCCTTGCAGATGATTTAAGGAAGGATGCAGGACTGTTTTTCACTCGCAAAGAGAAAATTAAAGCTAGAGATTTGATCCTTTAAGAGGCCTTTGAACTTATAAACACAGACACATATGTGTCAAGAATGGAAACTGGCAAAGACTGTATTCCATAGTTTGAACTTAATTGCTTTTGGTATGTACTTGAAAAGATAAAATATCCCAAGACGTTTAACTTTAGAAAGTCGTTCTGTTGTGCTGCACAGTAAGTAATTTTCACAAGGTTTGGCTGAGATATTCAGTATCAATATGCAGGAATGGTTTCAATATGTGGTAGGCCAATAAAAACAAAGTCACTGTGACCCACGCTTTGCAGATCTAAGAGGGACAGAGGAGCAAGTAGCGATAATTAATTCCAGTTTTGGGGAAATACTGCAACTATGCAGCCACACGCCTCCGTCTTGCACCCTGCTCCGTGGGAGGGGGGCACAATGCTACATCAGTGGCTTCTTAGGAGGAGTACTGACTTGATGTAGTTATATGGTGAGGCAAGAAAGTAGACCTTATGGAAATAGGGAGTCGCTGGTTTCATCTGAAATCGTGGAGCCCATAGAATTGCACACTGGTCCTGGGAATCTCATGTTAGCAGTGAGCCTCAGTGAGAGGAAATAGACACCCTCCCCGCCCCTATTGCTTTGCTGATGGCTACGCAGGCAGCAATGTTGGCCAGAGCCCTGCTTCGAGGACAGTCAGAGCCAAGGACTGGGGTGCGGAGGCATGCTCTTCATCCTTGGGTTAACTTATCAGTATTCCCTTCCTCTCCTTTGTCTAGGGGGAGGAGTCTTTCCTTCCTGGTGTTGAAGTGGATTGAAGTACATATGTGGATCAGGAGAGGGGGTAAGATGTGAGAGTGGGGTGTCTGGGAACGTACTCACCATACTCAAACAGCAATAGTACTCAAGATATGGAGCTTTTCAACTTTTTATTGAGATATAATTGACATATAATGTATTAGTTTCAGGCGTATGACATAATGATTTGATACTTGTTTACATTACAGAATGACCACCACAATAACTCTAGTTAACAGCCATCGCCATGGAGACTATTTTTGCACTTGGTATTATCTTGTTCTAGAGCCCCTGTCTGTACAGAGTAACCCAAAGATGTTACATTTGCTCACTAAGTAAAATTGATTTCTTCTGGTTTGAAGCAATATTTTTCAGATAAGCTCAGATTCTGTGGGTTTAATCTTTTCCTTTCAGGTGTTCTCCTCTCAGCCCCTCTCCTTCTCCCTGTGTGACATCTGGGCGCAGGGCAAGGCTTCCTTCCATAACACTGTCGTGCTAGGGGCAGGATGTTTTGTATATGCATTGTCTCTCTTGGCTGGCTTCTGTTGACCTCTCTTCGAGGTGCAGCTTATCTTATTTGCTCTTCGGGAGTTAGCTTCTGCTTAGTAGCAGATTGTTAGTGGGAGGTGCCTTTGGTTGGTGAGCCTCATGATGGTCTAGCTGGGTACAAGGAGTGCATGGTGGTTGCTGTTAGGGTTAGCATCTGCATTTTGTCTCTTGCTTCTGTAGACCCTCTGAGGCTTAGCTAGAAACTCCCAGCAGAATGTTGCTTTAGGAGGTCTACTTTTCAGCCTCTGCTATAGGATTCTCTTGCCACATGACAGACAACCCCTTAGCAAACAACTTCTTATTTCTCAGGTACCTTCTCCCATGTCCACTACAGGGCTACTAAGAAACTTTTGGCCGTCCCCATGTCAGATGTAGCCTGTGAAGAAACAAGGGAATATCAACTTAGGCATTTACCTCTGCCAATGATAGTCTGTTTCTGAACTACATAGACCATGTGTATGTGTGTGTGTGTAAATGCATGCACATTCGGGGAGCAGTGGAGGAAGGGAGAAATTAAAGCATCAGCATACACACACACACACACACACACACACACACATATTGCATTTCTTGGTTTATTATAAAGGATACAGTTAAGGATTAGATGAATAGCCACATGGAAGAGGTACTAGTTATGCAGGAAGGGGTGTGGAACTTCCATGCCCTCTCCAGGGGCACCACCCACTCAGCAGCTCCATGTGTTCACCAATCTGGAAACTCTTTGAACCCCATAATTTGGGTTTTTATGGAAGATTTATTACACAGGTATAGTTGATTAAACCACTGGCCTAAATATCTTTGGATTCTCCCTCTCCCTACCTGGAATTGTTGCCACCTCACTCTCCCTGCTCTTCCAGGGCCAAGCCCCTGGTAGGTGAGGAGATGGGTGGAAAGTGTGCCTCCTTACCCTTCTGTATGATAGCAATAGCCCTTACGTCATACCCTTTATATTCTCTGCACTGTGGCTTGTGCTAAAACTCTGTGCTTAGTTCCCTGAGCTTTGTTCTTAATATGTACAAGGATGATTTTTGAATAGAAATAATATTTTTCTCTTTCAACAAAACTGACTTCTAAGACAATAGTGTCTCTCTGACTTGAGAAATCTAATATAAAACACAAGCCAAAAAAAAAAAAAAAAAGGATTTCTTAGTTCAAGGTTGTGCCTCTTCTTTCCCTGAAACAACAAAGGCCATTGATTCGGTGGGTGGAGAGCTGCAGGGCAACATGATTTATGGGTAATGAAAAATACATTAGTGTAATATTTTTTAAAATATGGTAGAAAGGGTTGGGGACTTCTGGATTAGAAGAAATGGATCAAATGAGGCTGCTTACATGCTGGGGCGGCTGACTCAAAGGAAAATGTAGCTGGATTGCACAGCTGGATTTCCTTGGGTTATGTGGTTGCCTTTCTCAGCCTCACTGAACAGGGTCAGCAGACATGAGTCACAAAACCAACTGCAGGAGGAAAGACAAACAGGGCCCCTCGTGTCATGTCTGCATGGGGTGGAGGTGAGGGGAATGGAGGCTTTTGTGAGCTTGTGAACTCTTCTTACTCAGAGAATCTTAACATGTGGCTGCCCCAGCCAATCTATAGGGTCAACAAACTTTTTCTGTAAAGAGCCAGGGAATAAATATTTTTGGCTTTTTTGTTCTTACAGTGTCTGTCACAACAACTCAACTCTCATTTTAGTGGGAAAGCAGCCATAGACAATACATAAATGAATGAATGGGCCACTGTTCCAATAAAACTTTATTTACAAAATCAGGGAGCAGCCAGATTAGGCCTGAGGGTGGTAGTTTGCTGACCTCTGACCTAGAGGTCACTACACCCTGTCAGCGTAGTGAAAGAACCAGCTGAACTGACCCCTCTGTCGTGTGTCTGACACACATACACACATACTGCGTACACAGACCAGACCATGTTTTTAGCATTGTTATGACCCAGACTGGGGCTTTGCCCATCAGGCCTCCAAAATATAGGGTCAGAAATCCTGAATTGAGGATATATTTTTTCTCTCACCTTTTGAAATACTTGTCAAGCTCAATGTTATTTACAGAGGTAGTTTTAACTTGTAATTCTGTTATTACTTATTTCCCTGGGAAATCTCCAGATTGGCTCATGTTTTGATTTCCAGGCCTTCTGGGCAGGACTGGGTGTCCAAGGGGCCAATATGCTTATTAATGGAGAAGGTGAGCAGATGCTCCTAGCTGGCCACAGGAGAAGTAAGCTGTGCAGGATAAGTAAACTGTTCCGAGTATATTTGAGAGCATGTATTAATTTCCTGTGGCTGCCCTTATAAATGACCACACATTTGAGTTTAAAACAACTCAAATTTGTTATCTTTCAGTGCCTTAAGGTACAAGTCTGACGTAGGTCTCACTGGGCTAAATTAAGGTGTTGGCACGGCTGTGGTTCTTTGTGGAGGCTCCAGGAAGGACCCATTTCCTTGCCTTTTTCGACTTCTAGAGGCTGTCCACATTTCTTGGTTCACGGCTCCCTTCCTCTGTCTTCAGGGCCAGTAATGTTCCATCTTTCTGACCATTCTTCAGTAGTCACATCTCCCTCTGACTACAGCCAGGGAAATTGCTTTGTTTTTAAGAATTTATATGATTCAATTGGGCCCATCTGTATAACCCAGGACAACTCCTTCTGTCAAGGTTTTTAAGCATAATATTATCTGGAAAATCTCTTTTGTCGTGTAATATAACATACTCAGGGACTAGAAATAGGAGATTAAAAAAAACTTTTTTTATTGATTTCAGAGAGAGGAAGGGAGAGGGAGAGAAAGATAGAAACATCAATGATGAGAGAGAATCATTGATCAGGTGCCTCCTGCATGCCCCCTACTGGGGATTGAACCCACAACCCAGGAATTGAACTGTGACCTCCAAGTTCATGGATGAATGCTTAAGCACTGAGCCACACCTGCCAGACGAACTAGGAGATCTTTGTGGAGGTTATTATTCTGCCTACCACAGAGCAGAATCTCGCCTTTTACTTTTCTCACAGAAACTCTCTGGGCACAAAAAGGGGTGCTGAATAAATCATTTGAATTTATTGGGACCTAAGTCATTAGCTTAAGAGGATCTGTTTAGTGGAAGCCAGAGTCTTCTATGTTAGCGGGGAGTCGCCTTCCTTGGGGGGAGGCTGGTGGTAAAATGGACAAGTACTGAGCTCACAGTCTGAGGACTTAGTCTCTGGTCCCTACTCTGCTGCTCATTTCACTTGCCATCTCTGATCCTTCGGTTTATCTCTTACAACAAATGAAGGTGGATTAGGCAGTTGTTTCCAAATCTGTTCAGGCACTAGAGACCTTTCTTCAAGTCAAGCCTATCGAACTCCAGGTAAGAGAGGAGCTAGTCTGTTTGAAGCAAGAGTGGGGAGCCTAGAGGCCTCCTACAGACCTTTTCAAGAGCTGCCTGGCAGCTCCACAGGTACAGCTTCTTCTAGGGCTCCTTGGAACACTATTTGGAGATCTCTGGGCTTGATCACGGGTCAGCTAATTGCAGCCCATAGGCCAAATCAAGTCTGAGGTCTGCTTGCGCTTGGTCTCTAAACTAAGAATTCATATATTTATACATATGTACGTATGATTTATAAATATATAAATTCATATATACACACACATACATACCTACATACACACACACATATACATATACACACACAACATAAAATTCACCATCTTAACCATTTTTAAATGTATATAGTTCAGCGGCATCTGCCTTATTGTGCAAGTAACACACCATCCGTCTCCAGCACTCTTGTCACTGAAATTCTGTGCTCATTAAACAATAACTCTCCGTCCCCCTCCCAGAGCCCTAGGCAACCCCCATTCGACTTTCTTTGTTTTTTGTGACTGGCTTACTTCATTTAGCATAATGCCTTCAAGCTTAATTCATGTTATATTATGTGTCAGAATTTCCTTTTTTTCCTAAGGCTGAAAACATTCTATTGAATATATTTACCATATTTTGTTTACCCATTCATCTGTTGATTGACACTTGGGCTGCTTCTACCTTTTGACTGTTGTGGGTAATAGTGCTATGAACACGTGTGTACAAATACCTCTCTGAGAACTTTTTTTATTTTTTTCAAACTTTGAGATAATTGACATATAATATTGCCAGTTTATAAGCTTAATGTATATGTGTTGATTTGATATACTTATATATTACAAAATGATTACCACCAGTTTTAGATCACACCTCCATATTTCATAATTCCCATTTATTTCTTTTTTGTGGTAAGAACATTTAAGATCTCTCTCAGCAACTTTCAGTCATGTAAATGCAGTCTTATTAGCCATAGGGCACATTAGAGCATGAGAACTTACTCATCTTTTACCTGGAAGTTTTTTCCCTTTGACACACATTTCCCCATTTCTTCCAACCTCTGGTCCCTGGTAACTGCCATTCTGGTCTCTGCTTTTATGAGTTCGCTCTTTTATTTTTTTATTTTTTTGTTTTTTAATTTATTTTATTTTATTTTATTTTTTTCCCCTTTTAAATTTATCTTTATTGTTGAGAGTATTACAGGTATACCATTTTCCCCCGCAATTGACCCCCTCCACTTCGCTCCCACCCCTTTCCCAGGCCTTCACCCCATTATTGACTGTGTCCATGGGTTATGCATTTATGCATATAACTTCTTTGGTTAATCTCTTCCCACCCTCCACCCCCTTCCCTCTTTCCTCTGAAATATGATCATCTGTTGCATGTGTCAATGTCTCTGGATCTATTTAGTTCATCAGATTCTTTTGTTCATTAGCTTCGTCTTAAAGAAGACCCTTCAACATTTCCTGTAGTGCTGGTCTGGTGGTGATGAACTCCTTTAGCTTTTTCTTATCTGTGAAGCTCTTTATTTGACAAGTTTGCTCTTTTAGATTCCGCGTATAAGCGCTGGTATACAGTGTTTGACTTTCTCTGTCTGACTTATGTTACTTAGCATAATGTTATTAAGGTTTATTCATGTTGCAAATGGCAGGATTTCCTTTTATCCCATGGCTGAATAATATTCGTGTGTGTGTGTGTGTGTGTGCTGCATTTTCACAATTTCTTTATTCATTCCCTAGGTGACAGACATTTAGGTTTTTTCCATGTCTTGGCTATTGTGAATACTGTTGTAATGAACATAGTGGTGCAGATATGTCTTCAAGGTCTGTTTTAATTTCCTTTGGATATATACCCAGATATGGGATTGCTGGATCATATTGATGACCTATTTTTAATTTTTTGAGTAACTGCCATATTGTTTTCCATCGTGGCTGGACCCATTTACATCGCCACCAACAGTGCACAAGAGTTCCCTTAAAAATTTTTTTTGTGATTCTCACCTGAGGATATGTGTTTTTTTAAATTGATATTTTAGAGAGAGAGGAAGGGGGGGAGAGAGAGGGAAACATCTATGAGAAAGAGAAACATCAATTGGTTACCTCCCATATGCACCCCAACTTGGGATAGAACCCACAACCTAGGCATGTCCCCTGACAGGGAATTAAACCCACAACCTTTTGGTGTACAGGATGGTGCTCCAACAAACTGAGCCACTGGGCCAAGGTAAGGGTTCCCCTTTTCCCACATCCTCGCCAATACTTATTTTCTCTTGTCTTTTTTATGACAGCCATTCTAACATGTATGAGGTGATATCTCATCACGGTTTTCTTATAGTGTTCTTATGTGGCTTTGGTATCATGGGTAATGCTGGCTTTATGAAATGAGTTTGGGAGTGTTCTCTCCTCTTATTTTTTGGGGGAAGAATTTGAGAAAGATTAATTCTTTAAATGTTTGGTAGAATTCACCAGTGAAACCTTTTGGTCCTAGGATTTTCTGTGATGGAAACTTTTCGATTACTGATTAATCTCCTTATTTATTGGTCTGCTCAGATTTTCTGTTTCTTTGTGATTCAGCCTTGGTAGGCTGCATGTGTCTAGGAATTTTCCTTTTTTCTAGGTCATCTAATTTGTTGATATATAATTGTTCACAGTATTCTCTTATGATCCTTTGTATTTCTGTGGTATCATTTGTGATGTCTCCTCTTTCATTTCTGTTTTTATTTATTCATTTGGTGCCTTCTTTTTTTTTTTTAGTCTAGCTAAAGTAATAGTTCACATTCTTTGCCTAGTTTTTCAAAGGTTTTTTGTTGTTGTTGAGTTGTAGGAGTTTTTATATATTAACCTTTATCAGATATATGATTTGCAAATACTTCCTTCCATTACATGGGCTTCTTTTTTCACTCCATTGATTGTGCCCTTTGATGCACACAAGTTTTTAATTTTGATGTAGCCCAGTTTATTTATTTTTCTCTTGTTGCCTGTGCTTTGGTATCATATCCAAGAAACCATTGCCAAATCCAATGTCATGAAGCTTTTCTCCTATCTTTTCTTCTAAGAATTTTATAGTTTTAACTCTATGTTTAGGTCTTTAACCCATTTTGAGTTAACTTCATTCTTTTGCATGTGGACATTCAGTTTTCTCAGAACTATTTGTTAAAAAGACTGTTCTTTCCTCATTGAATTGTCTAAGCACATCTGTTCAAAATCATTTGAACACATAGAGAAAGTTTTTTGTTTGTTTGTTTTCCTGGGGTCTCTACTCTATTCCATTGGTTTGGTCTTTATGTCTGTCTTTATTCCAGTACCTCACTGTTTTTGTTTTTTAATATATCTTTATTGATTTCAGAGAGAGGAAAGGAGAGGGAGAGAGAGAGATAGAAACATCAATGATGAGAGAGACATTGGTCAGCTGCTTTCTGCACACCCCCTACTGAGGATCGAGCCCACAACCCAAGCGTGTGCCCTGACCAGGAACTGAGCCCCGATCTCCTGGATCATAGGTTGATGCTCAACAGCTGAGCCACACTGGCCAGGCACCGTACCTCACTGTTTTGATTATTGTAGCTCTGAAATAAGCTTTGAAATCAGGAAGTGTGAGACCTCCAATGATTTTAAAGGATTGTTAAGGAAAAAAAGAAGTGACAGAGGTTGTTTGTGGCCCATAAGGCCTAAATTTTTACTATGTGGCCCTTTACAGAAAAGATTTGCTAACCCCTGGACTAGATGATCTCTAAAATCCCTTTAGTGAACAATATGTTGGGCAGTCAGTACCATGTACATCAAAGATTTACTTGGTTTTATGTATATAATAAGACCGAACTCTTACAGAGAAAGTAACTCTTCTTTATTTAATAAATGTGTTGATAAGTGAACCAAGAGAAAATAGACTTTGATTAACCACATTGCTAGTAGGTTAAATTCTCACATCGGTTCTCTCTTAGCAGTCATACAAAATATCAGGATATTGAGAAGTGTGAACCTGGGCTTTAGCAAATGGGCCCTCTCTCTCCGAGGCCTTCAGACTGCACAGTTATGGCACACACAGTCTACGTGTCATCTGAAGTATTACTCTTTCAATCAGGCTTCTAAGTTGCAGGCAGCAAAGATGGACTCTTGCAACAAGGAATTCATTGGAAGAATATTCATAGCTAATTTCCTGAGCCACAAGACTCAGGAAATGAACAGGAGAGCAGGGATGTTCTGTCATCAGAATCACAGCATGAGTCATGTTGCAGAATCATCTGCTGAGAACACCACTGGCACCACCGCCGACTGCCACCAAGAAAGAATTTGGTGCTGGCAGCTGGTGCACATCCAGGTGGGCGCCTCTTCCCGGCCGTGCCCAGGTGCTGCCACACCTCAGCTGTCCGGGTAGCTGGCTGAGCAAGTGTCTGTAGAGGTGACATGAGGGGTTCATGAGGCTTTTATTACATCTCCACTTCTCACAGCCTGCACTCTCCGCAGTTGACCTGACTGCTATTTGGAGAATTGATACAGTGATTCCTCACTGAACGTTGTCAATAGGCTCTTGGAACTGGGCTGAAGTGACAAAACAAAATCAATTCACCATAGGCCGAATCACATAAGCAAGAGTTAAGTCCCTATGGCATCTCATCACCGTTACAACTAAATGACATTGAACGGAACAACGTTATTCCAGGACCTGCGGGACTCTCGGGTTCATTTTGAAAGAACAAAGGCCTCTCCTCCCAATATGTAAAGGATCTCATGTCTCTTCTCCTGAAGCTGGGCTTCCTTTGTTGCGCTTCTTGTTGACACACAAAAGATGGGCTTGCTACGATGGGTTCAGACTTCTGGTTCTTAGGTCCCATGCCTTTTTTTTTTTTAAATATGTTTTTATTGATTTCAGAGAGAGGAAGGGAGAGGGAGAGAGATAGAAACATCAATGATGAAAGAGTCATTGATTGACTGCCTCCTGCGCACCTCCTGCTGCGGATGGAGCCCACAAGCCGGGCATGTGCCCTGACCGGGAATCAAACCTCGATCTCCTGGATCATAGGTCGATGTTCAACCTCTGAGGCCCGCCGTCCGGGCTAGGGCCCACAAGTTTTGACCCTACTGACTTTTTCCCAGCAGCCAACATCCAGAATCCTGTGTTTGGGGCATGGAGGCAGCTGTCCCTGCCCAGACCCTGCTGCTATCTCATGGCCACATGAGGCCTCACCTTGCCTGTTATTTCTTTGGGTCTGTTTTTTCTCCATGGGAAGCTTCACAAAAGGCCTTCAACAAATGCTGATAGAATACGGTGTGTCTGGGATCTTTCCAGAGAGACCTGCCATTCCACCGATAGATTATGGGGTAGGGATTCTTTCTAAATGTTTTAATTAGTTGTTTAGACATTTAAAAATAATTAATCCAGACTCCTTGGCACTTTCTGCCAGCTGGGTTGCTGACCTCTTCAAAATTAGCACTGTGCTTTCATCTTGTGGGCCAATTTATGAGTCAATTGGCAGCTGATCAGCACTGGTACCTCACTGCCAAGATGCACACTTTTCTTTGTTATCACCTGGATTTCCTGTTGAGTTGGATTATATGGGGCCTTGTAAGCAGATCATACTAGGAATTCTAGGAGTGGCTTTTTTATGGGAGAAAATATGTTGCATTTGATGAGTGGAAATCATGAAAAATTCCCCAAATGCTGTCACTTATATAATATTTAGAGATTGAATTATGAAAGGACTTCTTTCTTTGGAATCCAGGGACTCAACCAAATAACTTAAGAGTTGCTGACTATTTAGGGTTGGATTATTCATACCCACATGTCTTCCCAGAGTGCTTGTTATTTCTTTTCAAATTTTTTGGGAGTTGAATAAATATTTTTTTCCATATATGAAAATAAACATTCAAGAGCAAGGTACCACATCTTATAGTTTCTTTTCTTTTTCTGTAAAATTATGCAACCACAAATTGTGATTTACTGATATTAGCATAAAATTTTCATAAGTCTGACCACATAAACTAGACAGAAACTTATACCAGTGATTCTAAGATGTTCACCAGCAGATCAGGGTGTGGCCTGCTGCTGCTTAAGAGCCAGAAGAATTGGTGTTAAAAATATATATTGCCAGGTATAACCCCTAAGAGATCCTAATTTGTGCTGTCTGGAGTGTCACGTAACAGTGTTTATTTTGAAGATGCTCTTCATGTGATTCTGATGTGTTAAGTGGGAACACCCAACAATTCCAGAAGGGCTTTTCTTTGTTTTACAATTTTGCAACATATATCCTAAGCTAGTTGTTTACAGACTTTAATGCACATTGGAATTACTCAGGGAGCTTGTTCAATATGGATTCACAGGTCTCATCCCCAAAGGTTCGGATACACTAGGAATATTGTAGGTCCTGAAAAGCTGCACTTTAAACACGCAGCTCAGTGACCCTGGTATAGGTGGTTTGCAGACCACAGTTTGAGAACACATTGGTGGTAGAAGATGATAAAACAGGAGCCAAGTTTGTCTATTCTTGGGAGTCAGGGAGATGTGGAGGTTCACATTTTATTTAGGGTAACTTGATTAGGATTAAAATGGGGATGACAATAATAGTACTGACATTGAAAGGTTTTTAGAGAGGATAGACTGACGGAGTGCACAGTGCCTGGCACAAAGTAAATGTTGTATAATACAACTGAATCATTGCTGACCTCAATACTTTACTTTTTATTAGTGTTCTTTGTTTGCTTCTTTTTGGTGAAAATTATTCAATTCATAACAATGTTCTCAGTTCCTTTGTGAGATCATTTTTTTATTATGCACAAATTTATTGTTTAAAATTATAGAGTTACTTTGTTGTTGACTAGAGAACCACAACATAAATTGAAATGGTTTCCTCATCAGCTAAATAATTCCTTTTCACCCACTGGTCTTTTAGTGTCCATGAAGAATTACCACATAAATTGATAGGGAATAGTTGAATTTAGGACTGTCACATCCACAGATGCCATAAATTTGTATCATTACTTAGTTATGTACACTGCTAGTTTTTCGTTTTTGCTTTTTTTTTTTTTTTTAATATATCTTTATTGATTTCAGGGAGAGAAGATGGGAGAGGGAGAGATAGAAACATCAATGATAGGAGAATCATTGATCAGCTGCCTCCCGCATGCCCCCAACTGGGGATCGAGCCTGCAACCCAGGCATGTGCCCTGACCTGGAATTGAATCAGGATCTCCTGGATCCTAGGTCCATGCTCAACCGCTGAGCCAGGCTTTGCTTGCTTTCAAAGAATCTATTGAGTTACATGAAGATGATAATATACCTGAAGACTGGAATAAGTAAATGAGAATAATGTTAGGTACTAAACTAAGTCAAGGACTGCTTGAGACATTGATTAATTCCTAATCTGTGATATTCTTGTGAGAAAACTGGAGAAACAGAGGCAAAGGATTGTTCAGTTAGATGTGTAGAGGGTAGAAGGACCAGGAAGATGGATGGCTAATGGAGCAAAGCAATGTTTGAAGGCTCTAGAGGCATTCTGAAGAACACTACCTTAGACCAGGCCTGTCCAAAGTTTTTTCATTATAGATGATATGGTCACCATACTTGGGCATGACATAAACTGGGAGGATTAGCCAATAGGTAAGATGATGGAATCCAGAACATCAGTGATCTTGGAAGGCTAGATCCAGAGTTGAATGTTAAAAAAAAAAATTACACTTGATAACAATAAAAGCAAAGTCTTGCATTTAGATAACTAAAGCTAACCAACCAATCAACCAACCTGTCAACCAACAAATGATATGAGTATGGAGTGTGGAGAAGCAGCTTAACTGAAATTCTTGGCTCTGAGGTTTTTGTTCACTCATTTAATTGGTACTTATTGACTACTTCCTATACGCTAGGTATTTTTCTAGAAGTGTGCTCTTCAGTAAGGCAGCCACAAGCCACGTGGCTATTGGGCATTTGAAATGTGGCTAGTCTGAAGTGAGATGTTCTGTAAGTATAAAATACATGCTGCCTTTCAAAGGCTTGATATGAAGAAAAGAATGTAAAGTATTTCATTAATAAAATTTTAATATCAATTACACGTTGAAATGGTAGTAATTTGAATACATTTGATAAAATGAGATAATTACTGAAACCTATTTAGCCTGTTTTTCTTTACCCTTTTTAACATGGCTCCTAGGAAATTTGAAGTTGTGTATGTGGCTCACATATTTTCATTGGGCAGTACTGCTCTAGAAGCTGGGCATACATAAAACAGACAAGGTCTCTAGTTTTTTTCAACCTAGATTTATTGAGCATCTGTTATGTTCCAAGCACCATTCTTTTGGAGCTTATCCTTCAGTAGGAGGAAGACAGGTCATAAAAAAATAACCAAATACATGAACAAGATATTTTTACATAGTGTGAAGTGCCATGATGAAAATAAAAGAGTGATGTAATTATGGTTTGGGGCAGGGACAGTAACTTATATTGTGAGGTTGGGGAAGGTCTCATCGTAGAGATGCCATTTTAGCTGAGGCCTGAGTTTCCAAGGAAGGAGCTATATGTAGGAAGACTGTCAGGGCCTTTCAGTTCATAGGAGACACCAAAGTGGTAATAATTAGGGCATGTTTGAGAAGCAGGGGTAACTCAAGCATGTTAGGGGCTGATTTGGTGAGGGGAAGCAAGTCCTACATAGTATGTGGGCCTTGTAGGCTGTGGTGAGGAGTTGGCTTTTTATTTTAAAAGCAAGGTGAAGTCATTGGAAGGTATAAAGAAGGTAAGTGACATGATTGAATATGAGTTTTTATAGGATTATTCTGTTTAAAAGGGGAGTAAGAGTGAGTGTGGTGAGGCTAGTAATTTGGGCTAGAGGTGGTTGTGACCTGGAGCAGGATGACAATAGTGAGGTTGGAAAGAAACTTTGGGGGGCAGGGTTGCTGAGCCTTATAGATAGATTGATGTGAAGTGTGGGGAATCAAGGAATCAGGTGTAAACTCAGCATTTATTAAAGCATGGTGTCACTACCAGAAACAAAAGCCACCCAACCCTGACAGTCAATGGGATGTGAGGCTGCTCTGGTAGAATTTGGCATTCAAAGAGAGTGTGAATGCTTCATATTGTTCAGTGGCTGCTAAACTGTGGGTGAAGAACTGTGTTGTGCTCATGAAGGTGGCATGCTGACAGGTGGGTGAACAGGTAAGAGTGACCCCACTGGTGGGGACTTTATATTGTGCATGTGAGCAATAGCTAAAGACATTAATCAGAGGAGCAAGTACTGAAGGACATCTGTGGGCCTCTGCACCTCATCTATGGTGAGGACCAAAAGGAGAAATAAGGAGGCAGATTTGGTATTTTTCACATTTGTTCAAAAATGAATGGGCTGACCCCTGAAGCTGTGATCTCTAAGTCACAGGAGATATTAAAGCAAGTATCAGATTAGAGGCTACAAACTGGAAGTCCAGGAGCTCAGCAATTAGCTCACCAATTATTTTCTTTGTCATTCACTTAACATTTTTTTTCTCCTTAAAATTTAAACCAATTGCCAGTAATTAAAAAATCATCTTAAAATTCTAGGGTTTTTGTTTCCCTTGTGAAAGAGTGGATGCCTGATAGCACTAGGCCCACATTCTTGGAGAACACAAATTGACTAGGTGTGAGGAGCGTCTGTACCTTATCAGAAGAGAAAAAGCCTTCTCTGGGTTTTGCCATTCCCACCTGGTCCTATTCAGTCCCTTAACTCCTGTAGGCCTTGGGTTTATGGCCCCTTGACTCTTTAGGAGTGTCCCAGATGATATTCCAATATTCTCTATGGTTTGGATAAGGTTTCTCTGTTTTTTTATTGCCAACATCAAGATTCTTGGCTTCCTTGATGAATAGTTGCAGGGCTTAAGTTCTTATTTATTCTAAGATCTTTCTTCTCAGCCTATTCTGGGGTATTGTATGTTGTATGTATAGTGGTTATGAGTGCAGGCCTTAAAATTAGGTCAATTCCAATTCCAATCTCATCACTAGACAGAGTTTCTATACACCTCTCTGGGTCTTGTTATCTTGATCTGTAAAATTACTTAAACAATATAGTACCAATCTCAGAGAGCTACTGTGACTATTAAATGACATAATGCATGTAAAAGACTTAGTTCAAAGCCTGTTACACAATACGCACCCAGTAAAATGCTATCATTAAATATTTATTGAGCATCTACTATGCTCCAGGCTTTGTGCAAAGTTCTTAGAGTTGAAATGTAAGCAATCATTATGATTCTAGTGTAACATTCTCATTTTACATCTGAGGAGACTGAGGCCCCAAATGGTGATCTGATTGAGCTAAACCTGGATTTAAGGATCCTCTGTCCTGAAGACACTTGGAGTCACTCTCTTGTTTGCCCATTGATTTCTTGGCCAATGTCCCCTCTGATCTTCTCCTCTCTTCTTCCCATTCCACTCAGTAAGTATTTATTGAGCATCTACTGTATTCTTGAAGGCAGTTAGATATAGAGCAGTGGTTCTCAACTGAAGGGGGGATTTTTTCCCTCAGGGACATTTGACAATATCTGGTGACATTTTTGGTTGTCACAACTGTGTGTACAACTGACGTCTAGTGGACAGAGGCCAAGGATGCTGCTGAACATTCTATAATGCACAGGACAACCCCTCCTAGCAAAGAATTATTTGGCCCATAA
Organism: Miniopterus natalensis; assembly: GCF_054644295.1. Classification (NCBI taxonomy): domain Eukaryota; kingdom Metazoa; phylum Chordata; class Mammalia; order Chiroptera; family Miniopteridae; genus Miniopterus; species Miniopterus natalensis. The sequence goes on from NC_142093.1 coordinate 35,669,067, forward strand.
CATCAATGGCATTGAACTTGTGAAACCCAGAGGTTAGAGGCTATAGAGATAAATGCAGCATATATATTTTTTGCCTTCAAAGGATTCCTACTCCAAGGCGGATGTTGGGGAGGTTGGGGTTACACTTGATACACTGTCAGATGTCCCTTCAGGACAGCAGTGCCCACCATGAACTGTTTCTGAATTTTTGCGCCTGAACTACTTTCTGTCAGATGACACTTATAGAGAGTCCACATGAGCAGAGTAATTATTAACTAAAATGGGGGTAGGAAGCCACAGAGCCCATTGAAGACATGCTACACACAGCTTCCCTGAGAGTTTGACTTGGTAAGAAACTTCTGGCTGCTCAGGGCCTCTCAGCAAAGTCCCCCTTTCTATATCAGGCAATGCCCCAGGTGAGCAAAACCAAATCAGAGAGGGACAATATTGGCAATATATACATTTATTCATTTTAAAAGCAAACCTTTTATCCATTATTACTATAATAATGCTTATTATAGGAAATTTACCCATTAACATTTTGTTATGTTTCCCTTCCAGCCTTTTTCCCTATGCTTAGCTTTTTACTTTACATAGTGCTGATCATACTAAATGAACAAACTTGTAGGCTGCTTTTAAGTTGGCATCCTTTCATTGTATGTGTGTTACCTCTATAGATATCTTTATGCATGAAAGTCTTCCTATATTTATTTGATAAATTATGAGAAGTGAAATTACTAATTTAAAAGAATAAGCAATTTTAAGGATTTTGAATTTAGCAAAAATTGCTTTACAAAGAGATTATTTCAATTACATCCTCACTGACAATGCATGAAGTTGCCCTCAAAAGTTACTGGAGAATATTATGCTAAGTGAAATAAGCCAGGCAGCGAAAGACAAATATCACATGATCTCGCTTATACGTGGAATCTAAAGAACTTAATAAACTGATGAACAGAATAGATTCAATGACATGGAAGCATAGATGAGACTGATGAATGTCAGAGGGATGGAGGAGGGCGGGTGGGGAGAGGGGGAGAGAGTAACTGAAGAATTTATGTGCATATATGCACAACCCAAGGACACGGACAATGGTGGGGAGAGGGACTGGGGAGGGGGAAGGAACTGGGTGGAATGGGTCATTGGGAGAAAAAGGGACATCTGTAATATTTTAAACAAAAATAAAATTTAAAAAAAAGTTAATCTTAAAAATTATGAGTTTGAGTAATGTGATTCTAAGCTAGCCAGCTGCAGGGATCAAGCCATGTATTTCTTGGAATATATTGAATATATATATATATATATATATATATATATATATATATATATATATTAGTAAGTGCTTAATAAATTCATGTTGATCTAACTTTTAATATTAGACAGTATTGAGTTCAGTGTTCACAGTTCACATTTGTTACAGAAGATTTAGATATCTCAGTTTTTGTTATGTCAAGAATATACCCTTCTGCGTTCACAGTATGCACTATTTACTGTATTCTGAACTATTTCCTTGTCTGCAGCATTTCATAAATATATACAGTGGTATCAGCATTTGTGATGTCACCATGGTTTTGTGCAGCTATTTTACTCTGGTTTGGAGAAACGTGGGTGAGAGTTTTATCTCTTTCTTTTTCTTTCCTTCCTTTTTTAAAAAATTTAAAAACTGTCAAGCAAACAACGATCCCTTAAGGAATGGAATACAGAATTTGCCTTTCCCTGCTACAAGCTGAAACACACAAATGTTATAGCGAAGCAAAAAGTGCACAGTTTCAGTTTTATGGTAGAAACCTCTCTGTCTGCATTATCAGAGAAGGCACTTCCTTAAAGTCAGTACAGGAATATGTTTTCACAACTTAGCAATAAATGGGATTTCTTTAAAGAAGCTTTTATTTTTTCTCTATTACTTCAATTATAAAATTGGAGATGTAGCCTCATAAAAAGGGGGGGAAATCAATGACAGACTAAGTTGAAACATTTGACAAGGGAGTAATTTAAGGCTGGCCCAACAGAGGCCATAGGCCATTTACAGGAGAAGAAATGTAAATGACTAATAACAAAGAAAGTTCAACTTCACTAATAAATAAAAATTGAAAATGAGATACTATTTCTGCTTATCAAATTGTAAAAAATAAAGATATTCTTCAATGTTGATAAGGGTACAGTGAAATACATTTGTAGACATTGCTATTTGGAATGGTAAATTAGCATAAGCATTATAGAAATCGATTTAGCAATATGTATTAAGAACTTAAAAGAAGTTTACATCCTTTTTGACTCAGTAATTTCCCTTTTATCTATCTATTATAAAGTAAATTATTCAGAAAATTGTACTAATATGTATGGCCAAAGATGTTCATTGCATTATTATTTATAATAATAAAATATTAAAGAAAACTTAAATGTTCAACAATAGGAAATTGATTAAGTAAATTACAGTGTATACTCCTTGCTACTCAAAGTGGGTTCAAAGACCAACAACATTGCCCCACCCCAGACACAATGAATATAAATCATCTAAGTGCTCCAACACTAGACATTTTGAGGATGGAGGTGAATGATCAGTAGTTTTAGAAAGCTCATGGTGACTCTAATTTCTAATCAAATTTGAGAAGAATAGATATAATATGTGATGCTACTAGTAAACCTCGCAACTTCTCCGTGTACTGTCTTCCACAACACAAATTAATTTACCGAATTACCTTTTACTTTATATCAAACAATTGTATAACACATAACATCTGCAATAGGGAAATCACTGAGGACACTTTTCTAGATTATCCCTAAGAGCCAGGACATCATCATTTCCTCTGAGGACATTGTCTGGCACATGAAGCTCAATGGATATTGTTGAAGGAATGACAAAGTGGCCAATGGTTTTTATGGTCTGCATGTCTGCACTCTAACATTCTGTTTCTAAACTATTGTTAGAAAAGAAATATATTTTTTTAGGTTCCCCAAATTTATGTTTTCCTGGCTTATTCCCTTATTTTTAGGTATGATTTTGACTTTGTTAATCAGGATTCTTGCATGAAATAATTGGCATATTCAAACTAGGAATTTGCCAACTGAATCACAAAGGTGTAAGCAGAGTTAAAGGAAACCAACAGGAAGCAGTGTGGTAACTATGCTGGGGAAATATAAGTGGGGAGTGGCCACCACCTGGAGGCCTACGAGGCAAGAAAAGAGCAGGGTGGAAGGACAGGATGACAGATCCATGGAGAGGGCTGCCTGATGGGAGCTGGAGCCTATAGAAGAACACAGCCACCCCAGGATGACCCACAGGAAGAGGTGGGGGAGCAAACACTTTGCTTTTGCTCTCTACCTCCTCCCAGTGTCTTCCATGGGCCTAACTCATTTGAAAGTCAGAGAACCAGGGAGCCCCTGGTGTAACACGCGCACACACACACACACACACACACACACGCACGCACGTCAGTCCTACTTGGGGCACAGAGGTTAGTGGAGAAAGGGCATTTGGAGTCACAGGGGAAGACATCAAGCACAGTGATAAATCTGTGATAGCAAGAGTAACATGAAAGCAGTTATTTCTCTCTAGTCTTCCTACCCTCAACCCCACTGGCAAAGTGGATGAATCAGGTTTCTGGCAGTTTCTTTGTTTTCTTTAGGATCACAACTCAGAAGAAGAGAGAAAGCAGCCCTTTTCTCTCATGACTTCTCAAAGCATTAAGGTTTTAGGCGGATAATATCTGTAAAAGATAGGATTTTACAAACCATTTTGTGTAAGGAAAATCACATATAGAGCTTTCATTTGCTAATGGATGTGGTTGTCTTTTTTGGCCCTTCAGACCCAGAGACATCCTCTGGGCACACACACCACATAAATGACGGGCGCTAAGCAGGTAGAGCCATTTTCCTGGGAACACTGCCTCTGGAAATGGAGTACACAGACCCTAGAACTTCTAGCTCATGTTCTTTGGGTGTAACCCTCATGTGTTTTGTTGGTGGATGGTATATTCATACCCAGAGTTTATCTCCTTCTATTTTCAGCAATATTAGAAATTTTGAGTGGGAGTTATCCAGAAGACCAGGAGGATCTTGAACTACATAAAAAAGAATAAAGAAACTGAAATGGAGCAGTTGTTTCACGAAAGGACTAGATTCACCCAGGCCATCAGGAGCTACCTGGGGACAAAAGGAGTCCTTTAAGGATCACTATGTGATGCAATAACCCTTTCAAGAAAGTGTGGGGAGCATCGCTGTAGCTAACAAGAGGCTGGAGTCCTGACCCAGCCTCAGTGTGTCACAGGTGGCCCGCTTAATGCCTGGACTGTACATAGTAATTTGGAATGTGGATAAAAAAAGCTGCAAGAAAATTCTACTGGAGTGGTACTGGAACTCTGCCTTACAGACACGTGGGGAGTAGTCCGCTGGCATGGAGGCAAGGGTGTCAATAAACAGCAGAATGGAGGCCATTTTTATATATTTTATTTCCAGTGCATCTTACACTTTAGATGACTAACACCCTCTGTGAACTTTTGCAAGTAGAATCAAATCTGTTTAATGAATAAGTAACTTTTAGTGCTTTATTTTCATCTAGAGCTTCATTTGAAACATCATCATTAGCTTTATGGTTTTAATTGTTTTGAAATTCCTTATTGTAACCTCTCGCTTTATTGTATTAGTTCATTAACCTAGGTGCCACGGAGCATAGTTTTAGAGCCAGTATTTATATCTGGACTAATTGCATGGATGCTTTCAGTATATGATGAGGTATTTTTTCAGATCACCACAGGAAAAATAATCTGAAACCTTTCCAGACTTCAAGGTTTGGGATAATAAGAACCAACACACAACAAAACAAAACGAATTTTCCTTGCTTTGAAATACCTACTACTCTTATCAACAAGGAATTGCAAAATAGTAATTCTCACAGTATGTGTTGCTTACACGTGGTTTTCATTTGGAAGTACTGTGGGAGGCATTGGTCTGTGGGCTCCCCAATCAAAACCAGGTGGTTAATGGTTACAAAGTCAGGGACCATGAGGAGATCGTGCCTTGCTCATTAGGACAAATGGAGATGGAGCATCCAGGCCGCTGGCTGCAGGGTTAGAATCTCAGACAAACCAGGAATGACAAAGGCCCAGTTCCCTGGGGGACCTTCGTTAATAACCTAGACGGTAGCACAGCTGTTAATGCCCAGTTGACCCAAAGCATTTCTTCCTCGAGTGGGAGAGTGACTAATGGAGGCTCCAGAATGTTTAGATCACACAATGTGTTTTTCACTTGTACTGAAGGAAGGGACATTGAAGTTGGAATTGGGCTCTTTTTTACCTCCCAGATGCTCAAAGCAGGGGTGTTTATAATGCCCATCAACCAGGCTTTCCGCTGCACCTGTTGGGGGACCAGCTGTAGAAAGCAGGTGTATCTGGGGACTGAGAGGACGGGTGACTGTGGAGAATGCTGAGGGCTGCCAGATGTATTCTGCATAAACACTGGGCCAACAGCTGGGGGTCAGGAAAGATGTGGATTTAATTAAAAATGATGTGAAAATTTGATTATTAATTTCAACCCACTGTGTGAATGTAATGCACACACATAAAATACATATTTCAGAACAACTCAATGGAATGTTTTGCAAGCATGAGATTTACTTTTTACTAACTCTGTGCACGTTATGTTTTGTTCATTGGTCCACACATTGTTTATTTCATTTTCATGCCCATTTAAAAAAATTTTTCCCAGGCAGAAAGCTAAGATTCCAGTTTAATTGTGAATGCCTCACAATCCTAAGAACACACAGTTGTTCTTAGGCAGCCAACATCATACTCAATGGGCAAAAACTACAGGTGTGTCCCTTAAGATCAGGAGTAAGACAGGGGTGTCTACTTTCGCCACTCTTTTTCAACATAGTACTGGCAGTCTTTGCCACAGCAATGAGACAAGAAGAAGAAATAAAAGGAAATTGGAAAGGACAGAGTAAAACTGACATTATTCACAGATTACATGATACTGTACATAGAAATCCCTAAAAACTACACCAAAAATATGTTAGATTTAATAAATGAATTCAGCAAAGTAGCGGGATGCAAAATTAATATTAAAAAATTGGTGACATTTCTGTACACCAATAATGAACTCTCAGAGAAACTAAAAAAAAAAAAAGAAAAAAGAAAAAGGTCCCGTTTACCATTGCAATAACAAAAAAATAAAGTTACATAGGAATAAATTTAACCAAGGATGTAAAAAAGCTGTACTCGGAAAACAACAGGACATTGAGGAAAGAAATCGAGGAAGAAAATTTAAAAAAGAGAGAGAAATTGAGGAAGATACAAATAAATGGAAGCATATATCGTGCTTATGGATAGGAAGAATTAACATCATTAAAATGTCCATACTACTGAAAGCAATCTATAGATTCAATTCCTATTAAAATGCCAATGGCATATTTCACAGATCTAGAACAAATATTCCAAAAATTTATATGGAACCAAAAAAGACCCCAAATCGCCTCAGCAATCTTGAGAAAGAAGAACAAAGTTGGAGGAATCACAATAGCTGATATCAAACTATACTGTAAGGCCATTCTAATCAAAACAGACTGGAATTGGAATATGAACAGACAAATAGAACAATGGAACAGAACAGAGAACCCAGACATCAACCCACACCTATATGGTCAATGAATATTTGACAAGGAAGCAAGAACATACAAGGGGGAAAAAGAAAGTCTTTTCAATAAATGGTGCTAGGAAAATTGAACAGGTACATGCCAAACAAAACAAAACAAAAAACTAGACCACCGACTTACACCATACACAAGAATAAATTCAAATGGATAAGAGACTTAAATGTAGGTAGTGAAAGCATAAGAATGCTAGAAGAAAACATAGGCAGGAGAATCTCAGACATCTCTGGGGGGGAGGGGATGGTACTTGCCTCTCCCCAGGCTTCTGCTGTTGGGAGGGGCTTGTGCCTCTCAGGAAGAATGGCCACTGCGATACCAGGGGGTGATCCCAGCAGCCGACCTCCTGGTGACTCTCCCCAACTCCTTCTACCCCTGTATCTCTCAGAGGACTCCAGTCTGCACTGCCCTCCCTCTGCAGAAACCCAGGGTGAGTGTCTGGGAAGGAAAATCCCACATGCCAGCCCTTTAAAAAAGTGGCTTTCTCTCTGGGCTATTCATCTCTCTGGCTCCTAGAAACCCCACTGCGGGTTGCTGCATGGGTGATTGTTTGGGCTGGGGTGCCCTGCCTGGTGTCTAAGCCTCTCTCCTCTCTGAGGGAACCCTCCTCATTCTTGGCCCACCACTCCTGAGAGCCAGGCCAGCACCTCGCATGCTCCTGCCCTTCCTACCAGTCTTGAGGTGGTTTTTGCCCTTCCTTGTTTAAAGTTTCCTTTTCAGCCAGTGTTTAGCTGGTATTTGAGGGTGAATATTCCCCAATTTAGTTCAGTTCCAGTTAGATTCTGGGAGAAGTGGGAGAAAGATCCACATACTCCACCACCATCATCTTCCAATCCTCCTCTAAAAGATCATTTATTATTTCATAGTTTCTGTGGTCTAGGAGTCCAGATAAGGCTCATCTAGATTATGAAGTTCTACTAGACTGAAATATAGGTGATGGTGGGGCTGTGGTCTAATCTGAGGCTTGACTGGGGAAAGATCTATTTACATGTTCCTTCTAATTGTGGGGAGAATTCATCTTCCCTTTTTCTCACTGTCTGTTGGCTTGAAGATGTTGTTCAGCTCTTAGAGTCTGCCCGCTACATGACCTTCTCATAATATAGCAGTTTAGTTCTTCAAAGACAGCAGGGAGCCTCTCTCTCCTGTCTATGAAGATGAAGTCTTATAAGTACAACATAACTTCTTGGGAGTAACAGCCTGTGACATAATGTGACTTAATCAAGGGAGTGACATCCTGTCACTTGTGACATATTCTGTTGGTTAGATGCAAGTCAGAGGTTCCACCCAAAATCAAGGAAAGAGGATTATACAAGGGTGTGATTCATTGGGGGATCAATTTGGGGTGTGTAGACCACACCCAACACTAAGTGCTGGTGATTAGTTTTAGCTAGTTGTTTGAAATGTGCATCAGTGAGCATCATTTTCTATTTCAACTTTTGCTTCTAGTCTATAGGGAGCACTGTGTACTCCCCAGATGTGCTTTGCATGCCAGTGCTTCTGAGCCTTTGCTCTCAGCTGTGCTCCTAGCGGGAGTGCCCTCCCACATCCTCTCCATCTCTTACAATCACCGTTAGACTGAAAAGCTCAGCTCCAATACTGTGGCTTTTCCTAGACCTTCCCCGATCCCTCCATCATAGCGAGTCACATGCGAGCACGCGGTTGTACCTTCCTATAGCAAGCATTTAATTCTGAATTGTATTATAGTTATTTGTGTAAATATCTAGATTCTTTAAAATAGGTATTATATCTTACATTTTGATAATTTTGGCCAGAGCCTATCATTTTTACATGGGATGTACTAAATAAATGTTTGTTGAGTAAATTTTTTTCAAACAATTGACCCAACTTATAAATTTTCCTGTTTTTATTTTTCCAGGAATGAAAATAATCAACATCCTTAGCATTGGTTTGAGTCTTTTCCTTTAAAATGGGGACAGAAAACTTGCCTCAAGCTCTTTCCTTTTCTCTTCCCTCGAGCCCCAGTGAACTACAGCAAGTAACCCTGCAGGACCCACTCAGGGCCTTGTTAGCCCAGGTTGAAAAGATCCAAAGGTGAAAGCTACCAAGAAACCTGATGTGATAGTGTTCTCCTACTTAGTGAGGTTTTATGCCCCACTCGACCTACATTTCCTTCCTGCCATTTCGATGCCTAAAGCAGAACTTACTGCTGACCAGTCACTCCTGGTCCTGCTGAAAAAGCATCCAGACTGCGTGGCAGACTGGCTTTCCAGTCACTGAAAGGCTTTTCCTGTGGGGTCTGGCAACCCAGTAGCATTTAGATTATTTTGTTCAGATTGAAATGACATCTTATTCTCCCTAATTACTAACTGGATGTTAGAAATGGTTTGGCCTTCGTTTCTTTAGCTCAGTCTAAGGTAATAAACAGCTTCATCATACAACCAATTTAATTAACTACTGTCCATTTTTTGGGGTGCTGTTGGCATGACATCAATAAAATATAATCTGAATGGTGTTTTCTGATGCAATGTTGCATTTCTGTCTCCTTACCCTGAGGCTGATTACCTCCTGGAGTAAGATAAAAAAAAGATTAAAAAGCAGAGGAAAGGGAAATTCAGGTAAAGCAAGAAATATTCCTGACATTGGACTCTGCAAAGGCAAAGGGTCTAGCATTGATTTCTTACATTTAATATGATAGTAAAGTGGGCCAGATATTGCAGAGCTGGAAAAGAAACAAATCCATGTTAGCAGAATGGTCTTTTATGGATAATGTGAGTGTGATATAGTTATCATCCATTGTGGGAAGGGGTTGCTGGTGGTCCTTAGAGTTGTTTTGTCTCCCCACCTCCCCCAGTGCACCTGTGCAGTTTTTTTCTGACACCCCCATGAATAGAAAACATACTAGTATCCAAACAGTCATTTCTACAAGGCAACATCAGCCAAACTTGGAATTTTCAGTTTGTCCAGTGACCGATGCTATCATGAGGTGGCTCCAGGAGAAGGGTCATGCTCCAAGGAGAATGGAAGACAGAATTGGTCCTAATATGCGCAAGGCCGCTTGGCCACAAAGATGTTGCCTAGGGATGGTGATGGTTGCTCTGTCATTTAGGAAGTCTCCAGAGCAAGTGGGGCTGCAGACAAGTTTCAAGCTGGGTCTGAGGTAAGTAATTTGTTCAATATTAAGAGAATGACGACGTTAAAAACAAAGGAACATGTAGCCTATGAAGCTAAGGGCTGGCAATGTCAGGGGACAGATGGGGATGGAGATCTCCTCTAGACACCCTGCTTGCATTTCCCAGTGACAGAGAACTTTTTAAAACTCTTGAGATTGTAGTCAGAAATTACTAACCAAGTACTGGATAGGGGTGTTTTTTTTTTGAAAGGGGAAGGGGTATAGAGTGGGGCAATAGCCCTAACTTTAAGTAAGGATTCACCATGAGTTTTAATAGTTCTTATTTAAAAAATTTTCCAAGATCTCTGCATGTGTCTGTTTTTATCAGAAGTGGTTGTGAACATCCAGTTAAATGGGGAGGGTGTTAGGACTGGAATAGACCGAGACGAAGTTCTGGTTTCTGATGTTTATGTGCAGGCCTCATCACTCTCCACCCAGTGTCCAGGCATTTATAGAACACCCAGTCTTCTGGGCTAGACCTCCCTACTCTCCCCATCTGTTCTGTCTCTGAATAAGAATTCACCTCACCTCCCCCTCTGAAGTGTCAGCTGTAGTAACTCTCAGATGTTGGCAAGAATGTCCCAGAACTTTCAAGTTATGGCTCACCATGGTTTTAAGGATTAAATGAGGTAATAGATATAAATCCTTTAGTTATTTTCATTGCTGTTACTTTTTTTTTTTTTAAACATTATTGGTAATGGGCCAACTTCCTGCATGGGTCTGATATTAACTTTTATCTTTCACATCTTCTCAATTGCTTCCTATAGAGTAAGACTTGCTTTTTTCCAGTATCAAATGAGTTATGGTGTATTTTTTTCTGTTTGATTAAAATTTTTTTTTCAAAATAAAAATGACTTTTTTTTGGTACTATAATGGGATATTAAAATGATCTGGTCCAAAAGTTTGAGATTAAGTATATGTTTATGCCCTAATGGTGAAAGGAGAATATTATTCTACAAATAAATAGGTCTGGTAGTGCTAGGGTAGTGGATCTTAATCAGGGGTGATTTTTGCCCCACAGGATACATTTGGAAATATCTGGAGACTTTTTTTTTTTAATATATTTTTATTGATTTCAGAGAGAGGAAAGGAGAGGGAGAGAGAGAGAAAGAAACATCAATGATGAGAGAGTCATTGATCGGCTGCAGCTCACAACCTGGGCATGTGCCCTGACTGGGAATCGAACCCCAATCTCCTGGATCCTAGGTGGACGCTCAACCACTGAGCCACGCCCGGCTAGGCTGGAGACATTTTTTGATTGTCATAACTTGTGGGAGGCTCCTACGGACATCTAGAAAGTAGAGGCCATGGATGCTGCTAAACATCCTACAGTGTACACAATGGCCCCTGTATTTACTTTTTACATTCAAGACTGCTGTAACAAATTACCACAAATTTAGTGACTTTAAAAAAATCCAAATTTATTATCTTACAGTTCTGTAGGCCAGAAGTCTGACATGGGGTACACAGGACCAAAATCAAGCTGTCAGCATCGTTCTGTTCCTTTCTGGATGCCTTCGGAAAGAATTCATTCCCTTGCCTTTCCCAGTTTCTAGAGGCTGCCTGCATTCCTTGGCTTATGGCCCCTTTTCCAATTTCAAAACAAACAATAGTAGGTCAAGTCCCCCTCATGTTTTGAATCTCTCCTTCGTCTTTCATCGTCACATCTCTCTGACCAATTGTTTTGCTTTGCTTCCCTCTTTCACTTTTAAGGGCCCCTGGGATTACATTGGGCCTACCAAGATAATCCAGATAATGTCCCTACTTTAAGGTGTGCTGATTAGCAAACTTAATTTTATCTGCAAACTTTAATTTCCTTTTACTGTGTAATGTAGTACGTTCATAGATTTCGGGAATATGGATGTGAACATCTTCGTGAGGCCATTATTCTGCCCATCACAGCCCCCACAACAAAAAATGATCCATCCCCACATGTCAGGAGTGCTGAGGCTGAGAAAGTCTGTCCCAGAGAAAGCTTCCTAGTCCTAGAAGACGGTGCTTCATTCAATGTGGATAAAAGAAAAAGATAAGCTACCTTTAAACCGACTCACTTCAAGTGTGAACATCACAGCACATTTAACAATTTAAACCATTTGCATTAAAAGGCACTGCTGGGTAAGGTTGCTTGTCCACTGCTGGCCAAGATATGATGACAACTTGGTTTACCCAGCGGGGAAGTAAAAACCCTCCTATTAAATAAATGAAGCAGCAGCTTCTGGTAACAAACACATGAAACAGAATATTCATCTTTCCTTCAATGGGAATAACACATGACAAAAGTGAGGCTTTCTTCACATTGTTTGTTTATAGAAAATTCATCTCCATGGAGGCCTTATGTTAAATTTGCTCTCTGATGTTATCATTTCCAGGATGCATACGGTCACTGGAGTGTGTTCTCATGATCTTACCATTTATTTACCTTCGTACGAAAGTCCAATTACTGTCAGAGATGCTTCTTGTTAAAAATGGTAAGATCTTCAGCTTCTGAGAGTGTGAATATATATTTGATTCTCTGGGGCCAGGCTCAGATGCAAGTTAAGGAATCAGAGTTCTGGAGATGTGGGTGCAAATTAATTAAATATCATAAAGATAACAGTGGAGGAAGTCTGGGCTTTAGAGAAAAGGCTGGAATTTAGGGAGAGAGGGGTGTACAGTGAGAGACCGTGAAGTGGCTTTATCTTTCACCAAAGCCTCCTCTCTTGGTCTTGCATAGTGTATGTTTGCGTGTGTGTTTGTGTGTGTGTGCACACTCATGCACACTCATGCTTCAACCTTGTGTTGTTTTCTAGTGTCTTTTGATAGTTAAAGTGACTCTGAAATCAGGAATCTGAATATAACACATAACTTCCAATGGCATCAGGGGAGACTACTCTCCAGATAAAACGTTAGAATTCTCCTGATCATTCAGACTGTCATATTTAGTTACTGGCTTTCTTTGGGTAATCCAACTGTATTTTATTCATGGGCTATTCTAAAAGTACAATCAAAGGACACCTACTGGCTACAAGCGACTTTGCTCATGTCTAATAGGGCTGCAAAGAATGGTTTAAATTTAGTGCAGATGGGGGAAAATATGTGCTGTCATCAAGAGCCTATCACACTTTCAACTTATAAAATATCTTGACTGGAGTCTGGCCAGAGCGAGTCTGAGGTGGGCGCTTTAGTGAGGATGAATGTATTGGGTCAGATAAAGTAAGTACCAAAGCAGACCTTAAGTAGACTGTAAATTGAACAGAATGGGGTACTATTATTTTTGGCTCGATAACTAGAAAAATGTTACTCTGCTTGTCTCTTCTTCCATTTTTTGAGTTGCATTTAGTCTCCATTTTAGGGTTATATATATATATTTTATTTCTGGGAGCCACAGAGGCCTGCTTTGGGGATGCACTGAAGTTCTGTGGTTCCGAAGGCGAGAAAGAAATGGATGCATCATTGTTGTTGCCATGCTGGGGGATTTCTGGGAAAACACTTCCATTCCTTCACAGAAATCTGTTCTTTGGTTGGGCCTAGGAGAATGATCATTTCCTAGGTATGAAGCACAGACCTGCAGCACAGCAGGTATACTTTATAACCCTGGAGCATATAAACACTTTGATTTGGAAAGCCAGTTAAGCTCCTCCTTTGCCTTCCATCCTACTGGCTGTATAAATTGCTTTACCATTCTTCTCTGGTCTGGAGAAGATGAAAGCCATGCACTTTTAGTCATGAGAGGTAATATGTTTGCAGCTTTGTTTGAACAAACTACCTTTTGTATGATAGTAATTAGCACAGAGGGATTGTAATATGTCGAAACCCCAAAGACTTTCCAAGACTTAAATAAAAAGTGGCAGGAAAGACTTGCAAAACTGGAGAAACCATGGTGTGGCACAGTGTGCGGACTTTAAGTTTGAGCGCCATCAGAATCCCCTGGAGGGCTCATTAAAACGCAGAGCACTGAACCCCACCCCTAGAGTTTCTGATTCAGTAGATCAGGGGTGAGGCTCTAGACTTTGCATTTCTAACACATTCCTAGGGGATACATCTGCTGGTCCCAAGTAACACTTTGAGGACCGTTGGCATTGTGGGTAGGGGTGGACCTAATGATTTTGAACCTTGTATCCACCATTCTCAAGTCCTATGTCTTGATCCCACCCAGATCTACAGAACCAGAATCTGCATTTTAATAAGACCCTTAGGTCATTTGTTTGCACATTAAATTAGAGAAGCACTGACTTAACTTCACTGCCCTTAATTTCTCTCATCTGTAAAATGGGAATAATACGTATTTCCTAGGGATGTTGTGAAGTAAAATGTATTTCACAGACTTAGCAGTACTGCTTGGCACAGGGTATGCTTTCAGTAAATGTTACCAGTTTTAATTATTTTGCCAATTTGTGATGAAAAGCAAGTAATTTCTTTCCTTAGAGCAACTTGTTTTTTAAAGGTCAAAATTGTGTGTTTCTGCTTTTTCTTCTACCTTTTTTTTTTTCTTTTGTGAGCTTCTTGTTTACTTGGAAGCACAAACATTCAGTGACAGGGGTAGGTTAAAGAACAAATGAGTTTTCTATTTTATTCCTTCCCATCCTTATGCCTTGACTAAGGTATCTTCTGTCATCTTAAGGGAACTTCTGAAAGCAAAATTAGTATTAAATAAGTATATCTAACACTGTGTAAAGGGCTGTGGAAGAAGGTCTTAAGGTGAGTTAGGCTTCAGTAGGGTGTAGACACTGAAAAAAGTTGAAAATTGGCTTTAGACTTTCCCCCTTCCTTTCCTTGTGTTCCTTTTCCCATTCTTTCCAATTCAATCGTGAAATTGTTTTCAGAATTATGTGAAATTATTTTGCACCAGTATGACTCAGAAAAGGTAGGTGTGCCTTAAAAAGGCTTCTTTGCAATGAAGCCTTTCCGTATTTTCTGGGGAGGCTCAGTGCTCTGACTTCTGTCTCCTGAGGACCTGTCCCAGCTTTGGCTGGGCCTCTAAACCCTTTCACCCCTATTTTCTCCTAGAATCTGGCTCTAAACAGCAGAATCCCTGGGCACCTTGGAGTCTTGAGTGTCACCTCTGGGCCTGTAATTGGTAGGTCTGATGTCCGGCCTGGGACCTTGGGCAGATTCCTCATCTATACTAAATCCCAGTTTTCTCATCTTTAAATAGAAATCTTTATATTTCTCCTGCCTCTTCACAAGGTTGTAATAAAAAACAAATAAAGTATGTAGAGACGTCTTGAATAACAGCAACTCATTGTCACTTGGGCAGACCCCTGGAATTCAAGAATAGAACTGGCCTCAGAGAATATGGGGGTGCCCTGCTGTCAGAAGTCTGTTCCCCAGACTCAGACGGGTGAAGTCTTATTAAAAGTGTTCCTAAAGACATTGGCCTTTAAAGGCCAGGCATACACACGAGGAAGGCCTGGGCTTTGTTGCTAATTTATGCAGTTTGGGATCTGGCAGCCTCGTTTCAATGTCCAGCAGGTGACACACCGCAGGGGGAAGCCCGAGGCAGTGACAGCTGCAGTGGGCCTTGCAGTGGGCGGAAGCTGATCGCTTTACCGGCTGCACAAGTGAATCTGCCCTCATGTCCCCTGCGCCGGAGCTTCTGCCACATGCCAAGCCCTGGCTGCATCCTGAGTGCCGCGGAGTGTTGTCCCGTAGGGAGCGGAGATTGTGACGGGCTAAAAGAGATGACATGAATTGAACAAGTCTGTGGTCAGGTTCTCAGTGACCTTTTCATCCAGCTTCTTGTGCAGCCTTGGCCCTTTAAAGGGTCTTACCAGGAAGCTCTTAGATGCCTGTTTCGATAAACAGGTAAACAAAAACCAAATCCTGTTAGTAAGCTTTTCCTCTTGGGGAGAAATTCGAGCGGATGACTACAGAATGTGGTCTCTAGGCTAGGCTCTTTCTGTAAGTACACATCTTTGATTTTTTTTTTCCCCCTTTGGCCTGATCTACCTTTTTGGATAAGAAACCAGATTTTTCTTCTCTCTTGCATTGCATCAAGTCCCTGACCCTTCCTTGCTCCATCGCTGATTTAATTTTCCAGTGTAAACTCCATGCTTCCCTTCTGTGATCTTAGCATCTATTTCAACGTTCTGGGCTGCAGATACTGGAAAACAAAATGCTGCTTTAGAAAACCTCCCCCAGAGCTTGGTTTCTCGGTGCTGTGTTGGTTCTGCCTACGGGCAAGGTTAGGTTTCAGAGCTGAGTGGAACAGTGGGAGAGGCTGGGCGTGAGGCGTTCACTGTGCTGGCGCTGGTCAGGCCGGAGGCCGCTGTGTTCTGCACTCATCGACTGATGTCTGCAGTGGCTATGGTTTTCTCCACTGTGGCAGGGCCCTGGGAGTTATTCCTGGAGGCTCTGCATAGATGTTTTAAGCCACCGAATGCCAAGCAATAAATCATTTTATGCTGAAACTAGCTAGAGTGGTTTCTGTTGGCTGGAGTTGAATCCTGATATACTGGCTGGGCACTTGCCATTCTCCATGATATGATTCACCAGCTTTCATACCTATGTTCTCCGCCAGGCAGTCTTGCCACTATAGTGGCCACACGTGTTACCCAAAGGTGATAGGAGTCTTTTCATCCCCTTGCTTGCAGGCACATTTCTTGGCATGAACTCTGGCTGTTACCACTGCTGGTCAAGGTATACCCTGTGGCTTGAGCAATAAAAAATGCTACTAAATTGCTTAAACTTTGGGTGTAGATGGATGAGTTCTATATGAGTTTACATAGCTTCATGGCCTGATCTTTTCTTGTTCAAATGCATGGGTGTGTTGGAGGCCAATCAGAAATTATCTACACCTTCCGTCTTATTAGATATCCCAACTTTTCCAAACATCTGGAAATTTTAACTCATTCATTTGCCACATTTAAAAAACTTACTCTTTTAAGTGAATGGCAGGGCACTTTTTATTTCAAAAATTGCTGTTTATGTAATTTTCTAGGTGTTATGAAATAGTATCCTCCAGGGAATCCTTTTAGAAGAACATATGTGCTGAAGATAAGAAGCTTTTGTGAAAAAAATGGGGACATTTTAGGAATCAGAAATATCAAGGGACATCCAGAGTCATGCTGAAGTCCCAGACTTGACCTTTGCCGTTGTGGATTCTGCAGGTGGGTTCTGTGCCATCACACCATCGATCTTCCCTAGGCCCATCACCGAGGAAGCAGCTGAACTTATTCTGGACTCACTAAATGTGGGAAGAATCCAGGGGCTGCTTGAAGTTGCTGAGATTTCCTTCTACCTGTAGTGGGGAAATGGTCAATATGACTTTTATTCTTGGCGTCTGGGATGGATGTGAGGATAAAGATATGTAGCCCTTCCTTCCCCATCACTAAACCTGTGTGAATGGGACAAAACATCTCAAAAGAGTGAGTGTGTCTTTCCAAGCCTGAGTGGTGGGAGAGAATGCCCAGTGGCACGTCTTGGTTGGAGAAGGGGTCTTATAAGTGAACACGCGCGATGCGCGCATGCACGCTCTCTCTCTCTCTCTCCTCTCTTAAGAGTTGATCCTTTTAAAGCAGTTTCTGCCTTTGAACAAAAGCCATTCCTGGAAACTCTATCATAAAGCAGTCACATTTTCCCATAAGGACAATGTCATAATTGGGCTTTGCATTCCTGACCGAGGACTTGCCATTAAATAAACCATGGATGTGGCAAAAATATGTCATAAAAGCAAAGAGGCAACAGCTATAAACCTCTGTAATAATTTTAAAGAATAAAATTATGCTCTGTCAGATAAATGGGCTCAAATATATTATAAACATTGATTATATAAGAAATCTCAATGAACTGTAAAGTTTATATAATAGCATAAAAAGTACAAACCTAGTGCATCATAAATATGATCTAAAACTAATATTCTAACTATAATAAACATTAAACATTTAATTAAGAATCACTTTTCTTGCCTTTTTGGAAGTTAGGAGGACATATTGATATGTGATTTGAATGGTCCAGTTTCTACAAAAAGAGCCAACCATGTGACTCCTTGTTATCTCGGTGAACTTTCCATTAACCACTAGAGGCATTTCAAAGAGCATCCCCATGACCTGACACAATAGCCCACAGAAACACTTATTGCCACTAGACAATGTTTCAAACCACTGAATGGGGTAGAGATATTGCAAAGGATGATACAGGTTTGTTGAATGGGTGGATAATTATGTTGGAAGAAGTAGGGCTGAGAGTTGTGTCAATATAGTTCTGAGCCTTGAGCTTTCTGTAAACTCTAATGTATCTCCTTTTAATAACACACCCATGTTTATCCAGCACTCTAGTGCTTAGTGACTTAGAAAGAGCATCTACACCTTCAGTAGCTATATGACGCTCTTTTGCTTCCTTTTACAAGAACACATAGCAGAGGCTGCAAAGCTCTGTCACTATTTTAACAAGGTGAAATTAAAAAAAAAAAGTAAAAATAACTCTTCTGTACTCTTTGAGTATATGCTATGATAATAGAGCACTTTTTGGTTCATTGTTTCTAGTGTCTGGAGCAATGCTTGGCACATGATTGGTACTCAATACATTTTTGTGGGAAAGAAAAGAAAGCAAGAGGAAGAAAGAAGGGAAAAAGAAAAATAAATAAATTGTTCAAATAAGAGTTTTAACTATTTCAGGGCTCCTAGGACAAACCTTAAGTGTGTATTTACAGAGAAGATGCCTTGAGGCAGTCGGGAAAACCGGGCCTCCAGGGATGGTTTAGAATAGTCCATCTAGGAAAAGAATAGCTGGCCAGTTAAAATTCAGCAAGGTGAAGACACAGGAAATTAGTACAGTTCAGAGTCGGGCACTTTAAGAATCAGTATGATTCAAGGGATCGGGCAAGATGTTCATATAATCCAGGGGCTCCTAGACTTGCCTTTCCTGTGCCATCTCTTATCTCAGCCCCAGATACTTCTATCCGAATATGTACTGGATGTATCTGTTTGTCCCAAAGGCACCCCAAATTCACCTTATTCAAGACTAAGTTAATTATCCTTTCTCACCCCAATCTTTAATATCCTTCTATTTTTACTTTCTTGGTGAAAGACTAAAACCTTCTTTACTCATTGGGCTTTCTTAAGCAAAAGAGAGGGAAGGGTATGTCTGAACAAGTTTGAATTCTTTTCACCGCTACCATCCTGTCTTCATTTTCAGGTGAAAGGAATTCAGCACCTAGAGTCTAGACTAGCAGGTCCCATCCTGTTGAACCATCAGCGATTTTTAACCGGCATGCGAGCAGCACGCTGGTGTAGTCCAAGAATTTTTAAAACAGGCAAAGCCTGACTATTTAGTTAGGGGAACTGACCTCTTTTCCTTTAGGTTGTCAAATAAAAATATAACAACAACCAACACAGCAATAGCTGTCTGGTGTGAATGCCCTGTCTTGAATCATAAATATATAGGTCATATAATAGAATTGCATCTTATGGGTCATGTCACATAACAAGGTTGAGTCTGATTGGTTAATTCTTGGTGCCAAAAATCCTTATATGCAAGTGTAGGCATCTGAATTTTTTGGAGAAAAAGGGTAGGTAATTAGTATTTGGGGGGGAGGTAAATCAATCAAAATTATACTTATTTTTTGGTCAGATCAGGAAAAAAATATTTTTGGTGTGCTGCAGAATTTTAGAATTTTAGTTTATGTGCTCCATGAGATGGAAAAGGCTGAAGATCTCTGGTCTATCTGTGTGCTGGAAGCAATTTCCTGAGTGCTCTGCATATTGGGAATCATACATTTTTGGAAAAAGCCATTTACATTGTGCATCAGTGGTGCTTTCAACACATTTTGAGAGTTGGCTTTATGGTGTCAGAATGGATTAGTGTTGGGGAGGGATGGCTAAAGGAAAGTTTATGGAGGAACTTGGAACTGAGGAGTTTCCTGTGAAACAGAACTTTCAGTGCTGAATCCAGGACAGTCGCAGGTAAACTGGGACAGCTGGTCACCCCAGGAAGGGATGTTTTCAATACTGTGCAATAATAGGAAGGAAGTCAATGAAAGTGATGTGTAGAAAATCTTTTCGTCAACATCAAGTCTTTCTTGCCATATCTACACATAAGAGTAACAAGACTATCTTTATATTAACTACGAGACTATGAGAACCAATAGATTTGTAATGCTTTACCATTTAAAATGGTTTTCATTGATATAGATTTGTGAAAAGTATTTACTGTTGAATCCATGAGCTACTTGTTAGTGTTCAATTAATATAAGCAAGTGGACAAGCGTCTGTCTGTCTAAATAATTATCTGGTTTCATCCATAAAAATATGCTTTGAGGGAGCAGCATATATTCAGGTAATGTGTAAACACTGGTTTCACAAAGTGCAACAATGCAAAGGGATTTTTGAAATACTGATATTTTAAAGATATATTCAACCAAATATTCCATTCACTACAATGGGCATATTGAATTACTTAAGAATAGTTGGCTTTTATGGTCAATTGGCTATAGTTCTGTTGCTGGTAATAACCTATAAATCTTAACGCATTGCATTTTAAGAATACCAGGGACAATATTTTAAAAAATATTGTAAGAATCTGTAAGAATTTATATAGCATGCCAATTTTGTTGTAATTGTTATTAATAAATTAGCAAGGAAGGGGTAGCAAAACGAAAAATTGCTAGAATTCATTAAATTGAGGATAGCTCTGTTTGGGCTTGAGCCAATTATTTCTAAGACAGAGTGCTCAGAGGAGGCAGTAACATCCAAAGCCAAGATATCATAAAAACAGGGGAAAAAATCACTAATGGGACATCATACCAGTGGCCATTGTCCAGGAATTATAATCTTAGTTAAGGAGTAACTGCAAATGAACTTGACCAATTTCCCAGAAAGCTCATTTTGTATCTTAGTGGGTAAGCGTGGAGACAGATTGTCTGGGTTCTCATCTCTCATGGAACCTGTTCAAGCTAGCCACTCTCTTCAGACCTTGAGTTTTCCATCTGTAGAATTAGAATAAAAGAGTAACTTCTTCAGTTATTGGGTTGAGACAATGAATGTAAAACTATTATGAGAACACTTGAAAAAGAATTATTTTATATATTTCATGCATTATGTTATTATATATCAATCTTAATATAATGTATAATATAATAATTATTATATTACATAATTTATTTATTTGTCAGCTTGGGCTGCTATAACAAAATACCATAGAATGGGTGGCTTAAACAACAGACATTTATTTCTCAAAGTTCTGAAGGCTGAGAAGTCCAAGATCAAGATATTGGCAGATTTAATTCTTGGTGCAGGCCCTTTTCCTGGCTTACAGACAGCCACCACCTTGCTGTATCCTCATATGATGGAGAGAAAGAAAGCTCTGGTGCCTTTTTTTCTTCTCATAAGGACATTAATTCCATCATGGGGGCTGTACTCTTATGATTTTCTTTAAACCTAATTACCTCCTAAAGTTCCCACCTCCAAATTCCACTACACTAGGGATTAGGGCTTCAACAGATGAATTTTGGGGGGACATAAACATTTAGTCCATAATATATATAATTTACTAAATAATAAAAATAACAAACAACTAACATTTGTTGGTTATTATTAAATAAAATTTGGGATTATCAGTGTTGAGACCTGCAATTAAATGAAATCTGGTATTACATCAGAATAATTGGCACTTTTTTGTCATTATTTTGCCTTTACTATGAGAATGCCTTGAATGTGGTGACATTAACAAAAATGGGTTAAATGTGAATGCAATTAAAAAAAAACCAGAAACTTGGGAAATGTCATTAGTGGGAGAAGAAGTCGTGTAGTAAATGCATTCATTGAGTTCCAAATGTCAGCCCCATCATGAAGGATTACTGTTCATTAGTTTAAAAGATCCTGTCTTTCTGAGAGCTATCCAATGGGAAACTCTGGGTAGGCCTTGCACTGTTTGAAAATGTAAGATCTTTGCAATTCTCATTCCTTGGTGAAATCTAAGCTGTTTTTCTTTAAAGGATTTAATGGCAGAAATAAATTAAAGAGACTTTATTTCAAATCAACAACTGATTATCATTAACATTGGAAGTCTAAACATGATCCTGGTCATGAAGAGTCTCATTATAGGCAGATATAAGCATTAGTAAGAGACTAAGAGTGAACTGAAAGAGGTGATAAGTTGAATGAATTTTTGATAAATATAGGAAATCCTAATGCTAGAAGAGCTCAAAGACAGGGGTGAAGAACAAATAGACTTGATGAGGAAGCTTGATCCAGGCAGGTGGAGGATGATCAGTTTTAAGAACTGGAGAAGGCAAAAGGGGAATATATGTGTTTGTTGAATGAGTAAATGTTGAAGGGATGCTGATTAGGATTAGTGTAGGGGAAGCCCTAGATTCATACTGCTGCTGTTTCTCAGCAGGAGTTTTGGATGAGGAAAGGAACCTGAGTTGGGAGAGATCCCAAATCCTGAGAGGAGAGATGGGAACAAGCAGGGCAGATGGAACATATGCATCTCTACAGGGTCTTCACAATCTGCAGTAATTACAAGTTCCATTTCCTGATTGGTGGTTCCTGGGGGAGGGAAAGGGAGGGAGCATTTTCCCTGCTGATAAAGTTTAGTGTCAAGTATAGACTGATTTGCTTTACCTCCAGGCCCTTTTTTTCTCAACTTAGAGATGGCGGCTGTTTTTCTGTCAGACACAAGCTTCACTTAATGACTGTGTAGTTTATTACCCAGTAGGTCATATCCTGTATATTTTAAGAACAAACACCTCAGAGACTGTGACTTGGTGGAAGGAGATGACATGTGTCACTGCTGTTATTTCCACCACAGCCTGGTGGAAAAACTAATTACCTTTTCATCTGGGCAAATTCAGAGGTCAGTTTACCACTAGTATATCACTACGTGACAGGGAACATGGGTAATTAGGTGGGATGTGTAACCTGGATGTTCCATGGATCTCATTACATCTTATTTAGAAAGGCTATAATTTGATTGGTGGAAAATTAAGGCATCTTCTCATGGGTCATTTTATCTTTCTGCAATAATAATTCTTGGCTTGATTAAAAATTGATCCAGTGTCTTCAAGTGAATTTATTATTGCTGCAATCTATCACCCCCAGACAGATAATCTGGTTCCCATCTTTATCTGATTTGAAAAATCTGTCACTTATTATGTGTTGTTTTTTTCAATCATTTAAATTGATAGCATTCTAGGAAGGCGTTTGCAACCCCAGATTTCTTGGAGAATAGCTTGCAGGAGAGCGTGGGTGTACCCTTTTATGGTAAAGGACTGGATAATCTGTCAATTTTAATAAATTGACTTTGAATTGTTCTATGGCAACATTTTCTCTATAAAATAATCAAGCCCCATTTCGAGGAGTGAAAACAGTTGAAGGATAGTAGGAGTGCAGACTGCTTTCCCTTCTTCTCTCTCTCTCCTCTCTTCAACCAAAGGGCTTTAGTTCTTTTAAAGATTTCAAGACTGTAAAACTTAACCCCAAATCTTGGAGAGTCAACCAAAATATATTTAATAATGCTCAATAAATTATGGAACATAATTTTTCTATACACAGGAAAAAACATTTTGAGTTCATTTAGGCATTTAAGAAAAAGTGATAAATGTATTTGCATTTTATAGGCTCTCTCCACTTATAGTATTACTGCCATAGAAGATATAAAACTTGTAAACATCAAATGTATTTTTGACCCCTACTCTAATATTTATTTAATTAATTAATTAATTAATTACTTAATTATTTATTATTTATAGTATATGTGCTGCTGAAGTGAGCACTAGGTGTCTTTTATTAAGTGCTTACTGCATACTTGTAAGAACCTAAGTGTTTTATGTGGGTTAGTTTATTTAGGCATCGTGGCAGCTGTCTGAGTGAGGTTTAGGCACAGAGAGGCTAAGTAATACCCTGAAGTCACACAGGTGATAAGTGGGGCCACCAGGATTCCAATCCTAGTGGTCTGACTCAAGAGGATGCTTGTTACCACTACTCTGCTGCTTCTTGCCTTAGAATTAGCTTTCTTAGGACAGATGGAAGGAAGTCTTTAGAGTAAGCAGAAAACCAACAATTTCAATAAAGCAATTAATAGATATTTATTAAAGGCTTGCTATAATTGAAGTATAATTCTTAGGCACTTGGGAGATACAGAAAATGGCAAGATTTTCATTAATAAGATATAAATAAAAATTAAATAATGGAAATGATAAAAGATAATATTGTAACACCATCATATAATGGTGGTGTCACCATCTAACAGAAGGCTGGGGCTCTCTTCTATTCAAAGGAGAGCCAACAATTGTAGGCACAGCAATCCTGGGACACTTCATGGGGTAGGACGTTTTTGCATCAGGCCTTGAAGAACAGTATAGGATCTAGAGAGGTAGAGAGAAGGTAAATAGTTTGTTAGACAGGAGATGGTGTGAGAAAAGCATGGAAATGTGAAGGAGTCAGATGATTTGGGGAACAAATGCCTGGAACAGAAGACATAGGACTGTGGCAGGGTGGAGAAAAGGCCAGTAGGTTGTTCAGGGCCAGATGCAGAAACCTTGAGCACTAAGGTCAGGAGAGTAGAAGAGTATGAAGGCCAGGGCAAGACATTATAAAAGGGGGTTGTGAGCAGCCTTAAGCAGACCTTAAGTGGGTGAGTTGGACATAGGACAAACTAGAATAGAGCAGCTTGTGATGTCAAAGGGTTGTTTGCTGACCCCCTACAAAAGGCAGACAATATTTGCTCTGGGGAAAGGTGGAGGGAAGGTCTTCAAAAGCATCCAACTAAGGCTGATATGACATGGTCTCATGACTGGGACCTGTGAAACATACTCTGTGTTCTGCCTCAGCTTCCACAGCCACTCCATCTCACCAGCTTGTCAGGCAGGGCTCCCAAATTGGTCAGACATGGGGACAATGGCTCAGGCACAAGGTGGGAGCTGAGATGAATGATTGAAGAGGTACTGGTGGGCGGGAAGGGCTGGGGATGGCCAAGGTCCCCATTACTGGGTTGACCCTGAGCGGCTTTGCTTCTCTCCATGTTTTCTTATTGCGTGTTCATCAGCAAGGGTCCCTGCATTTACCATGTTTGGGTTTTGAGATTATTTCTTTTCATAAACTGTAGTTACTGTTTTCAGTTCCATGACCTTTCTGGTAAATGGCTCAGCTGATGACCTGTTATTTTTACTAGCTCCACAGAGGATGCTAAATGTTATGGGCTGTGATGTTCAGAACTTGGTTCTGGAGCCCTCAAGAATCCTAATAAGCACATTGCTACTGGCTCTCTTCCCTCTCTGTTCTTTTTGTATCTTCAAGCTACATAGAAAAGCCCCTTCAAATCTCAGAGAAAATGCCACTTGCCTAGTTTATATGTCCATGATAATACTTTTCACATGTGTGCTGCTTTACCTGTTTGAAAGCCCTTCCACACAGATTTTTATTTGGAATGAATTTAGGATGCCTGTTAGGTAGGTTGGAGGCTATTTTATTTCATACATGGGGAAACTGAGGCTCGAAAGCCATAAAACAGAAGAGCAGCAGAAATAAGTCTTGCTTGAGACCTCCTGACTGGTGGGCATGTGCTTTGCCTAACACACAGGCTCTCCTCTCTTTCTGGATCCTCTCTGTTGGTTCTTAGAGAATAAACTTGGGATTTTAATTGGGTGAACTGAAGTGATGAAGGAGGCCTACTCTTGTCCTTTTACATTAGCTTTTTACTAAGGCTGAAGATAAAAATGAGGATGACAAGTCACTTGTAAGATGTGCCCATTCAGAAGTCTCTCATGTAGTTTCAGAATTTCAACAGAATTCATTAAAAAACACCCTGAACCCTGGGTGACCTAAGGTCTTCTAATATGCCAATCATTCATCTAAGGAAACAGAACTAAATTACTTGTACCTGAAAGAAAGCCTTTTGCAAAACAAAGAACATCTACACACTCTCACCTGAGCCCAGCAGTTACAGTCGACAGTGGCAGTTATTATAAATGGCTCTATTCCTACAGCAACCCTGGAGAAAGAATGAAAGAAAATTGTGCAACCAATTTAATGAGGTGTGTGTGTAAGAGGGATGGTTAGCAATTTGTCTTTAACAATCTTGTTATACGGCAAGAGGCTCTGAGGGGAAAGGGAGAGAAAGACAGAGACTGGGAGTCAATGCTCTATTTTCTAACAATCCTCAAGAGAAAGGAGATAAAGACCAAAAGAATTCACTGAGCAAATGTTTTCTCTTTGGCAACAAATGTAGGCTTCGTGCTCGCAGAACCACTAGGCAATATGAACTGCGAAGGGTTATAAATCTGGATTTAACAAAGGTTTCGCCCCAGTGGTAATAGACTTTAGGGGGTGAAAGGTTGCATCTTGTTCAACCTTCTCTGGAATCATTTTCTGTAATACTGGGAAGTAATTTTGTGGCATTTCTGGAAGTTCAATTCAATGAAAAGAAATCTCATTTGGTACTTGAACCACTGTTACCAAAGTGTGCACTTAGAAGACCACCTGAGTATCCAGTCAAGTTCAAATGCAATGGCAGAAAACCATTTTAATTGCAACATCTAGTGCCTCCAGATATGTGTGTAGTTGAGCTCCCAGTGGTGCGACACAGTGTGGAGGGATAGTTAATTGGGCTCTTCTGAAAGGGGAGCCTCTTTTAATAGGAACCATATCTTGAGCTCATGTGTAGAAGGCATTCAGCTCAAGAGCTGCCCTGGTGCATTTTCCTCTGCTTCTTTAGTTGCATTTGGGTTTATAAAGTTCAAATCAGTCTTTAAATTAGTTAATTCAGAGATTCAACAATTATTTATTGAGCAACTATTATGTCCCTGGCTTTATTATAAATTCAGTGAGGTTTAGAAAAATGTTTATAACACAGTCTCCATTAGTCCAGACTCTTTGGTTCCTAGTAAGAGAAAGACATTCAGTGGGAGCATAAAGGGGTTAATTCAAGGGATTTCTCCCACTTCCCAATTCATAATCAGCATAGCTTTTTGAAGCCAATTCTAATATTAATAATAATACTGTAATTCATGAAAGTTAAGATATTATCTATTGTAAAAAGTCCATTATTTTATGTACCACTTGCATAAAGAAAAAGTATCCAAGATAGGAAGTCTAATAGGAGATCCCTACATAAAGGCAGGACACCAAAGACACAGTCACTCAGTGAAAGAGTAAAAGAAAATTCTCTGGAAGAGCCAGTCAGGAAACCTGCATGTCTCAGTGTTGGGCCTCTGTAGGGGGAAAAAAACCCTAATCTCTCTCAGAATTTGAGCCATGGGCTGCTACTCACACAGGTGTGAGGAGTATCAGTGGTGTAGAAATTAATTTCAAGTAGCCTCAGATAACCCTGACTGGTGGAAACAAATGCCAATCCTCTCTGGAAAAATTCAGCTTCAGCTCAGGCCCAGAGATCATGTGATCCCATCGATTATATGACACATTCTGATTTTAGGGATACTAAAATGTGAGAATACTGTGCATCTAAGATTTGATGAAGAATGGTAATAATAATGATTTTTGTGACTAACATATTAACATAATTTTATATAATTATTATTCTTTATCTTTTCTGTGGACAGTATAATGTTTCTCAACCTTTTGTAAAATGTACATAAAAGTATTTTAAAAATCTCACTATTTTTATTGATCTGCAATAAACTAGATTGCTTTGCATTCTCAGTTCCAGAAAATTCTATAGTCTCTTTCTTAATTGAACGGCCCACCAAAGACTCTTCCATAAAGAAATAAGGGGATCCTAACTGAACCCAATTCCAACTGTCTTAAAACAAAGAGAACACATATTTCAGGTACCCCCAAAAGTCCAGGGGTTAGGTCTAGCTGGATCCAGTGACTCAAATGTTCTCATCAGGACTTGGAATTGCTCATCCCTTGGTTCTCCTTTCTCTATGCTGGATTGGTACTTGGGCTCCACCTGGGACTCCCCACATCTCCAGGCTTACATTGTCTTTCTTTGACAATCTCACCAGACACCGAGCTTCTCCTTTCCTCTGCCATCAACAATGACCTCAGAATTGAGCCTCATAGTTTGGTTGGGTCATGTATCCGTCCCTGGGACAGGATGGTTTTGGCTACCCACAAGCCGCAGGGACTGAAAGTGGAGCGGATGATTCTTACAATACAGTTACCAGGCCAAGGGAGCTTGGGTGCCGGTGAAGATGAAAGTAATCAGTTGTGTGCTGGAAACAACAAATGTCCACTCCACGTCCTCCCTGTGTTGGAGGAAGTGCAGTCTATTTGTGAGCATACCAGCAATTACCTAAAAGACAATTCAAGATGTAAAGTAAAATTCAAGACAGCTAGGTGAGAAGTGTGACCAAGTTACAAGTGACAAGTGCCATGAGAGGTACAAGTGTAAGAGCTTGAAGGAGGAAGAAGTGACTGGACTGGAGTAAGTGGAAACACTTTAGAAGAACTTAGGAAGATGGTGAAGGACATGGGAAAAGGGAATCAGAAGGGAAAGAGCAAGAACAATGGCTTGGGATAAGCAAGGTAGTGATAGTTTCCTAATTCTGGAAAATCGGTAGACTTTGTGTGTGCCTAGGGTTCTGCAGATCTCTCAGCTGGTGCTGAATCACTATTTTTATTCCTGGCCAGAGGGCGTATGTCCTCATTAACATGAGAACTTCCTCAGGATGGAGAAGACTCTTGGGTCTAATTTTGATCCCATATCAAGCTAGCCTGTTACTTGAGTGACGCCTTTAACTTCTCTTGGCTTCTGCTGCCTCATCTGAAAATGGCAGTGATTTACCTGCCACATCTACTCCACAGGGTTGTTGTGAAGATCCAAGGTAGTGTTTGTGAAGGCAGTTTGAAACATGAAAGTCTGATACAAAATGCAAAGCCTTATCTATGGCATTCAGACTGGGGCTGGTCTAATTTAAATCTTGTGCCCTGCTTACTTCACCTTTTATTTCTATTAAGGCTGTTTGTGGATGTGAAAATAAACAATGAATTTATGTGGTTTACTAGAAATAGGAAAAATGGGGGATGGGTCCTCTGATCCATTAACAAGCTTTTCTCTGAGGCAGTTTATTTAAGGCAGGCAGAGTATTTCTAGGCTGTATTCCCCACCCCCTTCTTTCCTGCCTTCCTTACATTCATCCATCTATTCATTCATTCAACCAGCCAGCCAGCCATTTATCCATTTGCTATTTGTTGGTTGAACACATTATTTAGCATATAAGGAAAATGGAATTAAAGGCAATTAACTGAGGGTCACATTTTACATTATTGCTAAATAATATGTTTTCAAAGACTGAGGACACACTAGAAAACACAGAACATTATCTTATTGTTATGACTGTGAACAGTCTTGTAGGACTTCAAGAGCACCATTATGAGCAGGAATTATTATTGCATTTGCAAATGTACAGATATGAAAGTTAACAGAGTTGTGACTGGTGTGAGTGTAAAAAAAAACTCATTTAAATCATCAACAAAATGAAAAGGGAACCCACCGTATGGGAGAAGTTATTTGCCAGTGATTCATCAGATAAGGGGTTAATCTCCAAAATACATAAAGAACTTATGTAATTCAACACCAGGAATGTGATCCTATACAAAAATGGGCAAAGGACCTGAATAGACACCTCTCCAAAGAGGACATACAGATGGCCAGTAGACACATGAAAAAATGCTCAAGATCACTAATCATCAGAAACATGCAAATAAAAACTACGAAAGAAGTATCACCTCCCACTGGTCAGAATGGCTATCATCAACAAATCAGCAAACCACAAGTGCTGGCGAGGATGTGAAGAAATGGGGGCCCTAGTGCCATGCTGGTGGGAATGCAGACTGGTGCAGCCACTGTGGAAAGCAGTATGGAGTTTCCTCAAAAAATTAAAAATGGAGCTGCCTTTTGGCTCACCTATTCCCTTTCTGGGTATATATCCTAAGAATCCCGAAACACCAATCTGAAAGAATATATGAGCCCCTATGTTCATAGCAGCGCAGTTTACAATAGCTAAGATCTGGAAACAGCCCAAGTGCCCATCAGTAGATGAGTGAATAAAAAAGCTGTGGGACATTTACACCATGGAATACTATGCAGCTGTAAAGAAGAAGGATCTCGTACTCTTTGGGACAGCATAGATGGACCTGGCAGGTATTATGCTAAGTGAAATAAGCCAGCCAGAGAAATAATATCACATGATCTCACTTATATGTGGAATTTAAAGAACAAAATAAATTGACGAACAAAATAGTACTAGCAGCGTGGTTAAATAGCAGACTGACAGATCTCAGAGAGAGGAGGGGAAGAGATCAACCAAAGAATATATATGCATATATGCATAACCCATGGACACAGACAGTAATATGGTGAAGGCTTGAGGTTGGACAGGAGCTGGGTGGAGGGAAGCAAAGGAGAGAGGTGGAAATGGGAGACAGCTATAACAGAGTCAACAATAAAAAATAACAAAAACTTGTTTTCATCATTAAAAATAACAACACAAACCCCTCATATTAGAAAGATGATTTTCCCAAATCTGAGCATCTTGATTCGGGCTCCCCATTGGGTTGGGCACAAGATTTCAGGGCTTTAACTTTATCTTCTTCCCTAGACCAAGTCTTTGGAGAAAGGATAAAGATTAAATAAATTTCTGAAAAATGCCTATTTAAGCTGCATATTACCTATGCATAGAAAATTGATGGCATAATAACAAGATCTCTTTTGCATTTACCACAGCCTGTCATAATCGAGGAAATTCATGGGAGGACAAGTCTCCATAGAAATTGTCAAAATATGGCAACTTCCTAATGAAATCTCTCCTGTTAGGGAAAAGGGGTGTTTAACTGGTCCCATATGTTTTCCAGGGGGTACCTTTCCCCCCTGTCAATCCCCTCAGCCAGTTCTTATCTTTTGTAATGAAAAGGAAAGAAACATGATTTTAGGGAGGGCCTAAATATTAAGCATTCCTTCCCCTGATCCATCCTAATGCAGTTATATGTAGATATTAGGGGAATTTTTTTGGTTATTTCTGCCACTTGGAATTTCTCCATTAATGGAGTCTCTGAAGACATTTTAGGAATGACTAATATCTTTTATCTAGTTGGAATATGCATGGGACTCCCATCAAATCTGTCCTCATGTGACTCTGAGCAGACAGCCAGTAAGATTTCCTCTTTCAAGTCTCTGTCAGGAATAAATACTTAGCTCTTCAGTAGTGCATCGATGAAACCTGATCGTGGACGCTTTGCTCCGAAAGCAGACTGTGGCCCAGCTGTTCTGTGGTTTATGAATTTTTTAGCAAGGCTGGGGCTGGCGGCTGAGCCAGCGTTGGCTGAGTTCGGGCATACACTGGGGGTTTGATTATTTCAAGCAGGGGTTAGAAAAACCTGGCAGTGTTTTCTGGGTTTCCCTTCTGAGGTTTAGAGATTTGTTCAACTTTTGTTCAAAGCCAGGCTCAGAAAATGGAAAATGGGAGAAGCCAACTGAATCTAGAAACCTGAGAGCCGGACCAGTCCTGGGTGATGCTCCTGTAAACAGTGTGAATAGGGGGCCACGCCGAGGCCCAGTGCAATGCTCTCCAGGAGAGGGATGCTGCCAGGTACGGCCCCTCTGAAAACCCTTCTGCAGTTGAAAAACCACTGTTTGGGGCCCTGCATCTGGTCAAGGCCACCTTCCTCTGTCAGACCCCACTTCAGGTGTGTGGGGAAGGGGTAGGGAGAATCAGAGTTTGAGCCAAGGGGGAGAGAGCCAGGTCTTAGTAGTTGAGAGAAAATGGCACTTTGAAAACCTGAAGTTACCCAGAAAATCTTCAGTGCAACTTCTCCTTTTCTGTATTTTACCTCCACGATAAGGCTGCTGAATGGAGGTCATATTTTTATACTTTGTCACTGTTGCTCACATTAATATGAAATTAAAGATAAATTCTTTCCACTGGAGGGGGGGGGCATATCTGACAGTGGGGTCTGTGTAGAACAAAGTGAAACAAAAAATAACTTCTGCCTTAATCCACTTATGATTAGGGAATTAATGAACTATTTGATCATGTTGATGCTCAAAATAGACCATCCCCATTAAATGACTCTACAGGCCTGACTGAGTCCATTTGACTCTGTGCATCAGAAGTTCTCAGCTCTTACCTGGGGAGGATTTAACACATACTGATGTCTGGAGCCTGTGCGGGACCAAGTGAATTAGGGTGGGGTGGGGGTGAGGCTGGGGGGGTCGGAGGGCACCTGGGCATTGACGTCAGAGCTCCCCAGGTGAATCTAATGAGCAGCCAGGGTTAATAAGCATTGGTCACGCTAGTCAAATCACCCCGGCATTGCAGTTGCCAGCTCTTCATTTTGTGTAGGGAGGCCGGGGTACAGATGTAGGGATGTTGCTCTTTTATTTGTAGGGTCAGGAGAGGCCCTGCTGATGGATAACTCTTGAGCATGGACACGAAGGAGGTGACAGGTGAGCCTTACGTGGGGTGGGGGTGAGAGAATTCTAGGCAGCTTTGTGCCCATCCCACAACAGAAGGCTAGTTTCTGAAAGTGGGGGTGTGTGGGTGGAGTGAAGAGGTGGGGGAGACACAATGGCAGGTGCGTTGCTTCTAGCATAGTGGTTCAGACAGCATTTGTTCCCTTTAATCTTCATCAATGCAGAGAGAACCCACTGGTGGGGAAATAACCTATTGGTTAAAGACAATCGGAACCTTTTGGTAATCAACGAATTAATATGAAATTAATTTAAACTAACTAAAGTTAAGTTTAAATATGGTGAGATTTCATAGGATCCAGCCATACAGATGTGTTTAAAAAGACAAAAAAGAAAAAATTGTTCGAGAGAACAAAAAATACAGGGTTGTTGGTAGGGAAAGGGCAATGTGGTCCCTTATTTGCTTGCCTTTGATCTGTGTGTGTTAGAAGCCTGAGAAAGGAGCCCGTAGGCAGGTCATGGTTATGCTTTTGAAGGTGACCAGTGGCACCAATGTTCCCTAAGTGAGAATGCCTCGTTGCCCTACTCCTAATTAGGTAAGCAAGGCTCTCACAGTGGAGATTATTTCATTTATTAGGTTCGAATGAAACCTGAGGGAATTGGTACGATGTGATCTTAAATTAACATACTTCCTGCAGCACCTGCAATGTGGCATTATCAGAATTAATGAAACAGTCTGAAATCGCAGGCGCGGTGTCAGGCTGGGATAAGCAGATGCCTGAGAGCCTTGCATGCCCGGGCTGGGTCTCCAAACGCTTGAGAGTATCTTTTTCCCTTCCTCTCCCCACATCCTGACGGATCTGACTGCAGAGCCTTTGAAGCTGCTATAGACGAGGCGGGGATTCTATGGGGATGCATATAAACAAGTAAACCAGCGTTGCTCCAATTTTAATACTTTTCTAAGTATTGCCTGAGATGCCAATGATTTTCTGAAGGGGTAGATGGAAAGCCTCAGAGACCTGGCTTTGTTTTTCTCTCCACTGAGGCTTCGATCAGTTTAAAGTTGTTTGGTGGAACAATAGGAGCTCGTCTTTTAACGTCTCTTTCTTCCTCATCTGCTTGTAAAAGGCACTGTTACCCATGAAACGCTTGTGTTGAAACATACAGTAAACTGCTGTGTGCGTGCGCGCTTGTGTGCGTGTGTATGAGCTGTGTGCAGCTCTTTTCTGGAGGTTGTATCAATTAGTAATATGCAGATTTAAACTGATCACAAAGTTTGTTATTAAGGTTCTTTTGATTTGTAAGCCTAGTTTTCCTAACACAGACAGTAGCTTAAGTGTTGCCTGGCTTTGTGGCTAACACACAGCTTTCACTGTGTGTGTGCATTTGTCATGGAAAAAAGTCTGTCTTTAGCTAATGAGTCCGACAAATTCAGCAAGCAAGGAAACGGCTGGGCCAAGGATCAGATACCTTTAGACAGAGAGGGGCTGGTGTAGAGGCCCCAGCACAGTTAGTTTTTTACATTTATTTGCCTCAGGAGCAGAGGGAAGTTGTAGAACCATCACAGGCAGAAGAGTGAGGTCTAGTGGGCAAACAAAAATAACTACTGCTTCTACCATGTTGACACATTCCCCCGTACCTGCTTTGAAAAGTTGCTCATTCTTCAAGGCCCAGCTTTCTAAACAGCCCCTCCACAGGTAAATTAATTAATTAATTTCTCTCTCTCCCTAAACACCATCCACACTGCTAAGGTAGCTGTTTTCTCTTTGCATTGTAGTTAGTTGTAGATGCCACATTCTCCTTCGCTGGGTTATAAACTCTTAGGATTCCATGTCTGATTCATGTTTGGAATTCTAGCATTGAATCTGGAACAGTTTTTTTGACTCATTTGCTTGATGAGAGCCAAGTTACATTTTCCAAAAAGGAAAGTATTTGAATGAGGGAAGACAGGTCAGGAAAGAAAAAGGCAGCTTACTCAAGACGGCTACCTCGCCGGAAGTGAAACAGGGGCACGCCCAGGTCTCTTGGCTCTTTTTACTCGGCCATGCTGCCAAGAAATATCCAGAACCACAGCACACTGAGAGCTTTTTTGGGAGTGCTATTCCTAATCCTTTGGCCCGTACAATATTTTATGATGTCACTTTACTTGTGAAAGACTGAGAAAGAATTTACTTGTATTAATGAGGAAAGGGAAGTGCATTTTGTTCTGTGTAGTTTTGTCTGTTGAGGACAGGACATTGTGGACATCATTTATTCACAGGGTCACCAAGAGTTGGAGCCGACTCAATGGCACACAACACAGTTTCATCTGACAAAGTTCATGTCGGTTATACATTTGCCCACTGTATTTTTTTTTAAAGCTGTTCTTCATAAAGTCACTCATCAAAGATCCCATCTACTTAGATCATGTCTCTAGAACAATGCCTAACCTTACCCAATTCCTTCTTTTCTCTTCTCTTCAAAATGGACCAGGCCTGGGTCCCACTTTCTAAGGATCCTTTGTTGATGAACTCTCCATGTTCTTGTTTCCTAGTTGTATGTTTAGATAATCTAGTCTCAGGACTGCTGTTCTCTTAGTGTTGTGGGCTTGGATGCGGCATGTCAGGTTCCAGAATCCTTCTGGAACCTTCTCAGTATACTTTTTAGGTTCATTAATTACCATCAGAGAGAACCTAGGCTATCAGTGGTTGGAGTCCAGTCATTTTGACAGAATAAATGAAATTTTGGAGTGCTTCTGTGAGTTTATAATAGAATTGTAGAGCTAGGTGGCTTAGAAATATTCTGTACAGCCTTTCCTTTCACAGATGTAGAAGCAGGTCCAGAGATGAAAGTCACACAGCAGGGGACAGAGCCAGGTCTAGAATCAGGCTTTGTGTGGGGTAGGTCATTGCTGTCTCTAGGCACATATTGAAGGCAAGTTCTCTATCCTTTGTTTTTGTTTTCTTAGGTCATGATGAGACCTGCTAACCTCTCACTTCTGTGGGAAAGAAATTCACCCCCAATTAAAAAAAAGACAACATATAAATGTAAATATTCATTTTATAAATATGCATATTAATTAAATGTACATTTATTTTAAATACATGTGTTAATTATACATCTTACATCAGGTCACAATTAAGTCAACAGAAAGTGATGATTTGCATATAATCAAGCTTGTGTGTTAATCAGTTGTCAATCTTGAATGCCATTTTTTTCAGATGGCACCTTCCATGCAGACATACCAGGGCCAGACATTTGAAGCTAGTGATCAGCCTATGTATTTGAAAGTGTGCTTCTGCCTGCCCTATGTTGACTTTCTTTCCCTCACCGGCCCCCTGGGGTCCCATTTGCAGTCCTTCAGGGAGCTCTGGGCAATCTTGCTTTTTTTCAGCCTTTACTTTTGGAGGGAGACCTTTTGAAGAAGAAACGTTTCTCTTTGCCTGGAGGCAAATGTCTCTGAAGTTTCTCACTCTGTTGTAAAGGAGTTTCTAGACAATGGAGGTTGTGTACTAGGTTAGCAATGCCCACTGGAGGGGTAGCAGTTGTTATGAAGAGTAAAGAAGAGCACCAGTTAATGTTTAAACTGGAAAGAACCTTAATAAAATTATTTAACCCATGTCCCTCATTTAACAGATAAGGAAACCAAGGCCCAGAGATGTGTCTCTCACAGGAATCCTACCCAATCTTCAAAGCCTTTTGAATTTCAGGTCTCTTTAAGAAGTCCTCCACATCCATTTGCCCCTGAGGATCTGCCCCTCTTTTACTTGCCTACAGCACTTATTTGTCTGAGTATAGCTTATTCCCCTTAATGGGTTGTTTTCAAACAATCTGGAACTACCAGAGTGCCTGGCATACAGTAGGTGCTCAATATGTATATAAATGAAATGGCTGTCAGTTGGGAGGTTGTGAATTCATTTTGAGGATATATGGAAGTGTCTCTTCTTTATAGATATCATGGTTTAAATCACTTAAGTGTGTTTGTCTCTCAGAAAAACAGAGAATTGTTTCTTGGGAGGGCAGAGGGGACAAAGAGTAGACTTGTTGCTTTATCATGAGACTATACTCTTTCCTCATGCTTGGCCTGGTTCCAAAGGTAATTAATCAGCAATGACAGTTTCTTTGTCCCCTTGTCCTTTGGTCTGTGGTATGAAAAATGTTATTTCAGTTAGAGGACTTGTATTCACTTAGCATTCTCTCTGCATTTGGTCCCTGATACTGATGTAAGATAGTAGGAAAAGGTTTTTTAAATTTGATTTCTTACTAATTGACGTCAGACATGTCCCACTTTTATATCATGCTAGTGAAAATGTCCCACTTTCACCTGACCCTCTCTACTCTTGGATGAAATATTTTTCATTAAGATGCATTCATTTTTTTTTAAAAGTATAGTGTATAAGGAAGAACCAATATCTTAGAAAACAATTTTAATCCTCTAATGCAACACTGCATGTACCTCGACGTCACTACCTTTTGCCACATGGAAAGTCAAGAGGAGAAATGTGTTGGCCCTTTGAAATAGTTTATGGACCATTTATCACACGCAGGGCACTAAACTAGGCAATATGATGGGTCAGACATGGGCCCTGCCCTCAAGAGGTTGTAGTTCACTAAGAAAACCGAAACATGGCCTCTGAAGGCCTTGCTGTCTTTCTAGGAAACTGACTTATATTCATTTGCTTAGCCAACACATCTTTTTTGAACACCTATTACAAGGGGTCCAGTAATGAATCAGTCAGCTAGGGGCCCTGCCCTCACGTTGCATACTGTGTAGTGGTTTATAAACATGAGGCGGGCACCACAGGCCGAGGATGGCAGGGTAAGTTCATGCTTTGATTCATCCTCATAACCATTATATGTAAACTATAAAAAACAAAACCAAAAAGACATAGTTAATTTAAAAAAGAAGACAATCTTGTAGATCAGAGATAGAACAGCTACCGAAGGGAGTATATAGGGCTGAATGAAATCCATGCTGGGCTTCATGGATTTCAAGTAAAGATGGCTGAGAGTTTGGCTTCAACTAGACTAAAAGTGCTCAATTGAAGGATGTGGGATTGGATCCAGGCTTACTGCTGGCAGACTACAGCTTAAAAGTATCTACAAACCTGGGAGAGATAGGGGACTTAAGAGTCCTGAGATACTGAACTAAATCAAACTGCTTTTTGGCTGATTCCCTTACATCACCCAGGAGCAGGAACCTCAAACTGCTTTTGTCAAACCAGGTTCTAAATGGTGGTTGTAGGAGGCTAGATGCAGGTAAACACAGAAAAGGGTGAAGTCAAAGGAGCGGAGTGAGGGCAAAGTAAGTACAAAAATCCTCTCACTTAAAAATAAGCTTCAAAAGTTAAATGTTAAATCACAGCAAGAAACTAAAGGCTAAAGAAGATTGCTAACAAAACCAAAATCAGAAAATTAACTTATTCAAATAAAATTATAGCTGGAATAACTTTAAATAAATAATTTTAGAGAGCTCATGTTAATCAGGGAAGAAATAGTAGCCATAAAAGGAATAGGCAGAAATAAAGCTAGAAAGCTTGCCTGTGAGAAAAAAAATCAACCCCCAAATTAGAAGTAAATCTTGTAAGTAAAAATACCACCATCAAGGAAAGATACTTGGTAGATGAGAAAAGCTCTAGATCAGGCAGATGTTGGGAGAATTAATATATTGGAAGTCAATACAGATTCATAAACTCCTTACATTGACTCTCAAGGAGATAATTTGAACAAAGGGTTATAAGCTTGTAGAATTTGATATTTCCATGTTGAAATATGGGGAAAAAATTATAAAGGGAGCTGGGGTAAGAGGGGAGTGGCTCAGGGAACCAGGAAAAGGGTAATGTCTCAGTGCAAGGACCAGAACACTGTGCTGGCATCAGCAGCATCAGGAGGCACTAGCCTGGGCCCATCTCTGCTCCTCCCACTGTGTCCCTGTTTCTGATTTAAAAATGGGGGGATGGGCCCGGCCGGGTGTGGCTCAGCGGTTGAGCATCGACCTAGGATCCAGGCGATCGGGGTTCCATTTTCCGGTCAGGGCACATGCCTGGGTTGTGGGCTAGGCAGCCGATCAATGACTCTCTCATCATTGATGTTTCTCTCTCTCTCCCCCTCCTTTCCTCTCTCTGAAATCAATAAAGATATATTAAAAAAAAAAAAGGGAGGATGGGTTGTGGTTTCATTAGTCCATCAAAGCTCTTAAATTCTGTGACTCTACAAAAACAACACTTGCTCTTTTCTGTGCTATTTTGAAAAGGAGACATAATTTGGTACAAATAGGTGCCCACCTCTCTGTGCTGACCTCTAGTAGTATGTGGAATGTGCAGTGTATTTGCCTTTCTTCTCAAGGCTCTTCTCACTTCAGTCTGCTATTCAATGCACACTCAATGCAGGGCACATAATTGATTCATTAAATGCATATGTGACTTGTCCTTGGGTGTCCTTGGTGTTCTCATAAACTTCCATTTTCCTGTGGAGTAGATAAGAGTTGGTGTGACCTTAAAAAATGGTTTGCAAGTGTACCTGCATTAGCTCTCTAACTTCTTGGTTCCTCGTGAGCAAGGATGTAAATTATGTGCATTTTTGAGAACTTGACTCTATAAATAGACCCCAACCTATCTTACATCCAAAGGTATTTTAGGATAAATGAAATACATCTCTGAAATTGTTAGAGGCTCCCTTTCTGTAATAAAATCTAAAAATAAAACCCATCTAAACTAATATTAGGGCCAATGTGACTAAAATTATATATAGAAAGAGATATATTGGTGATGGTGATGATGACCCCTTTGTTCTGAGCTATTAGAAGTAAGTGGAATATAAAATAATTAAAATAACAGAATTCTGGGAAACGGTGGAATGAGAAATTAAAAGCTGTGACATAGTTTTACGTTCTTGCGGAAATCCATTGATCATAATTAGCACATAAGTTAAATCAGAATGAACGGGTAGATTTTAAAGTTACAGGTGTAATATTGTAGGTTATGGATAATGTCTTTTCTTTTTGTTTAATGGGTATATGATTGGTTCTCAAATGCTATTCAGCTGGCAATGGAAATGGGTTTCCCTTAAAAGCCCTTCTTCTAGGCTTTTATAGCACCAAGACTTTACGGTTTTCTCCAAGCATGATGCAGGCACAGTGTATGTGCTGGCAGCTTAAACAGGTACCAGCATAGACTGTTCCGGGGTGAAGGACAAGGGTCAGGCAATCAGAAGTGGCCATCTATTGCAGAGATCATCAAACAGGCATGCCATCAATGAACTCGGTGAGAATGTTAGAAATTAATCAGCTTGGCTCTCAGTGTTTAGCCAGGCTGATTATCTGTGCCTTGGAATGTGAGCATGCAGTGACAGGTCCGAGAAACTAAAGTAATAGGAGTCCATTCCCAACAAAGGCTGGGAAGACAGATCAATTTGCAATATTTTTTTTTGCACCCAAGCAACAAAGCAGAAACATGAAAGCGGAACATTAAGGGATGCTCCCAATGAACCGGACAAATCAATAAACATCAGTGGTAAAGAAAAAAGTTCCTCATTCTCTTGAGTTACCCTGAGGGCTTTTCCATCTCAGGAAGTGATGAGCAGAGGTGGCCTCTGTCAGGTTGCCTTCACCTACCGGGTGTCGTCTCCTGCCTTCTCAAGGTGAACGCTGCTAAGCATCCACTGAAGGAAGATTTGGAGAGACTATTTAAGGAAATGACTGCCTCTCATTAGAAAGAGATGTGCTGTGCCAGCTGGGAGGCAGATGGACAATTATGTGTGTGACCTTAGGGGGAAACATCGAAGGAGGGGTCAAAACAGAGTAAGATGATGGGTTCCCCTGCCTTCCAAACATAGTAAAATACCAGGTGTTTTCTACTATCAGGGTGAAGTGCTGCATGATGTTGAAGGTCTTTATTTTCAGGGACTTGAGTCAGAGATGGAGAGCTAGAAAAATAGCACAGAGGCCCAGCCAGCATGGCTCAGTGGTTGAGTGTCAACCTATGAACCAGGAGATTGTGGTTCGATACCTGGTAAGGACACATACCCAGGTTGCAGGCTCGATCCCCAGTTGGGGGCTTGCAGGAGGCAGCCAATCAATGACTCTCTCATCACTGATGTTTCTATCTCTCTCTCCCTCTCCCTTCTTTTCTCTGAAATCATTCAAAACATATTTAAAAAATAGCAAAGAATAGTCCGGAAGCAATTTAGAGATAGAATACACTTAGGTCTATCACAGGCTATTAATGGCATGATTCCAGCCTTGGCTTAATGTGGCAGAGACCTAGATTTTATTGTGAGCAGGAGCAAGTGTGTGCAAGTGTGTGCACGTGTATGTGAGTATGTGTGCATGTGTGTGTATGTATAGAAGGGTGAGAAGACATAGGACAGCAAGAAAGGGACTTCCAGGGTGAGCACTTTCTGAAACTTATGAGGCTGTCAGACCAATTCTTTTCTCTTTTAAATCATTTCCCGTAAAACAAGGAGATGATTATCTGGCTGCTAGAGGAAAGCCGGGGGTATTATATTTCTTTTGGGGGAAATGTAGATTTATGGCAGATAGGATGGTATTCTTTAAAAAAAAAAAACACCAACAGCCCAACAATGGCAGAGTTCATAGAGTGAGTTAAGCTGCCTGCCTATGTTTTGTGTTTTAAGCCGATGGGATTTACACACGTTTGTCGTGGTTTCAGCGGCTATGCCGTTGGAGGGACTCTTGCTCAAGGAGTGTAAAGAGTACAAGGAAGGAGAAAGAGACCATCTTATACCTGTTTAACAGAAGTAGTGCTTTTTCAATATGTGTCCAAGGTATTCTGCAATTAGAGATGTTTGTTCAGGGGGAGAATGGTTAAAATAGATTTTGCAAAGGAAAGGGGGTTAATTCATTGACTAGTTGTAACAGAGCATCTATTCACTATAAGACAGTGTGCTAAGCACTGGGGCTGAAACTGAACTGGCTGCAGGAAACTCAGTCAGTGGTGAAGGTGGGTAATTAACCAGATCACTCCATTAGAAAGTGATAATTCCCCAAGGGAGTACATACCTGGTTCCATGGGCGCGCAGAGAGTGGGTAAGGCCTGCAGCAAGGGAGGGCAGAGTCCAGTTTTAAACATTTTGAATTTCGATAGAGGTGGAAATGTGCCACAATTATTGTGGCTGAGGAAATTAAGCTTTCCGACTAAAAGAAAAGGCATTCATCCCTCATCATTTTTAACTAGATGAAAAAAAAGCACTTTTTAATAAAACTTCCATCCACAAGATGAGAGTCATAAGAATGTGACATCTTCTCCAGGTTAATATCCCTCTTTTCCCTCAACAGTTCTTCATATTGAAATAGAAGAGTTTTCAGACCTCTCGTCATCTCCGCCTAGCCCCTGTGGAACTAATCTGGTTTATCAGAGTTACGCTCAAGGCATGACACAGTAAGTGAGAGCATTCCCCAAGTGGAGTCTGATTGTCAGGGAATGCAGGGGACAAATGCATCCCAAATTGCTTTATTAGCACACTCTGGATTATTCTCACGTCAACAGCCACAATGCACTGTTTGCTGTTCCTAAACGTGCAGGAATGAAAACTTTCCAGGTCTTTTTCATACCAATGACAGGAAATCACTTCTCTGTCTTTCTGTACAACTGATGTTTTGAACTCCAATAAGAGTTTAATCCTTAATAAGTCTTAATCATATTTTTCTTTTTGAATCCCAATTGTGTTCACCACAACTATGATAAGCCTTGCCTTTGTAAGCACCAAACAGACACTTTGTAGTCTTGTTTTAAAAGAACACATTAGATCTCAACAATCTGCAAAACGAAACTGTAAAACAGTTGCATAATATTCCATCCCATGATTGTGCCATAATATACTATACATTATTCTGTTGTTGGACAATCAGGTTGTTCTCTATATTTAACCATTACAAAAATGCTGCAATGATGAGATTTTTCATTTCTTCTTTTGTATTATTTTACCATGGTAATGTCCTAGCATAAATTACACGGGTCAAACTACTAGGTCAGAGATAAGCAATGTTTTTGTGGTTGTTGAAATGCAATGCTTTCCAAAACCCACTTTTACCAGAAATGTGACAAACCATCTAGGTCATCAACCTCATTAGCGATGGCAGAGCCAACACTGGTAATTATTTATTGACTCAGCCATTACAGATTCAACTCAATGTACTGCCATTTAGTCTTCATTTCTCCATTTGGTGCTATACATAAGAGAGCATTTGTGGGCTACACAAAGTCAGGGACCTTGCTCACTACCATATTCCCAGCTTCTAATGTATGATGCTAGAGGGCTCGATAACTGTGTTGAATAAGTAAAATGCCTTCTGAATTCTGTAGCACTTTTCTGAG
The DNA here is from genome assembly GCF_054644295.1 of Miniopterus natalensis. Classification (NCBI taxonomy): domain Eukaryota; kingdom Metazoa; phylum Chordata; class Mammalia; order Chiroptera; family Miniopteridae; genus Miniopterus; species Miniopterus natalensis. The sequence goes on from NC_142093.1 coordinate 35,711,422, forward strand.
ATACTATTCATTAACCTCATTAAAAAAATAAAGGATTGATGTGGAATGATTTGTTGTTGGTGAATCCTTTGGACCCCCAGTGCTCACCCGTTTATTTCTTGAGGACTCTCTTACCATTTTAGTAGTGGATTTTATTTTTAAATCACACTACATTGTAAATGAAATGATCGATTTACAGACCAACCAATTTACCTAAATTGGAAACAAAAAAGCAGTTTCCAATATTGTATACTCTAGGTTACAGCATACTTTTTTTAAAGGACATGGTTGGGAATTTGCATATATTTAGTAGTTCTGCATAATGTTTTTCTATATGCATTATTCTTTCATTCACTTATTCAACAGATGTTTATTGAGGAACTAACTACTATGTATCAGATACTTGGGATATAGTTTAGAGCAAGACAAAGACATTCTTTGCCCTCATGTTGTAGATAGATAGTCTAGTAGGGAAGATAGACATCAAAAAGTAATTAAAGAGTGCTTTCTTTTGTAAGTACAGAGTGCTAGAGGAGCCTGTTACAGGCTGACATAACTAGCCATGGAAGGCTTTCTGGAGGAAATAAAATATGCTGAGTCCTAAAGTCTGAATAAAAGTTACCTAGTGGTAAGTGGCATGTTAGGGAAGGGGGGCAGTAAGAGGGAATAGCACATGCAAAGTGCCGAGTTCTGGTGCCAGAGAGAGGATGCTGAGGAGAGGAGCTCAGAGAGGAACTGAAAACCAAATGAAGTCGAGTGTGGGCAGGTCATGGAGAGTGATGCAATTTGAGGCAACATGAAGTATTTTGGTTTCTACTGGAAGGGCACCGGGAAACCACTGAGAGTTTTAAGCAGGAGCGTATAACATGATCAGATGGGCCACAAAAAGGAAGCAATCTTGTGTTTGATTTATACTGAACATGATTCCCTCTATGTTGTAAAATGGGTAAATAAGTTGAATTTGTTCTGACTTTACTCTTGCCTTCTTGATATGTTTTTCCTCAAACTCTTCCAAGTATGTCACCAAAACAAGGAGGCTCTAAACTGGGCTTTACACTTGGAAGTCCTGAGCTGGTGGTTTCTACCTTCCCTATTCCAGAGATGGAAAACTGGCTTTGAAGGGAGCAGCTGTCCCTCTGCAGAGTCAGTCCCCGGACGGTATCTGTAAAACCAGCTAATTCATGCTGACTACGTTTTAGAAACCCACCTCTGTTTTGGGGTCTAGGTTCTTTGTTCTAACAAAATTCAGGTAAATTTGTTGGTTTGTAAGTAGATAATTTCATTTACATTGCATTGTGATTAAAAAAAACCTATTACTAGACGATGTTAAGGTGGCCATTCTACCGTTGGGTCTTGGAAGGAGATTGCAGCTACCAAGTGCCGTAGCAGGGAGTTGTGTGTGAGATGCAAGGTATGGGAGTCTCTTCTTTTTCTGATCCTCCAGACTTCTCCCACTTGCACAGGATGAAGTCCTGCTAACCATCATGCCACCCAGATCCTCTACGGAGATCACTCTAGAAGCCAATTGCTTTGTTGAAATCTTTTTCTTGAAATTCTCCTCTGTCATATATATATATTTGTTCACATAATTGCTTTGAGTGACTTGGCTGGCTGAGAGTTCCTTGGTGCTACCAGAAACCAGGTGCTTAACTGTGAATTGATTAATGGTTAGTTATGAATTAGAGGACATACTTGGACCTGAGTATATAGTTTTATACTAACAACAACTAAAACAACTGCTATTTCCTCCTACCTCACTATTAGTTGAGTGTCTATAATGAGCCAGATGCTATGCTAGATGCCTTGCATACATTTTCTCTAATCTTTACAACACCCCTACAAGGTAGGTATTCATATTGCTACACCTACTGTATCAGTACGCTCCCAGCAGGAAACAGATGGCCCACTCAAATTAGGATAATTTGTGAAGAGTTTAATAAAGGGACTATTTGCAAAAGTGTGGTTAGGGTGAAGGAAATCCCAAGCATAGGGGGCCTGGGGCTAGTAACAGTAGAGTTCCTTTGTTACAAGTCTAAGACTGAAGGGGGAGGGGATGGAGCAGTACCCGGGACAGGGAAGGCTGTTTGAGGATGATGTCATCAGGAGTTGAGTCTGTTAAGGGATGAGGTTGGTCTACAGCAATCATGCAACAATGGAGCAAAGAGTGTAAATATTCCAAGGTCACACTTTTTCTTTCCTCTCACCTTGCATTTCCGTGTAGTGCCGTGTGGATAGAGTAATGGGGGGGAGGTGCGAGTGGAAAATATCTCGTACATGTGCCAAATTCCTTGATGCATTTAGTTCTTATCTCTCTGCTCTTCTTTCCTTCTTCAGTCCTCTTTCCATTACTGGAGATGGTGACTTCAGTATTCAGGCATTTGATTCATGAACATTGTGGCCTCTCAGCTGTTTTATCCCTTCACCTCCAAAATCTCCTCCTCCCAGCTCCTTTGCCCCATTTCATGGTCATGCTCATGGTCTTATCATCACCGCTGTTCTCCTTTACTGAGACCTCCAGGCCAGGGGTACTCCCCCAGTTCACTGTCCTTTCTTGTCCTCATGCCCACACTTCCTACTTTTCCCAGTTAGGACTCCCTGGTTCGTGGTTAGGATCACCCCTGACTCCTTTGCCCATCTCTGACTCTGGGGTCCTCCTGGTAAGACCAGGCTGTGATTAATGCCATCCCATTGCCTCCTCCATGTCTGCACTTGAGGAGCCAAAACTTCTTGGAGAAAACATACAATTGGGCCAGCTGATCACATATTCAAATCAGGACCACAAATCTCAAGAGAACTCATATCCACCTGGCATTCCTACCACATTGCTCTAGTAGGGTAATGCTTTCTTTCTCATCAAGTTACTTAATACCCTCTTTCCTCAGGTCTCCTATATTCTTCTGGTTCACACCCAGTTGAGGAGCTTTCCTTGTACTTTACTAAGAAAACAAAATCAGTCAGCTAAGAACTCCCCTACTTCTCACCACCCAAGTCTAGCCCATGCCTGTATCTATACCCACACCTTCCGGTTCCCTCTTGTTACAGTTCTAGCCTTATTTAAATCCAACCCACCCACTTGTGTTCTAAATCCTTTCCCCATCCTTCCTCGAGAACTTGGTGTTGTAATTTTCTCCTTTGTTTTCTGTATCACCATTTATCAAACAGGATTATTCCGGTGAACGTCTAAATATACTGTAACATTTTCTATCTTAAAGCGCACAAATGAGCTCACTTGTACCACACTCTTTTCTTTGCTCCCCTTCACAGCAAATGTCTTGATATTGTTGTTTATAGTTTCTCTACTAGGTCACCAGTGACCTTCATGTTTTTAAATCCAGTGGTTAACATTTTTCCAGTAGCTTTTAAAAAAATATGCTTTTATTGATTTTAGAAAGAGAAATAAAGAGAGAAACATTGATGTGAGAGAGAAACATCGTTCGACTGCCTCCCTCATGCCACCTACTGGGGATTGAGTCTGCAACCCAGACATGTGCCCTGACCAGGAATTGAACCAGTGACCTCTTGGTGCCTGGAACGGCGCTCAACCAACTGAGCCACACCAGCCAGGGATGCCAGTAGTTTTTGGTACAACTGACCGCCCTTCTTCTTGAAATAATTTTTCTTATCTTTTTCATGACAACTGCTTTCTGGTCTTTCCCCACCTCCCTGGCAGCTCAGTCTTAGTCTCCTTTCGCTGGCTCCTTCTCTGCTTGACCTCTAAAGGATGGCATGGCCTATATTTCTCTATATACATTATAGCTAGATAATCTCGTCATCTGTACTGTGATGATGCTGAAAATTTTATCTCTATCTCAGATCACTCACCTCAACTTGTATATTCAACTGCTACTTAACCTATTGGGAGACTAGTAGACGCTACTGGGAGGTCTCCCAACTTGCTTGCTCTTCCTGAACACACACCTAGATTGCATATTGCAGCCTCTTTTACCAGTAGGTGAAGCTGTGTGACAGATTTCTAGCCCATGGCGTGTGAGCTGAAGTGATGTACATCACTTCTAGGTTTGGACCATTAAAACCTCCCCCATGTGATTGTCTATACTCTTTATCTTTCAAATGGATACTGATGAGCCCAGTGACTTTTAAAGCCACATGTCGAAGATGGATGGGCCATAACATGGAAGGAACATGGGTCTCTGAATCACCACTTGGAGGACAGCTGCCTACCAATCAAGAATAACTGATTTGGATTTTAACTGAGCAAAAAATAAAATCTTATTTTATGAAGCTGTTAGATTTTGGTGTTTGTCTGTAAGAGAAGATATAATTACCTTAATGAATATAGCATCTTAACCATAACCTGCCCCAAGCAGAACTTTAAGTTCCCTTTATCCCATGCCTGCTCCTACCCTATTCTTACCCATCTCAGTCCATGGGGGCCACCATTCATCAGTTACTCTTTACCAGGTGAGTGCTTAGCATGTGTCTGAGTGCTTAGCATGTGTCATTGATACTCGCTAAATAAATGCATGTTATCCTTGATTCATTTCTTTCTCTCTCTGCCATCTAATCCATTAGTAAGCCCTATCAGCTCCATTTCACAGTACCCATCAACTTTTCTCCACCTCTACTGTAACCATCTCAGTTCAAACTTCTGCCGCCCATCACAGGCATTATTGCAGTAGCCTCCTAACTAGACTGCTATATTCTTCCACCCTCCAATCCAATCCTCTCCTAGCAGCTAGATTGATCTTTGAAAATGTAAATCACATTCTCCTTGTTAAAGACCCACAGCGATTTCCCATTACACTTAGAATAAAATTCTAATCCTAACGCTGGCCTACAGGGCCCCTGTTACCTGGCCGCTCCTTCCCTCTCTGAGTTCATGTGGTTCCACTCACTTCCTCGCTCATGAAGCTCTGGCCATGCTGGCCTTCCTCCTGCCTGTGAACACATCAGGAGTGTTCTCACCGTAGGGCTTTTCCTCTGGCTGTTTCCTCTGCCTGAAATGTCCTTCCTTACTTTTCTTATGGCCGGCTCCTTCTCATTCAGGTCTCAGCTTCCACGCTGCCTCCTCAGAGAGGCCTTCTCTGGTCACCCAACATAAAGAAGCCCCCTAGTCACTCCCTACCCAGCATCCTGTTTTGTCTCTATCATTGCACTTAGAACTGTTGGACGTTTCAAATCTGTGTTTTATTGTCTTCCCTCTGCTCCCTCAAGGGACTTTGCTTACCTTGTTCAACACTGTGTTCCCATGACTAGGAACAGTGCTCGCCGTTTAGTACACGTAGCTCACAATGATTAAGAAATTTATCCGAGCTTCCACAAATTTAAACACAGTCTTGCCTCTTTCATTTATTCAAGGCTTGTACGTGAATTGGTTAGCTTGTTGCCAAGATGAATGCTACTGATTATTATTATTTAAAAAACCTTCATAATTTTACAAATGTAATGTTTTCATTGCAGAAATATAGAAAATACAAACAAGCAAAAAAATAAATAATTAAGGGGTAATTGTAATACAGCATTCCTGAGCTAATCACCACTGATATTTTGGTGTGTTTCTTTCTAATTATTTATACACATATTAAGCAAAAGTGGCATCATTTTCCCAGAGTGGAATATTGGACACGTCTTTCCATGTCATATTAGTCTTGTTCACCAAGTGTCTTCTTAGACGGAACTTGAGCCCAGCTTCAAGTTTAGCAGTGGTGTTTCTTTGGAAAGTTTCTCTGGGTCTGCCAAGTGGATATGGCCTCTGGTCATGGTATCACACCTCTGCAGGCCCTGGATGATGTCAATTCATCACTGCCATTCTCCTGGGGGTGGTGTTGAAAGTCACATAATGCTGTGCTCTCTGTGGTTAATTTTTTTGTTCTGAGAGCTAAAAAGCAAGACCTATTGTAGAATTCTGAGACCCAGATGGTTCAGTGGTGACAGGCTAATATCTCCCAGAGTGACTGTAGCAGCTTGCAGATTGGCAGTAATGAAACTGACCTCCATTACATGTAATAAAAATAGGAATCTTAGGAAAAAGCTAAACAAGAGAGGGGCATAGTAAGGGTTGCGTCCTTCTTGCCTTAGGTCCTGGCAAATTGTCATGTAGTTACTGAAGCCCCAGAGACAAGACATTCAGTTGTGGCTCAGTTACAATTTACTTTTCAAATGCTGTACATTAAAGGAACACTTACAACTAATATAGAATACAAGACCAGAAGACCAGAAAAAAAGGGAAAATCAAATTTAATACCCTGCAGGTAAAAAAATATTTTGGTTTTTCAATCTGTCTTAAATAGATTTCTGGGATGATTGGTGCAAAGACATATTTTAACTCTAAATTTCATCAAAGGATTATTGATGAACTTGGTTTGTTAATAATTAGAGCTTAGGGTGAGTCAGCTACTCAGTTCATGTTGCTATGTACTCAGACTCCACAGATAAATCTTACTAATAGGTCTTTTCTGTAGTTCTACAAGGGAACTTTCTACAAGACATGGTGTGGTAGGCTGAAAATGTGCCCCCGCCCCCCCCCCCCGAAACAAAAGATGCCCACATGCTAATTCCCAGAATCCATGGATATGTTATCTTACATGGCAAAAAGGACTTTTCAGGTGTGATTCAATTAAGGATCTTGAGGAGGGAAGATTATGCTGGATTTTCATGATGGCTCCAATGTAATTACAAAGGTCCTTATGAAAAGGAGGCAGTCAGAGAGAGATGATGTATGGATGGAAGCAGAGGTCAGAGAGGAGAGAAGATGCTATGCTGTATGCTGCTGGCTTTGAAGAGGAGGAAGGGACCATAGGCTAAGGAACGTAGGTGGCCTCTAGAAGACGGAAAAGGCAAGAAAACGGATTCTTTTCTAATGCCTGGAGAAGGAATGGAGCCCTGTGGACACATTTCAGACCTTTAGAACTGTAAGCTAAATTTGTATTAAGCCACTCAATTCAGGGTAATTTTTTTGTAGCAGTCATAGGAAACTAATGCAAATGATCCACTTATAATTCAGAGGAGCTAGGCTAGGATGACATGTAAACTCTGATCAATTAGTAGGTGACACCTATGATTCTGGGTTGAGAATGGTTCTAGGACTCAGTCTAGATGGACTCAATGAGAAATATTATCACTATCAATTAGCAGTGACTGCCTAGGTTCAGGATGCACATCTGTGCCTCAGACCTACACCTTTTTGTGATGAATGGGAATATCACCCGCAGAGCCTACCAACCAGGTGTTCCATGCAACTCTGAAAGATGAGCTTCACACTGGACACTGACTCAAATGGAGATGGCTAAGGCATGGGAGTTTCAGTGAACAAGGCAGCTACGTTTCTAGAAAGGGGAAAGTTATTAGATTTACTCAAATTTTCCAGTATTTCAGAGCCCTTGGTTCCACTTACATTTAGTGAGCCCACTTTGGGTCATTCAAAGCCATGTTATTCTATTTTACTATCCAATGGAAAAGCAAACTAAGCAAAAGCTGTTTTGGGATGAAGTATGAGATAGTTCCCATTTTTTAAACCATGGAAATTAGGAAATTTCAATTGTAAAAATAGAGCCACAGAATGCTTAGTAACACCAAGTGTATTCTCTCTTCCTCTTATCAGTTACTATTAACTCCCCCCCCCCCTTTTCCTGTCCCTTATCTGCTCTGTTTAGGAACATGGATACCTAGCACCCTTATTATGGGGACCAAAATCTCCTGGGAACAGTGAGAGGAACCTGAGGATGTATCATGACTTAAGTGTTGAGGACTGTCTTGGTGAGTTAGAACCAAGACCTGTTGTTTGTTATTAACAGCGAGGCTGCTATTATCTGTCCTCTTCGTTCCATGGTACAACCACTATCTGTGAACTCACAGAGGACACCCTTGGCAGCTGCAGGACATAATTACCACATTCCAGAATATCTTTCAGGCATTTGGATCTATGGCTACCGCTTTGGATTGCTCCCTTGCTAACTAATATGTTACTGCCTTGACACAATTGACAGCCGGCTGTGCCGGTGGCTAAAGGACTGCCTCTGGGGCTGTCTCAAAATGAGGTTAATGATGGGCTAGATGAGCTCTCTGGGTTTCTTAGACATCATCTACCTGGAAGCGGAATATGTGTGGGCTCTGGTATGATGACAAGGGGGTCTCCCCATACAGTCAGATGTACCAAATGGGCCAATTATTCTTCCAGGTGGACCATGGGGATTGTTTTGCTAATTTCGAAAGTAATTAAAACAAAGCAAAGTAAAACAAAGCTAGATGACTCTGGTAACCACAAAACGCCCAGGAGGGAAAGGATTCAGAAGTGAACAAAGCTGCATCTTCTGGGGGTAGACGTAGGGGAGGGGGGCTCTCTTCAGCTGGCTCTCCCATGTTCCCACACATCATTAGGACAAGGTACAGGATAATGGAGTTCAGGCTGAAGCTGCAATCTCAGTCCAAAAGGCTGCTTCATGGTTATTCAGATGAACTTACACATATTACAGATAAGGAAGGAAAGGCTCTGATGAGGAAAATGCTTTTTCGGGGATTCTTAGCTTGTTAGTAGAGGAGTCAAAACAGGAACACATATTTCCCTAACTCTAGCTGGGGAGGGAGAAATCCTGAAGGTGTGCTGACTACTCACAGGGTTGGAAGATTCCCGCCCAAAGTTTGAGCATCCTGTGGGCAGAAATGATGCTTGTTCATGTCTGCAACCCTAGCACCTGGTACCTGGACAATAGAAGATGCTCGGGATATTTGTTGAGTGAACTACTGAATAGATGGTTAGATGACTGCTACATGAATAGTTCAGAGAGGCAGAAAAGTTGAAAGTTTCATCAACACTCAGAAACCAGAATGGACTTCTAAATCCTGGGGTTGGCTTTAACTTTATTACTTGGTTTATTTTTTTCTTAACCTTCATCAATCCTGCAATTATATTAAAGACAGATCATGGAGCAATGTCTAAAACTCTGATTGTCTTTATGGAGCTGCACTATTCAATATATTAGCAAGTAGCCACACGTGGCTATTAAACACTTGAAATATGGCCAGTTTGAATTGAGATGTGCTGTAAGTGCAGAATATACACCCAATTTTAAAGACAGATCAAAAAAGTGAATGTAAAATATCTCAATATTTTAAAAATATTAATTATATGTTAAAATGACAATGTTTTAACTATGTTGAGTTAACCATATTAAAATTAATTTCTCTGTGTTTTAAAAACCTTTTCTCATGTGACTACTAGAAAATTTAAAATTATACAAGTGGTTCATGTTTGTGGTTTGCATAATATTTCTATTGGACAGCGCCACTACAGAGCATCCATTTTTTTGTTTGGTGAGCAAGCAAGGTCTAAGACTGGATTAAACAGCAGTTATTTATATGATAAAGTATCAACTAGTTAACAACATTAAATATCCAAAAGATTACTACTAAGAGTAGCATTTGGTGAAGATGTGCCTTCTTAAGTCAGTTCCTTTGGTAAATTTTCCCATGTGTCAGCTGGAGACTGGATCTCGGAGAGGTTAAGGGATGTGGGCCGGGATTAGGAGCCAGGACTGTGGGGCTCCACAGCCTGTGCTCTGTACTTCAGGCTTCCAGACGTGGTGTTCCAAGATGATGGTGTGGGATGCTCAGGACTGAGGTATGCCACAAGCGATTTATTACCCACGTTAGGTAAAGTCTCAAAGTTTGTGATTGCTTCTTTTTACAAATTAGAGTAGATTCAAGGCCATCTCTGTGTCATTTCTCTTCCTGACTTGGCTACACCCATAACAGGATGGCAGACATCATATTGTCCTAAGCACCAGGCAAATTAAGCTGTTTTTTTTTTAGCTCTGAGCCCACCAAGTTCTTTCCAATCTCGGGGCTTTTGCTCTTGTTTTCTCTCCTTAAACATAAATTGGAAGGGGATGCCCTGAATTTTAGCACTGTGAGTTCCTTCTCACCCTTTTCGTCTCTGCTTAAATGTGACCTCCCCAGAGGTAGTTCAAAGTCGGTCCCGCCTGGTAGTTTCTCCTTTAGATCCTTGTTTGTCTTCGCATGCCGCTTCTTCTAACCTGCAGCCCTTTAATACCTGTGTTGTAAATTAACTACCCTTCGCCTCACAGGCGGAGGCCCAGTTGCCCTCTTTCCCCGTGTCTCTCGGCACCTGGCGCCTGACTTGTGTGTGCACAAGTGGGTGTGTCTAAGGCCATAGCAGCTGAAGTTATATTTCACCCCCAGAAGTGGTCACTGTTTCATACAGGCAGCGGCCATCACTGGGGCGCCAATCTATTTTTATGATCGCACTTCATGTGAGGCAAGTTTGGGGAAGGGGCACACAGGTTTGGGGTCATATCTGTGAAGGAATGGCTGGATTGGGCTGGGGGAAAATGTAGTTTAATGCACCAGACTTCATCTCCATGCGCAAAACAAAAGGCCTGCTTAGGGACCCCTGGGGTCCACTACTTCTTCAAAGTTAAGAAGTTTCTCAGTGGCCTGAATGCCTTTGTCTCACATTCAATACATTAATAATATCATTATTTGAAGGATACAACAGTATTAGTAGTACTTTGCTTAATTTTAACACAATTTCCTTTCCACTTCCTCTTGAAGGTGGAGCAAGACACTTTAAACAATGAAAGGGAATGGGGTGCGCTTTGTCTTGAGAACTATAAGAATTTCTCAGTGTACTTTGAGACGAGGGGAGCCACGTGCAGTTTTGCAAAATTAGGGTTAGGAAACAACAGGGATGGGCAGGGAATGTTTCTGGGAAATCTGGGAGTGGTGCAGGGCACTCCTGTGTATACTTTTTTTTAAAACATGTGGTGGCTTTTTGTTGAAAATAGGTGGGCCCCTCGGAGATGATGTTCCTGCCTCTCTCAGGAAGGTGCCAGGTGGGATTTGGTAACCACGGGCTACAGAGCAGGCTCAGCACGCTCAGCCCGTGGTTGCTTGGCTGTCTGGCGTGCGCTTTTGCCCCCTGTTCACATCACACACTCAGACCTCACATGCCCCTTTCCTGCTGCCCCGGCCGGAAGGGGACCTACGGGTAGCTGCTTCCAGGAAGGGCAGGAGTGGAGCCAAGCTTGTCACTGCCCTTATTTCCACATAGAAGCAGCTTCTATGAAAGTCAAATCAGAGGTGAAATAGACCAGCCTCTGGTTTTCTTCTCAGGGGGTGCCAGCTCTTTTTAACCCAGACAGGTCAAAAATTAATATCCCATCATTCCAGCTTGCAAGAACATCTAATGCTAGGTCAACGTGTACCCAATAGAATTTCAAATCGCTTACAATAAGGATGCTGTGAGATTTGCACATGCATGTACAGGGGAAAAAAAGAGATGGAGAGATGAAGCTGCAGATCCCTGAGCCAGCTGTCAAAGAGAAAGAGCCTTGATGCTAGTGACAGAAGCTAAGCCCATCCTTTTCAGTTCCTTTAAAGTGAAGGTGGGTTTGAGCAGAGAAAATCCTACTGTGCTGAATGATTTCGTCGGGGGAGAGGCGGAGACTGTGGAATATAAATGAATGCTAGTGAGTTGGAAGATAAAGGTCCTCCCTTAGCCATGTATTATGGGCTTCATGTGTGAGGAGCATGCGTGTTTCCAGATTAACCCCAGCCTGCCAGGGCCTGCTTAATGGCATTATTATTAATAGCACCTTTGATCCAGCGTGTGTTTACCGTACCTGTCTGGGGGGCATCTGCTCTGATTGGTGGGGGACCTGGCTTAGGCACGTGGGGAAATCTCAGGAGGGAAGCAGACCGACTTTCGGGCCACAAAGATTTGAGATTTCCTGGGGGGCAGGAGGTGGGAGGAGACGGGGGGGACCTTTGGGTGTGAAGTAAGACAAGTCTGCAGAAGAATGGGTGATTCTTAAGTTTATCTCAGGTCCAGGATTCGTGTTCAGTTTTGAAAAAAGCAACTAATTTTGGAAACTGAATACAAAGGGAAACTTGGTAAAAGTATAATGTGGAGAGAAGAAAGGGGATAGTAGACACAACAGGAAATTTTTGAGACAGAGAGAGACAGAAAGAGAGACAAATGAAAGAAAGGTTTGGTAGGAAGAACGTTAATGGAAGGAAGGCTGCGAGGCGAAAGGAGTGTGGCTGAGAACTTAACTTGCCAGTGCTCTAGCCCCTCTCCCTGCCCCTCTTCCTTTCCACAGTGGCTTATGCAGGAAAAAGGGGGACAGTGGGGACAATGCCCAGAGCGTCAGGGACCATTCTTCCCTCCTGTCTTCGCCCAGGTCCTTCTCCCTTCCTCTCTGTCGCTCCCTGTGTCTCTCCCTTCCTTTCCAGCAGAGCTCAGGCATTGGGGGGCAGCTGAGCCCGGGTGCTGGAACTGCCTGTTTGGTTTCTGGCAAGTCTCTCGATGGCCCAGCTTCTGCGGTCCTTCGGCAGCACAGTGGCGATGAATCACTTGTGCGTGTGAAATACCCCGTCCTTCAGACCACGCACACCTGCGAAAGGCAACCGAGAGCGCAAATTACCTGTGTTGCTAAACAATGTGTAGGCGCGAATACTCTGAAAAAAGAACTCCAGGAAATTAAATGTGCTTTAAAATGCGTAATAAAATAGCAGAGGTTCAGCGGCAGCTCTCCTTTCTCCCCGGCTGCTTCGGGTGGACTGCTCAGCTCTGGCCCAGAGCGTGGAGCTGTTCCCTGGACGTGCAGGGAAGGGTGTGAGGTCTAATCCCTTTCCTGAGATGCATGGCTCAGGGAAGATACTTTTTCTCAGAAAAGACGGTAAACATACTTATTCTTAGTAACATAAACGAAAAACATTACTCAACAGTGCTCTACTTTAGAAATTATAAACCCCAATGTACCAGGCTTCGAGGAATCATCACTCTTTCTGGCTTTCTCCCATGAAGGGCCTTGACATCTGGTTACAAGGGGTGTAGAGGAGGATGGCTTATAGTAACCAACTGACCAGCTAACCAACCAGCCACCAGCCATAGTAAAGGAATGTGGAGGTTGAGATGCGCTTCGAAATGCAGCTGGTGCGAGGTGAATGGTGACATGTTCCACTAATGCGTTCTCCCTCCTTTTGCGGTTGGGAGGCATGCCCTACCATGTGCCCAGGCACCGCAGAAGTTCCAGGTGGTGGAGCGGTTGACAAGATCTCCCCGTGCACCTAGACAAGGGCAGGGCGTCCCTTTGCTCACTGGAGCAGATGGCTTTGTACAACTTTTCAGGACAGCCCATGCCCTGGTTTCCAGCTCAGATCACTGAGCTGGAAACATGCCTGTCCACAGAGATGCTCACCTTAGACAGGAGTCAGCTGTCTTTTTGCCTTTTACATCTCTCCTCTTTTCTGATGTTTTGCCCTTGAAATGAGGCTTCTGAGCGGCTGGGTAGTAGAAGCAGATGGACTGGAGGTTGCCTGGACTCTCCAAGCAGTAGGCCTTCTGCTTTTCTGTTTGGCGAACAGCTTTATCTGTGAAATGACTGTCCACACGCACCCTGGCTGTTTGCATGACAATGTGAAATAAAGATGGCAGAGGCTGTGAGAGTGGCTGGCTGGCAATCGCACGTCAGCGTGTGATTTTAGCCAAGAAGTGCTAAAATCTCTCAGGCATTTTGACATTTCCAACTGTGGGTATCCTATTTACAAACGTCTTTTCACAACTGAGAAGGCTTTAGGAGAGAGGGAGGTCAGCGACAAGGAAGCGGTGCTCACTTTGAGCATGAAGGTGCTTCACCCACGAGAAAGCGGTTGGAATCCTCGCTTTTCTCCTCCCTCGCTCCCTCCCTCCTTCCCACCTGCAGGCCCTGACTGCAAATCCCCTTGTAATTATCCCCATCACCGAAGCCTGGAAGGCTCACCTTCCACAACAGGGCATATTAGAGGGGCTAAATGTCTCTCGCCGCCCAGGGAGAAATATCCTTTTGTTTGAAGAGGAAGTTTGCTCATCCAAAGATTATGTTCTCCTGTGATTGTGCCATGATCGGAAGGGAGAGAGATTTTCATGTTCCCTGTGACTGACTGTTGTGGAAAACATTGTAATATCAGGGTTTAGGTTGGCGAGGTAGGAGTTACAGAAGATTTTGAGGTGGTCTCTTTGCCATTGAAAGGTAATATAGCCATTTTCCGGGATTAGAGAGGATGGGGGAGTTAGAGGGGCTGCAGAGGGGGTGCTTTCGTGATGTGTGATTCTTCTGGTCTTTGGAAATTGTCTTCTGGCTTAGTGGGACATGTGATCTAGGCAAACCAGTCCCTAGAGAGAAAAATGACACTGGTAACCTAGTTGGTTCCCATTTCAGTATCTCCTATGGACACTGCTGACCTAAAATGTTTTTTAAATCTACCCATTAGGGGCATTAGAATTAGGATGGGAAAACCTGATGGTTCTTCTTGCTTAGGTGTTAGTGCTTTTAACCAGAGGCTTATAAAATACAACAAAATGTGTAGTGGAAAATGATTAATGGACACTTTGATGTAGATTAAACACAGTTTATACATAAGTCGTTTAATAATAAATAAATCTTTGGCAAATTACAAGTAAGTTATAACTACAGTGTAGTTTGGTTGTCAGCTACTGAACCTGCCTCACTGGACTTTTGCTAAGATGTCAGCCAGGGGTGGTCTGGGGCTGGATCTACCTTGTAGGCAGTCCAGTGTGATGAGTTTGCTTCTGGGTTCTGTGAGGGTCTCAGGTCTGATGATCCAACCCAGGGATACTAAATATACCCTCAGCCAGGGCAGACAGAGCTCATTGATCTTGACTGATATTTAACCAAGGGTGATCTCAGGTTGAATCCACCTCTTAAGCAGTCCAGGATTCCTGGGTCTTGTGAGAGTCTTCAGTCAGGCCCAGGGATGATAAATGCATAGCACATGTGTCTCTATCTGCCCCCAGCCATGGCATACATAGCTAATTGACCGTGGCCTACCTGACCTTGAGCCCAGATGCGGCCACTGTTTCCAGGTAGCCTCGAGAGTTGGCCTGAGAGATGCAGCCCATCGGTGATCCATGCCCCACGATGTGCTGCTGCTTGAATTGATGTCCTCACTTCAAGCCTTCTTTGAAATCCTATTTTCAATGCTTGAAGTTCAATTCTTAAAGTAAAGGCTCTGGCTAGTCTGCACAGGGTTGGTAAGATTTCTGTTTCTATTGCTAGTCAACCAATCCACATGATAAAAATGAACATCAGCATGGTAGAATAAAAAGAGGATGGTGTTGTTTGTTCCGTGCTTTGATCCTGGCTTTTCTACTTACTAGTGGTGTGACCTTCGATAACGATCTCTCTGGGCACTGAGTTTTGTGCAATGGAGATAAAAAGATTCAACTTGCAAAATTATTGTGAGGATAGGAGGTAATATAAATAAATATCCTAGAATATTTTTTGATATGTTTTAAGCACTAATAAGTGGTGGTCATGATTAGTGCTAACACAGGTAAAGGAGACTAGAGCAGTGCCTGGCATGTGGTGGACAGTCACTAGATGCCACTTTCTCTTTATCCTGTATGTTTCCTTTGTAGGCATTATCACAGGCTTTAATTATTTTTCGTATGTGTGTTTATTTCTCAGGTCATCTTCTCTAGAAGGTAAGCTCCACAGGTGCCCCATTAATTTTATTTTCTGCTGTACCAATGCCCATAGTTGTTGACACATAGTTGTCACTTGATAGATATTTGTTGAAACACTAAATATGCTTTCTTTATTTTTCTTAATAAGATAATAATCTTGCAAGAGACTGTGATGCAGTTCCCCTATACAATGACCCTTTAAAGGCTTGCCAGGTGGCTGTGTGAAAATGCTGTTCTACTGGGCACAGTAGGAAGGAGAGGGGTTAATAGGCTTCTCTGCCTTTCTATCAGGGATTAGAGTCTCTTTAGGGTTGGAGGCTGCCTGGGAACCTTTCTAACACTTCCCAGTGGTGCTGTTGGGTTGATCTCAGTTCAACAGTTCTGACTACAAAGTAGCTGTCTGACCCAGGGTTGGACTTGGCAGGGCTTTACTGTTGAAATATTTCAGGCAGACACCATAATGCTGCGTTGCCCAACAAGGTGGCCATATGTAGCCCTTGACCTCTTGGAATGGGGCTGGTCCAAATTGGGATGTGCTGAAAATGTGAAATACACTCCTGGTTTTGAAGACTTCATATGAAAAAAGGAATGTAAAATATTTCATTAATAATTTTTGATATTGATTACTTGTTGAAATAATGGTTATATTGGGTTAAGTAATATCTGTTATTACAACTAGTTTTACCTTTATTTTTAAAAATGTGGCTACTAGAAAACCTAAAATGACATATGTGGCTCACATTTGTGCTTGCATTATATTTTCTTTGGCCAGAGCTGCTAGAAGGGGATACACTTTCTGGGCAGGGCAGGGGAAAGAGCAGTGGATTGATCAGGTGTCCAGAGAGCTTATCTTGGTCCTGCTTTTGCACTAATTCAGTATGTAACCTTGAACCAGCCATCTAACCATTCTGCACTTTAGATCTTTATGGAAGAGGCTGTTCAGGAAAAAGCAGTGTTGGAGAACTATACACTTACAATATGTGAATTGTCTTATTTTTATTCCTAAAGCCACTTTGGATGATGTCTGGGGTGCAGGCAGCCAGGCCCTCCTGATTCTGAGGACAATACACTGAGGGCACTTTTTATCTGCACCAGGCTCACTCTCTGATGGAACAACGTAGAGTTCAAGAAGAAAGGCAGGAAGTTCTGCATTTTGTGGCCATCTGAACAATAAATAGAACTTTCTAGTTAAGCAAGTTCCCTTCAAAACAATGATTTTTATGAAGCAGACTGACAGACTGTATAATTCTCATTTTTAAGATCTTTGTCCCACCTTATGCTAGACCCACTTAGAAAAATACCAGGTCAGTATTTGGACACAGTGGGTATATAATAAAATTAAATGTAATGACCTATCGATTTGGAAAATGCAGACCTTTCTGTGTATCAGAGACTCTGGGAAACTTACTCTCCCACAATCTCTGCTGGAAAGGAATCAGTACTCTGATGATGTTGTTTATCTAATTTAGACTGTGCCTATTTAATTTAGATTGTGTCATTCTATTTTATATTATGACCCTCTCAATTGAAATTGAGCCTCCCTTAATGTTCTATATGGTGTCTAGTGTGTTTTCCATGCTCAGATAATATGAACACTAAGAAACATCTTAGATTCTTGATGTGTTTTTTGTTAATGTGTTCTTTGGAAGAAAATCCCTTTTAGAAATTTTGGACTTTTAAGTTATGTTTATGTGTCTCCCAAACATTTTAGGAAAAAGTGGAAAACTCAAGGGCCCACTATTTAAATATCTAGATAATTGGTTGAATATTTTCATTAAAAAATCCAGCTATTTGACATTATGTAGACATGGTTTTATGCTATGATATTTCATTCACTTACCTATATAATTACAAAGTTGCTGCATTGAGCTTATCTGTCTTCTGGTCGATAAGACCCAGGTGCCTACAGTTGCATGCATTTCCATTCCCTGTGAGTATACAGAAAGACCTTCAGGTTGCATATCGATGCATTATTTAATTCATTTTTTTTCTTTTCTGTAGTGGGATGTTAAAGAACAGGTGTGGGCTCTGGAGTCTACCAGTATTAGAATCTGTGCTCTGCTGCATAACTTGGAGGCCTTGAACAAATGATCTAATCTCTTTGGGCCTCAGTTTCCTTACCCTACTTTAGAGTAAATCATATCTAGCTTGCTTAGTTGTTTGAGGATTAGTTTAGATCACCTCCATATTATGCATAGAACTTAGTGACAGACTTGCTCACAAAAAGCTAAGTTGAAAGGGCGCATTTGAGTGTTTGCAAATTCACAGGTATCCTACATTGCATCTACTCAGGACTTTTTTTCCCCAAAGGTAAATATTTTTGCAGTTAATTTTTAATATCTCTACAAAATATTTACTTATGCACTTATGATTTGCCATGCCTGCTTTGCAAATGAGGGAAACTGAGCCACTTGAAGATAGAGAGCTCTCCCTTTAGACCATAATATTCTTTTGTCAAGGTTCCTAAAGCATGAAAATGCTGGCTTTTCATTGCCAGTGAAGAGTCTACTCAAATCCACTTTAATATTATAATATCCCCTAATAGCAACAGGAAGCTGAATGCCCAGATCAACCCTTTAGCAATAAACCAGCACCCATGTGTACTAGACACTGAGAAGGGTTCAGAGAAGACTGAGAATTGCTGTCCTCAAGTAATCTGACTTTTAGTGGGTGATCCAGGACACATAAATACACATGAAGATAGCAACAAGGTCAAAGCACATCAACATTTGTTCGTTGGGTCTCTTCTATGTTCAAAGGCATATGTTAATGCCTGTGATTGGCAGAACTATAAAGATACAGGATTCAGGGAAGAGAGGGTTTGCTGAGAGCAGAAGGAGTCAGGAGAGTTTTCTCTGGGATAATCTAAGGCCATAGTCCTGAACTCTTACTGGGCCCTACTTCCTGAGTTTTGGTTTCAGCAGGTCTGGAGTGGGACCTGAGGTTTTGCTTTTCTAAATGTTTCGCAAGTGATGCTGTTGCTGCTGTTGGTCTTTGGGCCACACTTGAGTTTCAAGGCTAAGGCATGAGCTGGAGCCAGCTCGGGGAGGAGAATTGAAGAAAGTATCCCAGGTGAGATGTGCCCAGTTTTGTATATTTCTGTGTATTTCTGGTCTTTGCCTCCCAAATACCCTTTACCTGGGGTACCCCTTCATTGCCAGTGTCACATGGTTTTACCAAGTTGTGAAGCAATATGTTGCTCTACTCTTAATTCAAAAGAGAAAATTCCCACCTTTGCTACAATGGCCTTGTAACCCTGCCTTCTCTTAAAATATTTGCATTTGGCCTGGCCAGGCATGGCTCAGTGGTTGAGCGTCAACCTAGAATCCAGGCGATCAGGGTTCAATTCCCGGTCAGGGCACATGCCCCGGTTGCGGGCTTGATCCCCAGTCAGGGTTGTGCAGGAGGCGGTCGGTCAATGACTCTCTCATCACTGATGTTTCTGTCTCTCTCTCTCTCCCTCTCCTTTCCTCTCTCTGAAATCAATAAAGATATATTAAAAAATAAAAATAAAAATATTTGCAGTTAAACACTAACTCTGCCTCTCCACTCTCATGCTGTCCAGCCCATCCCTCTGCAACTCATATTTTTCCAGCAATGAAGTTGCTGGGTTTCCCGTTTGAAATAACTTTTAAAAGGCTTAAAGGCAAATAATCCCACAAATTGCAATTACAAATTACAATTACCCACGTAAAACCCAGTATCCTGTTGCTTTGCTGACGGCAGGGCCCAGCCAACTGTTGGGTTGGCAGGGGCCGGTGGAGCTGAAAGAGGCCCTGGTTGCGTCGCCTCACCGTGGGAGGGCCCAGGCAGGCGCAACCAGATATTTAACACTCCCCAGCGATTACGGGAGTTTTCATTCTTCCCCCCGGCAGGGAACACAGCCCTGTACCTAGCGTTTCAAGTTTGCCTCCAATGCTATCTGATAGAAGCGCTTTTATCCCCTGAAGATACAGTACAAAATACAAATCATCATCGGTTTTATCTCAGCTGGAGCTGCTGCTTCTCTAAATACGTTTACTCTGTGCGGCTGCCCATCAGACCCATTTTTCATCCTTCATCCTGCTCCTGTGCGACGGCTGGCTGTAAGGCCTTTCTTCGGTTCTTTGTTCCTTTAGCTCAGCGAAGTAAACAGTGGGATTGATCTTACACTGCATCTTGGTATTGTTCCAAGTGCTCATCAATAGACATGGCTGGGAATGCACTGACTGGAAAGGAAGGGCAGATGGAAATGCACTTCTTTTTCTTTGTGCCTTTTAGTGTGCAGCGGAATGTTCCTAATCTGAGGGCTGCTACCCTGGATGCCGATCGACATGCAGATTCATCATCAAATGATGAGTCCCATATTAGTTCTAAGGGAAGTCTTTAAAGGTTATCAGGGAGGAAAAGGGAAAAAAGAGACAGAGAAAAGATAATAAAAGGAGGCTTTTCTTCACTACCTCTTATGCCCAGGTCATTACAGTGTCTTGGGAAAGAGCCAGAGGGAATAAATAAGCTGTTAGGTTGTGTTTCTTTTCACATTGTATCTGTTTACAGGTACATGAAGCGAAATGCTCTGCAAGGCAATGTAAGTTAGCAATGATTTAAAATCGGCAGTGGTGGCCTTATGATGAAAAAAGTATTACAAAGGATGGTGGGCTTTTATCATGCTTTTTCTTTTTTCTTTTTCTTTGTCATTTTCTTCTCTACTTGGAAAAAAAAATCTTATATGGGCTGTTTTTGTAATTTTTCTTTAAAAGGAACTAACAATATTTTGACTTATAATTTTTTCTTAAAAGGTGTGGGCTAAGTTGCATTGTGGATGAAAGGTGCTGCTTTTGTGAATCACATACTATCTTGTCATTAAAAGAAGAAATAAAAGTTGGCCTGATGGAATTTTGGATTTGTTTTCTTGAAGGCCCATCTATTATAAAGCTTTTAGGTATTTTTCAGAGATAACAGGTTGGGGAGGGAGTTTATGGAAATAATTATCTTGTTTTGGATACTCCTTAACAGCAGGACACATACCTTTTCTTATCAGATGGTTGGCACAGAGACAGTCTGACTTGACGTTGATTATTGTGTGGACACCATCTCTTCTCTGTAAGAGATCCTCAGTTTTTATGGCAGTTAAGTAATCTTATATACCACCTACCTTGGCTTTAAGAAAGCATAGTTTCTCTTTCATTTTCAATAATAGTCACATCTCAGGAGTTACTTCTGTGAAGCTTTTCCTTAACACCTTCCTGCCCCTCCCCAACAGTGGCCTACCTAATCCCACCTTCCCTATGACACCTGCCATTCCCTTCTTTGTTCTGAAAATGTACTAAGTACATGCTTCGTCATATGCATGTTGTCTATTTTGGGTCATCCAAGTTTGCATTGACCAGTTTGTAAATTGTGTGGTTTAAGGTTTTTTAAAAAAAGATAAATTAATATCTTTTGCATCCTCAGTGAATCCATGAAGTTGCCTAAAAACAAAATGTCAACATCATGAAAAAGATCCTATTATAACAACCTTGATAATGCAATGCTGGTTTAAATCCACTGGTAGTGGGCAAAAAGAATGCATATGGATTGATTTCTGATGGTCAAGGAAAATGTTTTTTTTTGATGCTGTCAGAACATAAAGTATCCTTGAGTCATCTTTTACAATATTAAACAATATTAAATAGAGATTGAGGATTAAAAAACTGACATTTGAGACCCTTAAATGCAACAGTGACACAGTGCATGGATGGCAGATACCATTTGCAATAAGGAGAGGTTATCTAGCAAAGTCAAGATCACACTTGGGCATTTTATCTACTGTTGATAGACCTCTATAAAAAATGTGGATGGGCCCAGCCAGCATGGCTCAACGGTTGAGCATCGACCTAGGATCCAGGAGATTGCAGTTTGATTCCTGGTCAGGGCACATGCCCGGGTTGCAGGCTCGATCCCCAGTGGGGTGCGTGCAGGAGGCAGCTGATCAATGACTCTCTCATCCCTGATGTTTCTATCTCTCTCTCCCTCTCCCTTTCTCTCTCTGAAATCAATAAAAACATATTTAAAAAAAAATGTGAATGGTTCTGTGCAAATAAGTTTACTTATGCAAATGAGTTCACATTCACATCAGTTTACATTAAAACCATTTTAAACCATATTTCAATCATTTATTTTTAAATTCATGTTTTGAGTTACATGTGACTTGCCTCCCCCAAGATTCTCAAATATTTCAACTCTCTGGGAAGTAACTGTTTATGTGTCTGCTTGTGAGCTTATGAAGGAAAGAAATCCTTTTTTATTCAACTTTGTTTTCCTAGTCTATGGCACAGAACAAGTGCTCATAGATGTTTATTGAAAGAATGTTTGAATGAAGAAATAGATGAATTAAAATCTCTTAGCGTAGATGACCTTGGCCAAAGATAGTTATCACAAAGCTAGAAATGAGATCAAGAACTCAGCACTCTGCCCTCAACTTATCCTGAAAATTCCAGCCATCTGTGTTGTCTCCCAAACACTGGGGTGGTGAAATTGTTTGGGGATTCATGGTTCACCCTTAGTTCACTTTCTCTGGGAACTGCCTGTACTCTTGGTCTTTGTCAAAAGGAACTAGGAATTAGGATGTTGAAAGCCCAAGTTGGCTGATGGAAGGACAGAACACAACAGCTTTTCTATGGGAGTCCCTGAATCAGGTGAACAGGGAAGAGTAGAATGAAGGCCTAAATGTGTCTATGAAGGGTCCTGAGAACCACCTGAATCTAGGATCACTCACCGTGTCCAGCTCTCACTTCTCTCACCTCCCACTTCTACTCCATTTCCTGCCCTTAGATTTCAGGAGGTCTCTTATTTTTTTTAACATTTACCCCTTTGTCCCTTGGCCTAATTTAAATATTTCTTGCAAAAAAACCTTTGTTCAGATTTTTAAATAAAGCACCTGGGCAATTTCAATAGCTAAATTTGAAAACTCTCTATTTCTTAGGTTCCCCCAGAGAGGGGCTAAGTTTAAGGAAAAGAAATCTGTGTTTCTCTGAGATGCTCGCTGCTACTTTTCTCTTCATCTAAGGGAAAATGGTTTTGGTGAAGCTACAGCTAAGAAAATAACTTCTCTTCTGTATTAGGAAACAAAATGGGATGAGCACATCAGCTAAGAAACTCAAGAAGCATTACATTTTAGAGCTGGAAAGCAACAGAGAGGTTTCCATTTTATTAGTGTCTCTAAAAACTCATGCCCTGGCTCCTGGGATGGTAGCTTTTCTCATTCAATGCTGCTGAATGACTTGGTTCTTCTGGTCAGGAAGGGACAGTGTCAATGACCATGTAGCACGAGCAACATCAAATCAAGTTTGGAAATTGGGAGTATGTGGCCATGTCCAAGAGAGAAAATGATGATTAATGTGAAGTCCAGACTTGGGCAAAATCTTTCTTTTGTTCATAGCTCTACTTTCACAAACCTGGACAAGAACATGTTCACCTGGGCTAGTTATTTTGTTGGGTGTAATGGCTCCATATTATTATCTCTCTTATATTACTTAGGGTAGAGAGTAAGCTGCTATATCAAAGAGATGTTTAAGTATAGTGGACTAACTATAATAGAAATTTCTTTCTTTCTAATACAATAGTTAGAGATCCATTGTGGTTGCCTTTGCCATCTTCAATATGTCATTTCCATCTCTGGGTACAAAGCTTGTGCCATTGCCATCCAATGAGAAAGGGTAAGGGTAGAGGTCGGGAGGAAAAACAGGAAGAGTGTATGCCCATTTTTCTTAAGATCACACCCTAGAGTTAGGATATATGACTTCTGCTCACCTCTCATTATTAGTAGACTATAGTTAATATGGCCAAACTCAGCTGTAAGAATTTTGGAAATTTACTGTTTTGTTGGATAGCCATGGATTCAGCTAAAACTCTAGAGTATTATTATTAAGTAAAAACTGGGGAAATGGATGTTGACGGATAATTAGCAGTTGTCTGTCACATTCCTCAAACCCACTCTTCCTCTATAACCTACATACTCCGATTCCATTCTACGGGGAAATGTAAACCCTTTCTTAGAAGGGCACAGGGGAACTGAGCTAGAGATGGTTAATCAGTAGATAGCTATAGAAATCAGTAGGAAGATAATTCAGAGCACAGCTATATTGGTTGTGAATGGTCTGTCTACCTTTTTTTGTACTAGTCAACAAGTCATAGACCCAGGTGAACATTCAGGACTACCCACCCCCTGACATGTGAACATTCTCTGACTTCTCAGAAGTTATTACCCCACCTCTACTGAATCCGTCACCTAAGGTTTAGTCTATGCTTCTAACTGCAGAGATTTAGATTGTGAGAATTATTTTAAAAACAAGGGTAGAAAAATTCTATTGTACTAAGTTATCTGAAACTCTCATCTCAATAAACAAGAGAAGAGAAAACAAGAATATGGAAATTGTTTACTTTTCTTTATACATCAAGGTTTGGACAGAAAATATAGATTATTGGTGTCACATAAAATTGTTGTGTATGACATATACTGGATATAAAAGGACCTAAAAATACCTGGACATTTGAGATGAAGCAATCCTTTCACTTTTGATAAAATTACCTTAGATTCTTTAGAAAAATCTTTATTTAAAGTTTAAATTTTAAAATGACCTGTCAATGTCTCATGGTGTAGGGTTTTTTATTCTTTCAAAATTCCTGGTATTCTATCTACACAGCACATGTTATTTCCTATCTTAAATCATAGTTTGCTTTTTTTCTAAAAAATGTGTGTCTTATCACCTGGCCGGTGTGACTCAGAAGTTGAGCGTTGACTCATGCACCAGTAAGTCACCAGTTCCATTCCTGGTCAGGGCACATGCCCAGGTTGTGGGCTTGATCCCCAGCAGGGGGCGTGCAGGAGACAGCCGATGAATGATGTTAATCTTTCATTGATGTTTCTATCTCTCTATCCCTCTCCCTTCCTCTCTCTAAAAATCAATAAAAAAAAGATTTTAAAAAATGTATGTCTTATCTTTTTCATGTGACTATATTTCCTTGAGGAGAGTATCCACTTACGATTCTTCTCTGTGCCCCTTAGCAACTTAACCTTCACTACAGCAAGTACACAGTAAATACCTGCTGAATACCTGCTGAATGAAGTAAGTAATCAGAGGTTTAGGTTCAATTCAGGTCGCTGCTCTAATATCACCTCCTTAGACAGGCCTTCCCTGACCACCCCATCTAGAAAAGCATGTGGACCCCTTCACCCTAGGCTAATTTTCATCATAGTACTTACTGCTGTCCCACATGACTTCATCTATGATTTTAACCATTAGTGTCTGTTTTTTGCACTCAAGAGTATACTTCATGAGGTCAAGGAGTTTCTCTCTTTTGTTCACTGCTGTATTCCAAGCTTTTAGAACAGTGCCTGGCTCCATAAATACTTACTGAAAGTAACAAATGAATTATTTTAATGATATAAGGACAATTTAACTCATCAAAATGACTTTGGAGTGTTTTATATATGTGTTTCAAAAAAAAGACTTTGATCAGCTACTTGGGGTGGGGCTCAAGACACCAAAGAATCTTCTCAAATAGTTGAACTGCCTTCTAAATAGGGTAGCGCCATTTGTTGAGGGTTCATTATTTGCTAATAACAGAATGAGTTGGGTAACACGAGTTCAGGAATATAAGCTGGAGTATAGTTGAATTTCTTTTTGCATAGTAAATGGGCCAAGGAACTTGAAGCTCTTGAGAGTAATCTTGAAGGAGAAAGGAGGCTGGCCACTGGGTCAGAGAAGAGGAAAGAAAGAGAATCCCTGTTCTTATATAACTGAGGAGGGATTTGGGGAAAATAAAATGTCCAATATAGATTTTAGTAGAATGCTATGTGCAATCCTATACAGCACCCTTAAGTCTTCCTAATCTTCAGAAGAAAAAAGTTCAAACAACTCCAGTGATTGGAATGATTGTATTTTTATTGGATACTGTTAAGGGGGCTGAGTTCAACTTCTGGGTATGTGTGGGTATGAAGAAGTTAGTACTCCTGGCTATGGAAATGGGGGGAGGTTTTGACCGTCATCTAGGTTACATGGATTGCACAGTAAAGGAAGACAGTCCATCATGTGGGCATTCTGCTTCCCCTATTATATTGTGAGTTCCTTAGAGTCAGGGCATGTAGCTCCAACTTTCTTTGAAGATTCCACAAGGAAGTAAGGAATCTGTGATTACTGATTACATAGTGAATGCTAACTGTGTCAGTCAGCTTCTGCTGCATAACAACCAACCACCAAATCTCAGTTGCATTTGCAGTAAGCCTTTATATCTCACATATCTATGGGTTGACTTGAGAGGCAGTGATCTAGGCTGAGCTTGAATAGGTGCCTCTGCTTCCAGTTGTAGGTTCAGCTGGGCTTGGTTCCTCATTGTGTCATGGGCTCTGGTCTTCTCTATGTGGACTTATGTGAGGGTGAAGGTTGAAGGGATAACATCTACTGGAAGGGAAGCTCTTTAATTGTGATGACAGAGTCACAAGAAAACAAGCAGAATATAAAATGTCTATTAAAGATTAGACTGGGAGCTGGCAAACTCTCAATTTTGTTCAAGTTTCATTTGCTGAAATATCACAAATTAAGCTCTAAGTCAGGTAGTGGCCTTTGTGTAGGATGAGCATCAAAGGTTGTGGAGACAGGAGAGGTGAAGAATCAGGATCAGCAATTCAATCTACTGTATTAACTGACCTACTGACCATGGTATGTGATACTGAGAAGCTGGGCCAGACAGTCAGTCCATTCTCAGCAGATGTTGATGTTGCTGTTGCTGTGATTTGAGGGCCTTTGAGAGAGTTCTTTTATTTTTCCACTTTGCAAAAGGGGCCATTAAAGTTAAAAACCTATTTTTGTAATAGAATGCACACAACAGTACACATATTGACTTATGTTTTTAGTCAATATCAAGATTTATTGTCCCCAGAGTTAAATAAATCGTGATATTGACCCCATCATAAGCCAATATCTGCCTAATGCACTTTTTTAAAGTATTTTGTATTCATTTATATTAATAGGACACAAGCAATCACTCACAGTGTTACTTTGTTTTCCCTTTCTTGCTCTTTCTCCTTTGTTATTTTTACATCTGTCCTGGTAATTAGCTCACGATTAACGTGAGAGTTACTGAAATCGTATGCAGTGCTGGAAAGATAGCCAACAGTGGATAGGGCCCCATTGTAGAAAGAGGTGGATTTGCTTCCATAGAGAACTATGCTTTTTCTGATTCTGAATGGTAGAAATGAATTCTGTTTTCTTCAGCAGTTGCTTTTCCCTGGGTTCCTCTACTTTGTGATATTCCTATATACAGTTGCATTGGGTCAATGGGGGACATGGGGGTAAATGGGGTAAGGCAGGAAGGGACAAAAGTCAAGGGTTCTTCAACTGTCCTTGAATTGTTTTTTCTGACTTTCTTTCTGTGCTGCTTTATCCTTGATTTCTTTGTCTTTTTCTTTCTTTCTATTTTGTAGCTGGATTTACATTTTCTGAAGGACTGGGAAAAATTTCTTTAATACTGAATTCCATTTATCTCCATAAATTGGTTAGGGTATATGATCTAAAGGACTCAGCTGTTTTTAAAATAGGTTTATTCCTTTCCTTGAAGATTATTTCCACACAGTATAGACGAGTTAGAAGGAGACTCATTTTGTAGACCTCAGTGAGAGCTCTACATTTGCAGGGCATCATTTCCAATGTGGAGTTTCTGAACAAGGAAATTAAATTTATATGTATCACCTAAATTATTTTGAATTCATGGTTCAGCAAAGAGTTCAGATCCTAATCAAATATGTAGTTTGCATGGGAGCTACCACCCTTCTCAATAATAACACGGCAGTTCTATTTACAGTGTTGTCTAGGCTGGGGGGAGGGGCTGCTTTTGCGGGAATCCACTCTGGTCCTTTGTCGTTGGGCCCGTATTAAATGTGCAGTTTTACCACAATTAATTTTTTTTCCAGAGAGATAATCAAGAGAAGAGCTTTGCAAACATTTTCTCCCCTTAGAAATAACAGGAGTCTCTCACCCAAAAATCTTTCAAAGGAAATGAATTCTATAATCACCCTCTTTTCCCTGCCATTGTGCAAGGTCTCACACTGCCCTCCCTCCTCCATGTACCTTCCCCAGCTCTTGCTGCTCTGCTCCTCCCTCCTCATCTAGAGCCCTAGAAAGTGTATGGTCTGTGTCACCTAATCAGTGGTTGACTTAATTCGGGTTGGTTTTATTTTCTTGCTTTTGGTGTCAACTTAATCTTCATACCAGATTGTTAACTACAGGAGACCAGAATTCTTTAAAAACGGGTGCTGGGATGATGATGATGATGATGATGATGATAATGATGATGATGATGATGACGATGGTGATAATGATTGCAGCTAACATTCATTATTGCTCACTCTGTACCAGGTACTGTTCTAAATCCTTTACATAGGTTAACTCATTTAATCTTTACAACAACCCTAACAGTTAGATTCAGTTATTATCCCTATCTTACGGAGGAAAAATTAGGCACTGGGAAGTTAAGCAATTCCCTACCCCTCCCTTTTCCTGCTTTTCCCTCCTCACTTCTCCAGTGGTCCTGCACACCGAGTTGGGGCAATTGGGTGTCTGGTGTCTACAGATAAGTCAGCTGGTTCCTGTTCACAGCTAGCCAGCAGATATTTCCCTGTCTATTAGTTCCATGACAGGCAGGCTAGAAAGATTGGCTTAGGGACATTCTGGACACCCCTCACCCCAAATGGCAGATTATTCCTCATTAAGAACACACCAAATCTAGACTATCGCCTTGATCTTCTGTGATTTTGAGCTATAATTATTAAAGTAGGTGGTGCGAGGCATGGAAATATACTCTGTCTTTAGCCATTGGTCTTTGTTTCATATTTATCTTTTGAGTGAAACAGAACCTCTTGATTCTGGCATGTTTTGGTTTTGTTTAATTTTGTTTCTTGGTTGAGGTGAGAGTGTGGAGACTTTGGTGAGAAGGGGCTGGGCAAAGACACTCTTTCAGGCAATGTCTTAAATGGAACAACTTCATATCCCCTTGTTTGAATGGCTTTACCTACTTTTCGGTTCATATTTAGTTTAAATCTCTAAGGTTTCGGTTGGGGCTTTTGAGCGTTTTCTCCTCCCAACGTATTTAGGACTAGAATCTTTTTCTTGTCATTCATTTCTAGTGATCTCATTTCACCTCCCAGAGAATGATAAAAATTACTGATTGATATGTATGTTGGTTCTAGAATGTAGTTTTAAAGGTTAACCCCAGCGTGAAATTCAGTCCTCCTGGGGTGATCCTTTGCAGCTATTTAACCATAAAATGCCTTTTATGGTGACATTCGTGAGAGGAAAAAGCAGGTTCCCTGGAGATAGATGGAACAGTGGAAACTGAGTTTGTACCAGCAATGTCCCATAGCTCCCTGCAGTTACACTGGGTGGGGGCACACAGGCAAGTTTCACTGTTTTACTAAGTAAACATTGGGGGTGGAGGCAAGTGGGTGGCCTGAGACATTTCGGATGAAACCTGTGTGGCTGAGATCAACACAGAGGAAGTGGCTGGATTGAATCCTGCTTGAAGTACTGCTGCTCCTCCTACTTCAACCCTGAGACTCTTTCTATGTAACACTATTAATAAATAAGAACTTACTGAACTTTACTGTGTGTGATAAGCATTGTGCTGGGTCAGCTGGGAAACATAGAACACATATTAGAATGAACTGCATGAAATTGCTGCTACTAGACCATTTTTCCCGACAAAAATGTCAGTCTCATATAATTCATCCTAAAAGAACCTCCACTTACTCAACGTTTGTTCAATAAAGTAAGGGATGCAAATTGCCCAGCACACTGCCTGCACATAGCACAGCCTAGCACTGCCTGGTACATAGTAATCACTCAATAAATGGTAGCTATTTTGATCAATATGTTGCTGCCATGGGCAGTGATTGTAGGTTGGAAATATATAGTAACTACTCAGTCAACTTTAATCAAGGGCCTAAATGTGATCTTTGTTTGGATTGACAGCTCAAGTGATCTAATAACTAATTTTTATACACCACCCTCCTTCAGTCTTCTAGTTACTTGTAGGAGGGAACCAGATCCCCAGAATTCCTGGCGGCATGGATGGTCTCTGCAACCCCCACATTTCAGTAGAATAGTTAGTATTGTGGGTCCAAGATCTGGGATAACTCCACTGTTTTTTCAGGTTTGCTTGTAATTCAACCTTATGAGGAATATTAACCTTGTCCTTAATTTGTGAAATCTTCATTTTACTCTGAGTTTTAATCCATAAATGTTTTCATATAAACTGCAACATTGAGAATTATAAACCAAATTTGACGGGGATGACAAATCGTAGTTTTGGATGATTATATCTGATATAACAGCTGGAAAAAGAAAGCCAGAAACATGAGAGAGGCCAATGAAAAGCTTTCTTTGGCATGAAGCAGCATATTGTCATAATGTTCCCCTCAAATTGAATTGCCTTTTAAAAAAAGAACTGTAGGAATATTTGAAGAAACACAAATATTTTTTGAAAAGTTAAAATAAGCCCTTTTTGTGAGAGAATGTTTTCAGTACAGTTGGTTTTCGGCCTTCAGAGTTTTTCAGAGAGTAGTTCATTCACTGACGGGGCAAAAAAAACTTTCAGGGTTCTAAGAAGCAATTTCCAAAAACACTCCATAGACTTTCCACTCTTTTCATAGGCATTTTTTCTGTTCAGAATCAAACTCAGAAGCAAGGGGATTTATGAACTACCTGATATACTAAATGATAAATCATAGCACTCTGAGAGTCAATATCCTCTCTGTGTTTTTAAAACCACGGCAGAGACAATAAGAAGTCTTCAAGGAATGCCCTTCTGGACTCATGAGATGCTAGTGGTTATAATGTAGTGATGAGAGTTTTCACATCCACTTCACCCATCAATGTGGTCAAGGGTAGCTTCCCCAAGAGGGTGTGACTTTTGAGCAGAGCCTAAAGGACGAGCCTTTGAACCTGAGAAAGAATTGAGCTGTTGTATATCTGAGGGACAAAAAATAGCCAGAGTGGCTAGAGCTTAGGGAACAAGGGGGGAGGGGAAGTGTTAGGAGGTAAAGTTAGGAAGCACACTATGGTAGGGGTAGGTCTCTTGGAGTCTCTTAGAAAGAGAAAGAGATTTATGCCTTATCCTGGCTCCTGGCACTAATTGCATGGCCTTTTTATGTAAAAAAGGGGGGTATGACAATACCTACCTTGTATAGTCTTATTTTATTTTTTAATTCAGCTTTATTGAGGTGTGATTGATAAATAAAAATTGTATGTATTTAAGTTGTATAACATGATGTTTTTTAAGGTATGCAATATGATAATTTCATATATGTACATTACAGAATTATTACCACAATCAAACTAATTAATAAATCTATCACTTCACATAGTTACCATTTTGTGTGTGTGTGGTGAGAACACTGAAGATCTACTCTCTTAGCAGATTTCAAGTATGAGATACAGGATTATTAACTATAACCAGCAAGCTGTACATTACCACCCAGAACTTACTCAGCTTCTCATTGGAAGTTTGTACCTTTAGTCCAACTTTTTCCCATTCCTCCTCCCTTTCCCCCTCTAACCCCTGGCAGCTACCATTCTACATTCTGGTTCTATGAGTTTCATTTTTTTTTTATATATATTGCACAATATAAGTGCAATCATATGGTATTTGTTTTTCTGTGTCCAGCTTATTTCACTTAGCATAATGCCCCCCAGTTTCATCATGTTGTAGCAAATGGTAGAATTTTCTTCTTTCTCATACACTCCATTTTATATGCACGCACACATGTGCAAGTGCTTAGACCTGTGCCCCTTAAATATAGTAAGTGTTCAATAAATTATAGATATCATTATTGTTATCAATATCATTGCAAAGTACGGGAGGGTTTTAGCAGAAGTGATAGGAACTGATTGGCACTTCAGAAAATGTCACTCTTGTTGCTGTGTGGAGGCTGTTAGGGGGATGAGAGACGAGACAGGAGACCAGTTAGGAGGCTGTTGCAATACCCAGCTGAGAGATGGTGATGAAATGGACAGGAAAGTAGGAGGAAGGGGGAGGTTGTCAGATGGAGATATATATTGGGTTATAACAACAGGTCTTGCTAATGTAGTGAATGTGGGGTGGGAGGAAAACAAGATTCAAAGTAGTGCTTTACTTTTAGCCTAGCAATGGGATAGCTGAAGTTGGTGGAATTTACTAGCTTGGGAACAATTTCAGCAAGAAGTAGTGAAATTACCTTATTTTATACCAAAAAAACCTGGCTGGTTTTGCCAAAGACAGTTAATTCATTGAAAAACACACACCAAACAGATGTGTCCAGAGCATCTGCTGTATTCCTGACGCTGCGCCTGGTGCTCTGAATTGGGGATCCCATTTCCTTCTCACAAGAGTCTGTGAGTTATTACCATCTCCATGTGTTCAGCACGGGAAATCGAGTCCAAGAGAAGGTAACTGACTGGCTTAAGGTCACCTAGCAAGTAAGTGGCAGAACCAGCAAAAGAACCCATAGCCCATCCACCATGCCATGAGATCTCATAAATCATCCAACCTTGTGTGTGATGGGAGGTGGGTAAGCAGGAAGGAGCAATGGATGTGCCTGTAGCAGCAAATAAATAAACCATTGGCATAATTTCTTACTTTTTAAGCCACAGTTATAACCTTGGTTAGAATAGGGCAAACTATCTAATGATATTGGATGCTTTTTGACTTGCCTTCAAGGCTTTCTGTTCAATATTTCATAGGATTTCAAAGGTATCTTTGAGCATTTTAAAAAAAGATTATATGAAACCCATCTGAACACTCAAACACTTTTCAGAAGATCAGGTAGCTTCTTTTTTTGAATAAAGTGTTAGGCATTTCTGTTTGGGGGAAAGGAGTGCCTTTTTTTAATGTTTATGAAGGCACCTCTTGCCTGAAAGAGGTTGAAGAGGGTAAGAATGGAAGCAGTCAGCTCATTTAGGAGGCTCTCGCTGTCACCCAGGTAAGATAGGATTAGACCATCTATAGTGAAGATGAAGAGAATGAATGGATTTAGGATATGTAAACTGAGTAAGAGCATTTATATAGCAAGCAGAATGAGTGCCTCCTCTGAACTAGTCCTATATGCTAAAGCAAGAGATACAACACTGAATAAGAGATGTTCCTAATCTAGAATTGCTTATGGTCTGTGGGTAAGAAAGATGTTTAGCCACCTTCCTGACTGCTGGCCACCCCAAACTGCTGATCTCTGTCTTCTCCTGGCAAAATCTGGGACAGAATGAGTTGTGTGGCTCTAAGACAGGGGCTGTTTTTTCCTCCCATGCTTGACCGGAGGAGAGCCTCCCCTTTCACATGGTCAAATCTTGGTCTATTTGGACCTGATAAACTGCTGGCCTCACCCTGATGACTCCCTGAGACCCTGCCCAAACACAAAAGTGTGTGAGCACCGAGCAGGTGGCAGCTAGACTTGCTATACCCAGGGACATTTGCTGAGTGGCCTTAGACCCAGCACTGGCACTGAGTTTGAACCTGTATCAGTCTGGTGAACACCACTCGCCCCTACTTGGTGATTCACTGATAACCTATCTCATGCAACTCCAGTATTGCCAGAGGCTCTTTCAGTGACTGAGCCTAACAGGCAGCCAGCAGGCAGAGGTGGATCTCAGGGTGTGTTGGGACTTTTGCTAACCTGCATCCAGGCCTGGTGCTAGTAAAAGCCAGCTTTGGTGTGCAGCATCGTCCTTCCCATGCCCACCCAGGCCTGGCAGAAGCAGCTACAAAACTGTGGATCGTTTCTAGTTCCAAACAGATTCCCCAGGTCTATTCATAAGCACAGCATCTGACATTGGCCTGCACCAAAGTATCTTCCAAGAGGCCCAGAACCAACACCCAGTGCCCAGGTTCAGGCAACATCAGAATAGAATCTAATAAGCTTCCCAAATGGCATGCCCAAAGAGAGATCTTGGCAGGCACCAGACCCTGCTGAGGCAAATTACTCTCTGTGTGGACAACACCTGCACAGCGCCTCACACACTATGGTTGGGGTTGAGCCTCACAGTCAGCCAGCTTGAGGGTCAATCCCATGCTCAAACAGGCCAATAATAATCAAGTCTCAGTTATAGCAGGAGGGCTCACATAACCCACACAAGGGACATTCCTGGAACACCCAGCTCAGGTGATCATTGAGACTACACCACTTACCCTACAGGACACCTACTGCATAAGGCCATCCTACCAAAACTGGGAGTCATGGCAAATCTATCTAATACATAGAAAGAAACACAGAGGCAGCCAAAATGGGGAGACAAAGAAACATGCCCTAAATGAAAGAACAGGAGAAATCTCCAGAAGAAGAGGTAAATGAAATGGAGGCAAGCAATTGATCAGATATACAGTTCAAGTAATGATTATAAGGATGCCCAACAGCATGAAAAAGGACATAGAAACCATAAAAGAGAACCAGTCAGAAATAAAGAATGCAATATCTAAAATGAAGAATATACTGGAAGGAATAAATTGTAGGCTGGATGAAGCAGGGGATTGAATCAGTGATTTGAAAGACATGGTAGAAAAAAAATCCCAATTTGACCAGCAAAAAGAAAAAAGAATTACAAAAAAATGAGGATCGTTTAAGGGACCTTTGGCACAGCGTGAAGCATAACATCTGCATTATAGGGGTACAAGAAAGAGAAGGGAGAGAGCAAGGGATCATGAACCTCTTTGAAGAAATAATGACCAAAAACTTCTCTAACCTGGTGAAGTAAAATGATACACAAGTCCAGGAAATGCAGAGAGTCCCAAACAATATGAGCCCAAAGAGGTCCACACCAAGACACATCATAATTAAAATGACAAATGTTAAAGACAAAGAGAGACTCTTAAAAGCAGCAAGAGAAAGACAGTTAGTTACCTACAAGGGAGCTCCCATAGGACTGCCAGTGGATTTCTCCACAGAAACATTCACACCAGAAGGGATTGGCATGAAATACTCAAAGTGATGAAAATCAAGGACATACAACCAAGACTATTATTTAAAACTGAAAGGGAAAATAAAGAGCTTCCCACACAAGAAAAAGCTAAAGGAGTTTGTTGCCACCAAACGAGTATTACAAGAAATGTTAAAGGGTCTTCTTTAGGGAGGAGAAGGAGGGGAAGAAAACAGAGGGACATAGAATAATATGGCAATAAATACGTACCTACCAATAATCACTTTAAATGTAAATGGCTTAAATGCTCCAATCAAAAGGCATAGGGTAGTTGAAAGGGTAAGAATATAAGACCCATATGTATGCTGTCTACTAGAGGCCCACCTCAGAATGAATGATTCACACAGAAAAAAAGTAAAGGGATGGAAAAAGACATTTCGTGCAAATGGAAAGGACAAAAAGCTGGGGTAGCAATACTTATATCTGACAAAATAGACTTTAATACAAAGGCTATCATAAGAGACAAAGAAGGACCCTACCTACATAATGATAAAAAGAGCAATTCAACAAAAGGATATAACCCTTGTAAACATTTATGCACCCACAAAGGAGCACCTAAATATTTAAAGCAAATCTTGATGGACACAAAGGGAGAGATTGACAGTAACACAGTCATAGTAGGGAATTTTAACATCTCACTGACATCAATGGATCAGTCTTCTAGACAGAAAACCAACAAGGAAACAGCAGCCTTAAATGGAACACTAGATCAGATGGATTTAATTGATATCTTCAGAGCATTTCAACCCAAAGCAGCAGAATATACATTCTTTTCAAGTGCTTATGGAACATTTTCTAGGATAGACCATACGTTAGGACACACAAGTTTCAAGAAATTGAAGAAGATTGAAATAATCTCAAGTATCTTCTCTGACTATAATGGTATGAAACTAGAAATCATTCACAAGGAAAAAACTGAAAAATGCACAAAGGCATGGAGGCTAAATAGCATGTTACTGAACAATGAATGGGCCAGCAATGAGACCAAGGAAGAACTTAAAAGATCCCTTGAAACAAATGAAAATGAGAACACAATGACCCAAAACCTATGGGACACAGTGAAAGCAGTCCTAAGAGGGAAATTCATTGCATTATAGGCTTACATCAAGAAACAAGAAAAATCTCAAACAATCTAACTTTACACTTAAAGGAACTATAAAAAGAACAGCAATCAAAGTCCAAAGTGAGTAGAAGAAAAGAAATAATAAAGATCAGAGCAGAAATAAACAAAATTGAGTAAAAAAAAAATACAAAAAATCAGTGAAACCAAGAGCTTGCTCTTTGAAAAGATAAACAAGATTGACAAAACTTTAACCAGATGCACAAAGATTCAAAGGGAGAGGACCCAAATAAATAAAATCAGAAATGAAAGAGGAGAAGTAACAACTGACAGGCCTAAACAATGGAGGGGTTAATTGGTGCATGTAACTGGGCTGTCTAGCCTGAGATCAAGCTTCGATATGTAGTTCACTCAGGGCTCTGACTCTAAGGTTTTCTAGCTCTCTCCTTTGTGTGTGGATTGGACTTCATTCTCAGTTCATTCTCAGACTGGTTTCTCTTTTTACTGCAAAAGAGCTGACAGCCATGAGTGGAGCTACCTGCTTCCTAATTCAAATCTGGGAACAGGGAAAGTCGCCTCCCAGGAGCATCAAACAAGAATCCTAAGCTTCACCTTGACTGGGTCACCCCTGGGCCCTGGGATGTTTGATTTAGGCCTAGAATGATAATATTAAGAGTGAGGAGATGACCATGACAGCCTGAAACAGATTCTTGGAACTGGAGGTTTAGGCAGTCCATTCAGGCCTCACTGCGAGCAGAGTATAGATGTTGTGGAGATAATCACAGGTCTGTCAGTCATATAATAAATCCACATAACAACAAAAAAACCCCAAACCCTGATTTATTTAGGTATTTTGGGAAAACACCATGGCACATGTTATGTAAGGAGGGAAAGTAAAAATTTTGGTAAATAGTTATGTATGTGGAATGGTGTTAGAAGAACATGTTCATGAAACATTTTCATGTGAATGGAGTAGAGGATGGGTTGAAGATAATTTTAAACTAGTTATGAAGAAAAACTTTTCCAAACAAATTAATAGGTAAAATTATAAAAAAGGTTGTTTATGCAAGCACATTCTTTACAAATGGTCTGAAAAGTGCTTTTATGCACACGTGACATGTATTGTACACAATCCACCATCAACTGTGCATCAAGGCATGATCTTCTAGCTCAACTTGACATGCAGTTAACCTAGTTTTCAAAGAAGTCTTACCCTAAAAACAGTAATTGCATATTTCTCTTCAAATACTTTGTTAAATATATTTTGTTCCATTCTAAGATCGTATCCTTAGTGGCTGAAATGAGTAAACTTCATATGTAAAACTTGGACTCCACTCCACTCCCCATTTATCAGATCCTGAGGGATGTCCCGTGGTGATTTTGTAGGCATCCAGACTTTGGTTGTTTCCTGCTTTGCCACTGCCCAGCTGTGTGACTGGAGGAATTTATTTGGCCCTGCTGAAGCTCCTCTTCCTCATTTGGAAGGTGACAGTAATGATTACCTACAATAGCGGTAGTCATAAGGATGAAATGTGGCAGTGTTTGTAAAATGCCTGGCACAAAAGGTGCTCAATGAAAGCTAGCTAACATGACTATTGAATACTCATTTATGAGCAGTCCTCAGGCCAGATTCTCTTCCCTTAATTGTTCCAAACACAATTTGTCCATACTGCTCTGAGCCATGAAATAAACAAAGAACTTGCTCCTAATTTTGCAGCATTATAGCTGGTGTTTGGGTCAAAGGGTGGGTGCTGTAGATAAAATGGTGTTTGGGTAGGTGGCTGGTGGTGGAGTTCCCATCTGTGAATTCAGGTACCCATGCTTTCTTTTTCTAACACTGGAGGATAAGTGTACTTAAAATTGTAGCAAACAGATGCACATGTTTTGCCCCCTTTTCCTCTCTCCCAAATGTCATTGGCCTTTGTTCCTTTGATTTTCCTACGGCAATGGGAGACCTTTTTGAACTCTTATAAGTCCAGTGCCCAGATGCTCAGATCCTGGGTTTCCCAACCTGATACACAGGCAGAGCTCCCCATATTTGGAACCTTCCCCTCCATATCAAAGCCTGTCTGAGCCAAAAGCAGTGGGTGGTCTTACTGTTCTCCCAGTGTTTTAGGAACTACCCCACCTAGGCACGCGGAGAGAGACAGAGATGCTGTTAAACTCTCCACTTCCCGGGGTGTATGTGCCTGAGCTGTGGCCAGAAACTTAATGTTGTTTTAACGCATTTTTGTGCGTGTGTGAGAATCCATTTTCCAGCACTGCTGATGGAGGGAACTCCCCCACTTATGACTGAAGGCCAGCTGAGGATTCAAATACAAGGTTTGTTCTGGAAAACACGATGGTGGTTTCTCTTACCCTCCACTTGTCCTCCTTCACTTGGGCATCAACGCTTTAATCTTTTGCCTGGGGAAAAAAAAATCTAATATACTGTAACTAGGATGTTTTTCAAAACTAGGAACACTTCAAAACAAGTTTAAATATAAATGAAATTGGTTTCCAAATGTCTTGTTAAAAAAATGCAGATGTTTTATATTTATTATATCGTTTTTGTTTTAGCACCTTGCAAAATTTTACAGCATGGAATTTTATTTAATGCAGTGGCATTTGAACAGCAATATTAGACAGCTGTATTTGTTTCATATTTGGGGACTTTTTTTTCCTCTTTGGCAGGATATTAAAACTGAAACTAATGTAACCTGGTGTTTTGGGATATGTGGACGAGGCATTTTGCTTATTGGTAATTGAAAACAACATCTCCCCTCCAAATGCACGCCTCAGAAAAAAAGCTTTATTGCTTAGATAAGTGATGATATGTTTTCAGAATGCCAGGAAGTTCAAATGAAGCCACTTTGAAAAAGAGCTGGCTCCTCAAGTACAGGAACTGTGTCTCTTGACTTTTGCTGTACGATGCCAGGCAGGGTCTAATAAATCTTACTGTTGATTGGCTGCTTTTGCTGTTTTAGGATTTTGTAGGGACATATGGCACAGATACAGATGACAATATAGCTTAGAAACAGAATTATTTTCAGGGAGCAAATAAGCCAAATTCCATTTCACCAGCCCTGCCCCCCAACCCCCCAGCTTTTAACTCTTAGCTCCTCTACCTCCTTTTAATTTGCTTTTTCAAGATGCTCCACTGATGTCTTTAATGAGGGTATCGGTTGGGTATTCACAGCTGCAAAAAATGCCAGTGTTTTCCCCTTTCTTTATCTGTAAAATTTTCCTTCTACAGGCACGGACAGGTTTCTAGTTTTCTCCTAACCAAACCACAGACACTCTGGTGGTTTTCACACCCTCCAGGTCACAATGAAATCCCCTATTAATTAAACTGAAATTATATCTGAAATAAATCACTTGGTGAAAGAAGCCCACTGTGGCATTTTTTCCTGAAGATGTTTGCAATAATTAATGAAACATTTGGTGACTGGTGACATTTTTGATAACTCTTAAAGTGCCAGAAGATGTTGATATGTAAATACTCTCTGTGGATTCTAGAGCAAAAAGGCAGAAGATCTAGCAAGGGCTGGATAATAATTTTGTTTTTTCTAAAGATCTTGTTGCTTTTTGCGGGGCTGGGAGAGTCGAGAGGTGGCAGATGTTCTTTGAAGAGAAATTCATGGAGGTCAGAGTTGGAAAACTATGGCCCACCAAATGTAGCTGAAGCCTGTTTTTTGTAAATAAAGTTTTATTGGAACACAGCTACACTCACTGTGCATGTACTGTCTATGGCTCATTTTGTGCCACAATGGAAGGATTGAGCAGGTTCCACAGAGACTGCTGTTTGATCAGTGACACCAAAAATATTTACTATCAGACCCTTTACATATAAAATTTGCCAACCCTTGATGTGGGTAATGACCTTACAGGAGTCTGGTTAAGTGGCAGTCATTTTGTATTAATTAGAAAACCACACCTACTCACAGTGGGATGAGTTGAGGATTAGGAATAACGTATATTCACACATCATGTGCATCACTGCTCCCGTTCATTTATTCATGGCCGACGTCATAAAATTACAGATCAATCATGGCATCTTCTCCTACTGCACCCAGATCTGGAATCACAGTCTTTCTTAAAACAGTTTTCAGGCAGCCATTGCCCACGGCCCACAGGTGTCATGGCAGATAAAACCACTTTTTCCATCCCAGTATTACAGTCTTTCTCTTGTCTAAGGTATCTCCCATCCAAAGTTATAATCGCAATCATTCACAGGCTAGACAGCAGCTCCAAGCCTGGTGGGAGGTTGGGCGACGTTGCAGAGTCATTGCAAGGGTTTATGAATCTACAAGGACATCAAGCACTGTGAAGATACCAAAAAAAAAAAAAAAAGCTTCCCATTTGTTTTTTTATTCAATAAATGCCTCTTGAGACTCAGCCTACTGTGGGCCAGGCTGTGTTCAGTGGGGGCATAAAACACACCAAGCCCCTGCTCTTCAAGGAGCAAAAGATAAACAACAGAAACAAAAATACAGGCTACGGTGGCAGGTAGTGCTGGCGGCCACAGAACCACCAGGCAGGGTGAGGGGATAGAGTGCGTGGCAGTTATTTCAAGTAGCAAGGTCAAGGAAGATTTTCCTAGGGGGGTGATGTTTGAGCAGAGAGGGAGATGAAGTGAGGGAGAAAGTTATCCGGATATTGAGCGAAGCACATTTCCAGGAAAGGGAGCAGAGGCCCGAAGCGCGCAGACGCTGGGTGTGTGGGGACATCAGGGCAGAGTGGGCAGCTGCCGCAGGGGAAAAGTAAGGAAGGTGGCAGGAATTTACTTTGGGGGCCGTGGGGTGGAGCTGGCAGCTGAAACTCCTTTCCCATGTCTTGCCCCTTTGATCCTTCTGCGAGCCCCTGGGCAGGGACGGGCCACCCTGCCTATCTTGCAGAAGGGAGACTGCAGCAAAGTGATGCATCCCGGGTCATACAGCTGAGACTAGACCCAAGATCCTGGCTTCCAGATTGAGCTTTTTTTTCTTTTCCTCAAATGGATTTTTATTTCTTAGGAGTCTAAGGCAAATGTGATGAAATGTTGAAAATACTTCACCCCCCCTTTGAATGTGGGCTGGACTTGGTGTCTTGCTTTAAAAAAATAGAGTATAGCAAGGGAACTATACTAAGTTTGTAGTGGGGGAACCTGGTAAGCACGACCTTAACCAAGCCATCAAAGCGAACACCTCCAGTGATGCCATGTGGATGTGTGGATGTCAAATACCTCCCGATACAGTGCCATGGGAAAGGTGTTCATGTAGGTGACAGTCTTCCTCCAAACCTGTAACCTCTGCCTAATCATGACAAAAACATCAGACACACCTAAAGTGAGCGCCATTCTACAGAATACCTGACCAGTACTCAGAAGTGTCAAGGTCACGGAAAGCCTGGAAAGCCTGAGAGGGGACATAGATGAGAGGGGGCTAAGTTGACTAAATGCAGCAAGTTATCCTGGATTAGATCTCGGACAGAGAAAGAACAAGAAGAATG
This sequence comes from Miniopterus natalensis, assembly GCF_054644295.1. Classification (NCBI taxonomy): domain Eukaryota; kingdom Metazoa; phylum Chordata; class Mammalia; order Chiroptera; family Miniopteridae; genus Miniopterus; species Miniopterus natalensis. Next base: position 35,752,334 of record NC_142093.1, read on the forward strand.
GAAAAACCAGTGAAATCTAAATCAAGTCAGAAGTTTAATTAATAGTAAAAAATAATGACAAACAATTCAGGTGTTATTTAATAAATTTTGTTTGTTCAGCTCAGTTGTGGGAAAAAAAGCTCCACCAGCCATGGGTGCTTTGGGGATGACCCTAGAACCACAATGACTTTGTAGTGTTCTTAAGAGGTGGCTGCAGGCTTATATCCATCTCCGTCACTAAGGTCTGGGCCTGGGGAAAGTGGCCCTTATGGGCGGGTGAGTGCTAAGGTCCTCGAAGGCACTTTCCAAACCCCTGACGGATAGGTTTTAATGCCTGTAGTGTGACATACCATAGAACATCTCTTCTCCCTCCAGAAGTCTTCTGCTTTCAGAAAAATTTGAGAGAGCAGGTAAAAGTGATTTAATTAATGCATAGGGCCTGCGGGAGTTAAATATACTTAAGACTTTTTAACACAAATGGTTGACAGAAGCAGCCCTTAATTACCTCATCCAGCTCACTAGTCTGCAGTGCCTCAGACAGTGGTCTCTTGTTTCTGAGGGACCTGGTGGAGATGTGAAACAGGCACTGGGGGGAAAGGGGTCCCCCAAGCTGGGGCCCCAGTGACCAGGTTTTAGAAACAAACTTCTCCCACCCCACTTTCCCATGAAGTTTGGCCCTCATCGTCGATCTTTGGAAACCTTAGTAGTGTGAAGCAGGCTTTTTTAGGGGACGCCAGAGTGGGGAGTTGGGATCCTTTAAAACCACCACCATCTTGTGTGTGGTTCTGCTTACTTTGTGTGTGGATGGCTTACTTTTCAAAGGAACTGAAAGCAATTAGGTGTTAGAGAGGTGGCTTTCCCACAAGGGGAAACTCAGGGACCATTCCCAATCATTTTTCTTCCATTCGTCTCCATTTCCTGGAGGGACCTATGAGGGCAAGTCAACAGGTAGGGGCCAATTCCCCAGGGGGCCAGTCCTGGCCTATAGTTTCTGTGTGTGCAGCTCTGCAGACCCAACTCTCAGGTTTCTTATGACCCACTCTGGGGAGTAGTAGTCATGCCCTCCTCAAAGCCCCCTGGAGCTGGGCAGTGTCGTGGAGACATGAGGACTTTTGGTCTGCCTCTCTGTCTCGGTTCCTTTGGGGTGGGCAGCTCCCACACACAGTGATGGAGAGGCCATGAGCATGTCTTGCATGACCATCTGGCCTGGGGCATAAACAGTGATACCCAGAGTTGGTCTTAGGTCAGCCTGCATCTATCTCTAGTGCGATCTGCTCTCTTCAGCTTCCCTGGCACAGAGCAGCAGGCTGACTTTATTCACTCTGCTCATTCATTCATTTGAGGAGAGACAGTGGCTCTTTAGGCCCATAGATTTGAGATCCATTCCTGGCCTGTCTACTTCTTTGCTAGGTGACTTTGGCGAAGTTATGTAAGCTCTTTGAGCTTTATTTATAAAATAAGGATGAGAAAACCTTTTCCACAATTACTGTGAATTTTTTAATTGTGTAAAGCAGTGTTTCTCAGCCCTATTGATATTTTGCATGGAATAATTCTTTGTTGTGGGGGCTGTCCTGCACACTGTAGCATATTTAGCAGCATCCTTGCCCTCTGCCCAATAGCCTGCCAGTAGCTCCCCTGTCCTTAGTGTGACAACCAAACATGTTTCCACATATTGCCAGATGTCCCTGGAGTGAGGAAGGGGTCAAATTGTTCCTTGTTAAGAATCACTGGCATAAAGAATGGAATGCAGATTGCATGGTTAGTAGCACTTAGAAATGTTAAACAATTTCCTTATGACCTCATGACAAATGTCCTTTTGTGTTTGATTTTTTAATTGTGGTAAAATATGGATAATATAAAGTTTGCCATTTTAACCATTTTTATGTATACAGCTCAGTGGCATTAAGTACATGGTATTGTTTAGCAGCCATCACCACCATCCATCTAGAAGTTTTGCATCATCCCAAACCGCAGCTCCATACCCATCAAACACCTTCCTATCCCCACCCCTCCACCCCCCAACCAGTCCCTAGTAACTACTGTTCTACTTTCTGTCTCCATGATTTTGGCTATTCTACATACCACATATAAGTGAAATCGTACAATATTTGTTCTATTTTGTGTTTGATTTTAAGTTCTTTGGTGTGCCAGTCTGTTTTCCATTCTAAACCTCCATGATTGTAAAGGAGTCTTCTGGTATTTCCTAACCACTGCTGGTTATTTTGTGTCCTAGCTTGTTTCTCTCCCACGATCCTTTCATGAGGTGAAAGAGCAGCCAGAGAGGGGGTTTGGATGTCTCTGACTGGCAGGGGACTAGAACTGTCCTAAACATTCCTCTCCCTGCAAAGACAGGAGGGCTGTGCTAACCTGTACTCCTGGGCATGAACTGATCCCCAGGGTTTCCAGTAACCACCACAGTCTAAGTCAACCCCTTCCTGCCGGAAGAAAAATTTGAGTTGAAATGAATGATGAGTTTAGATGCTGCTCAGTGTTCTTAATTTTTTTTTTTTTAATTGTGGTTTTTCTTTTATTTCATACATGGCCTTGGAGGTCTTTCTGTGGCGGAAGTGTCTTAAATATTAAAAGCAAATAAATAAATAGAGGATTGTCTTTTGAGCACCTGGCAGATTTATGTAGGTTTGAGGAGTCTAAGTAGTTGAAGTTTTTCGTTTTCCTAGATCCTATAAATGCAAGTGTCAAACAGCTGCCAAAGTCATCAAGATGGTGGGGGATTTAACCAGTTAGATTTGTTGCATTCATTCAGGGTTAGCCTGAATCTAACTTCGTCCATTCTGACAGGTTAATCTTCACTCTCAGAGACCTGAATGGTAGTCATTTCCTCTACCCATGGACTTGATATGATCTTTCTGGCCAGGTTTTGCATAAGCTGCCCTTACTAAACCATGGGAGAAGACAGATTTCCCCTGGTGCTCACAAGTGACATTTTGCTTGGTGGCACATGTGTGTCCTGGCCCCAGATAGAAAAGTTTTTAAATCACAGGTGGCCATCCTGTGGGAACATTTGGCTACATGCATTATGTTCTGTGCAGTGGAAATGGACCACTTTGCCAGCTGGAAAAGACAACAGGCACATTCCTTCAGCCAAGGCTGTGGTTGCTCCTTCATGGGCCATAAATGCTCTAAACCCTCACGTCTCAAAGAGCAGCTACGGCGTTCCCATTGCTCTCTGGGAGACCCAGACAAGGGCTCTGCCACATGCCAAGATATAGGTCTTAGAGCTGGCAACATCATGTTTTAAATATCCTGCATAGGCACTGAGACTCAGTATCGGTGGGTTTCAGTCCTGGTTGCACATTGAAATCACGCAAAGAGCTTTCAAAACTACCAACTGGGAGATTTTGATCTAATTGGTCTGGAGTGAGAGAATTCAGAGGAGGTGATTTTTTTTTTTAATGTGTAGCCAGGTTTGAAAACCACTGTTTGAAATCCTTGAACCTATTTCAGAGCAAGCCAAGCCTGCCTTTTGTCTGTGGTCATGGTTATAATGATGACAACGATGATGTTGATCAGCGCTAACGTTTACTGAAGTTTCCTATGCGCCGGATCGTGTCTGAGCACTTTTACATGGCTCGCCTCAGATTCCCTTTGCAGCAACCCTGTGAAGCAGATGCTACTATCATCCTTATTTGGGGATGTGGAAGCTGAGGCACAGAAGGGTTTAGTCACCCTCCCACGGTCACCCAGCTAGTATGTGACAGAGCCCAGGCTGACCTCATGCTGTAGGCGCTGTACTGATGAAGGACGACTGGGCTGTTAGGCTGGGGGCCTCCCTCTGAAGACCCTCCAGGGGGCCCTCAGTCTCCTCAGATTCAGCTGTTGTGCTGTTGTCTCGTTGTGGAACTGGATGTGGGCATTGCCAGGCACAGAGAGTGGCAAATCAGAAGGGAGGAGACAGCCCCTGACAAAGGTCTCAGGCACCCCTGGAGCCTCCCTCGTGCCCCTGTGGGGTGGCCGCTGACAGATGGAAACACCTGCAGGGACTTCTGTGCTTAAACGAAGTGCTGCTAGGAAGAAGCACTGAGGAGTGATCGAAGGGGAGGACCACAGTGCCGAGGTCTTTCCCTGACACTGCTTCAACAGGAGAGTGTGGAAACAGCCAGTTCCCTTTAACTCGTACTCGGCTCTCCTGCGGCTGCTTCTAAGAGTGTCAAGCTGGGCCTTGCAAACCTGTTGTCTTTGGGAATCCCTATATGTTTCAAGCTGTTTTGCAAGTCACTGGGCTGTCCAAAATGCCAAACATTTTTCCTATGGAAATGTGCTCTGTGTGGTTCTGATTAATGTCCCATCTTCTGCTGCTGTCTTCCTTAGTTTCATTTTCCGCTGCTTCCTATGGTTTCTTCCCTTGGTCCAGGCCCACTTGCTCTTACCCACTTCATACTCTTCTTTGAACAACTCACAACTCCCTGCTCTGCCTCGGGACTCTCTGGTCCTACTGGCTCTCATATTCCAAATCCCTCCCCTAAGCCCCCTTTTCCTGTAAAGTCTATGTAGAATATCTTACTACTTGTCACTACGTCCCTCTAAACCTTAGCAATGCCAGAAGGAACAAAGGCTCACTAATAACACAGTCAGTTCCTTACCATCTTCAGCTAATTGTCATTTGGTGTTTCTGTTATGGCAGGTTTTTTAATTTTTATTTTTTTAAAGATTTTTTTCAGTCATTTGTTTATTTGGGATCTGAAATGGGGTGGGGAGAATTTATGCCTCTTTAGGAACAGAGTCACTGCTTGTTCAACGTTAATTAGTATGAAGCCAGTGATCTTTAAGTTGGGGGGTTTTATGCTCATGGTATAGAGATTGTATGCTTAGTTCTTTAAAGAATTAGCATTCCCTTATGTTATAGCCAACTCTTCATCCTGTGGCTTGTGGATTTTTCCAAGTCATTCTCTCCTTCTATCAATTTCATTTATCAAACCGCTTAGTGCTTATAAGGCAGACGATTGGGGAAAGTGCAGCCCAGATTAATCAAATAGGCTGTTTGGCAGCGAATCCTAAGAAACACCATGTCAGGCAGGAAGTTCAGCTCTAGGCACACTTGGGTTTGAGGTCAATGGGGATCTCATCTATCTATGCCAACCCCATTGCCCTCTGCCCTCCCCCCAAGTGCTCTTTGCCCTCACCCAGTAACCTAATTTGCGTTTGAAAAAGAGCAGCAGTTGCAGCAGCACCTTGAATTCCAGCTTTAATCCAGCCTGGAAAGGGGATGGAGAAATAAACAGGTCTCTGCCTGGACCTGGTAGGTGCAGAACCCAGCAGGAGGGCAAGGGACCAGGTCTCCTTCCCTGGCTGAAGGTATTTCTCAGGAGGTCAAAAGCAAGGATCTTGATGAGAGAGAGAGGCAAGGAAAGGGTGAAAGGAAATGAGGCAGAAGAAAGGAGGCTTTCACAAAGGAAGGTTGCTGATTCTGTCTGTGATCAATCATGCCTGACAAAGAGACCCATGACACAGGGCCTTGTTCCTCCCAGAACATCGCCATTCTGCCGTCCAAAGCCTATCAGAAGACGCCGACATTAATTTAAATGAATGTCCCCATTCTTGTGGCAGCTTTTTCTAACGTGGATGGAGTTGGACTGATGGCCGTGATTTTTTCTTCTTCAAATTTTCATGATGTGGTCCTGGGTGGTAGGAACCACCTTCCCAAGAAGCCACACATTTTCCTAGATGCATCTCCAAAAATGTCAACTTCAACTATAAAGCTGAAAAAGACATTTCACATACATAAAATATGTAATTAAAATGATGAATTATTGTAAGATAGAATATTAGCCTTGTGACATTTTAATCTGAACGCGCGAGAGAGGGAGAAAGAAAGTGCAATCTGAAGCGCTCAATTAAATTTAGAATTTCCCCCCCTCCATTGTTATGAATAAATAGAAAAGATTCTGTAGCAGTCTGTGGAATTATTAATTGCAACTAGTGTAGAAGGTGCATGCACCATATCATGAAATGGAATATCATTGTTAGTGACTATATTTCTTGGTAATTAAGGCCCAGACTAATGATGCAAGTTTTCTCCAGCATGATTTTCATCTGATTATGAGGCTGCTTCATTAAGAGCACTCAGCCTAACGAGCTGTAGCTGTAATAAAGTAATTTTCTGTCTTGTGCTCTGATTGATAAAGAGTTTCTATAGCTAAAAGGAATTGAAAATATAATTATAATTAGAAATGGTTGAATAAAGTTATTACAGGATTGCTGAAGGGTAGTGCAATTGACACCATAATGTTTTTTTGGAAGTGAGCATCTTAAAATTAGACTTTATAAAGCAACAAAACTCCTTTGCTAATAACTGGGCCCGAATGTTGCTGCTTCCATAAAACGAACATTTAGATGAAAGGAAAATGAGACTTTCCCACATTGTTCTTGACAAGAGAAACATATGCAAGAGGAATGCCGTTGCCTTTCTTCCCAGCATTCTTCCCTCATGAAGTCAAGCTTATGAACATACTTTTTACTCCATTTGTAATAATTTTCCTTCTGCCATATGTTGGAAAAAGATCTTTTTGATTAAACTGATGTCTTTTTAAGCATACAGTATAATTTTGGAGTTTCTCCTTGCCAATGTGCAAAGAGTTACGCTGTCTTTTTTTATATATATTTATATTTATGAAGCAGCGGATTTCATATAATTTTAAATTGTGTAGAGGTGGGTTTTTTTTCTGTCTTTGTCATGCATTGGTTGATATCAGAATATAACTGGGGAGGACACAAGAGTCCACCCCCTCCCATGGGAAATGCTAATCAACTTTTTATCCTAGAAACCTTATTTCTTTTTATGATGTTCACGTTTATAAACCATGAAAACTCCTTTAGAGCGGTCCTTGGTGTGTATGTCATTGGATATGTCTGCGATATTGACATATAAATCTATGGTGGTGGTTTTATTTAGAATTAGCTGATATACTTTGTGCTCCAAATTAGTTTCACATATTTAATTTAGTCTCTTTTGTCCCATTTTAGCTCCCTGCACTGCATGAAAAACATGCATATACTTTAAAGCTATATGGTTATATAAATCTACTTTATGCAAACTCACCCAGGCATTATTGGGTCTGGACTGAACTGAGGGGTGGATCTTCCTACATCCACACTTTTGACTATTTCAAAGCCACTATTTTATACTAATTCTGACAATTGGAAAGACTTTTAGAATTTCTGAGAATCATTTCTAACATATTATCGGGTAATAAAAGCATGTTATTGGAATACCATTAGCAAGATTAGAGAGGAAAAAAAGAGCAGAATTTTATTGGTTGTTCATTGAAAATGTTAGCTGTGATTAGTTACATAATCCTACATTAACCTGTAAATTAAAATTCCTTGGTGCAATTTGATGGCTGATTTAATTTTGTCTTTCTTTGTTTGCCGCAGGCTAATTCCATTATGAATTCTTTATACAGCCTTTTCCCTCAATGATTAGCAGCTTCTACTCAAATTCTGATTACTATTGTACACTTAGCACTACATAAAGCCGGGGATTAATATTCCCCTGAAGAATTGTTGCTATGGATCTGCTCTATTCCTTCTAAGAGATGTTTCTGCAGCTTCAATTGTCCATAAATTATGATCTCTAGTGAATTATCAGTGGGAGTGAGCTGAGCTTAACAAGCTGAAGAGTGCACTCTAGTTCGGAGAGAGAAAAGGCAAGGGAGAAAGGGATTCTCAATTATTAATTGTGAGGTTGGATCCTTCAGAAGAAGTGCTATTTTCCCCATCTCAATCCTTGTAGACATGTACAAATCAAAATGAGGTTATGGGTTAAAACCGAAGCTTTAGAAATCTTTCAATATTTAGTGATCATGACATGCTGCAGGGGCTAAATTATCTGTAAACAGGAAGAGAAAATACTGGCTCTGCCACCTGGTAACATAGAGTTAGAGGGTGTGTTTTATTTTGAGAAGTGGTGTTGTCTTTTTTTTTCTTTTTCTTTTAATTTTTATTGACTTTATTGGGGTGAAATTGGTTAATAAAATTATATGTTTCAAGTGTACAATTCTATAAGACATTGTCTGTATATTTTATTGTATGTTCAGCACCCAAAGTCGTCTCCTTCCCTCACCATCTATCCCCCCTCTACCCTCCTCACCCCCTTTCCCTCTTGTAATCACCATTCTGTTGTCTGTGAGTTTGTTGTAGTTTTTCCCCCACTTAATCCCTTTACTTTTTCCACCCAGCCCCTAACGCCCCCTCCCAGAAGTGGTATTGTCTTAATTTAGGAAGTGCAATTTCCCCTCTATTTGTTTTAAAACATTGCTGGGAATAACAGAAGACATAAATGGAATTGACTGAAGGAATTTTCAAGATGAGGAAGGATTTTTCTCAAGAAGCTAAGATTTCCAGGTAAAGGTAAAGTGTAGCTTGGGAAGGGTTTCTCAATTTTGCTTCGCTGGGACGAAAAATCAAGGTGGGATAACATTTGAGCACGTTTCCCCTTAGGGTTAACACCACAGGGGACTGTGCTCAGGGCTTATCGGGGTCCGCTGGGATGAACCCCGATACGCAGGCCTCCCAGCAGCCGGCAGCCGGCCTGGGGATTCTCGCCCCTCTGGGCCTCTGCGGCCCTGCTGCGTGTGGCGGTGGCGCTCGCTGGCTCGGGCCCCGGGAGCGAGGTTGGCTGCAGAGCCCTTTGGAGTGGGGCTGAGACCACCATGCTTGATGAATTGCTAGCTTTTACCAACACGTGTTCTAGTCCAAGAGAAATAAACACTTCGGCAATGTACAGTGTAAGATGATTCTCTTTTCTTTCTTCTCCTTTGCCTCTCACTTAATTTTCTTCTTCCCTCTTACCGCCTCTCTCTTCTAATTTTCTCTCTCTCCCCTCGGTTCCCCATCCTTTCTCTGCTTTGTTCTTCACCCCTCCTTTCTGGTTTCTTTTCTACCTCCTCCCCCAGCCACGGATCTCCAAAGGGCTAAAATACAGAGAATATGCCGGCATTTTAAAGTTAAAGCTAAAGGTGCATTTTATTGCTCCTTGGAAGGCAGCTAAGGGTAGAATCTTGGGGGAAGCGAGATAAAATAATGGAGTCTGAGAAATGCACTTAACAGACACAGTGGAAAGAATCTTTTCCAAGAATTATCACTTCCCGGTTTTCCAACTGCAAAGCAACAAATCATGTCCCAGGTCAAGGCAGCTCTGCTCTTAGGGAGGTGGTCCTGTGAATCATCCGGAGGCTGGGGTGTCAAGCTGTACCCAGCAGTTCCTGGAAGTGGGGGAGCAGCGTTCACTTTATCAGTGCCTGGTCCCTGGGCATGGTTCACCCCGGTATAGGGACATGTACACACACACACGCACACATGCAAGTCCCTGCACACTTCACGCAGGACATGAGCTATAGGGATGGCGACAATATAATTCATTATCCAAACTTCAATGCTCCTGAGAGTGAAAAGAATGTTTTTGATAATGAAGACAGGACAACAGGCATACGTGAGACGGTCCCCAGCAAACAGGACGTGTGGTCACCTTAGGTTGGGGGGAAGATTGCAGTCAGGTCCCTAAAGATGAATTCTCCTCTGACAGCCCTGTTTGCCTTTCTTTTCTGCTGCTGGGCACTTGAGCCTCTTTCATACTGAGGAATTTGGCTCCTGTCTTATTAGGAGTCAGAGGCTGGCTTCCACTCTGTGTTTTCTCAGAGCCCTTTTGCACTAGGGCACAGACACGTGACAGGATTTGCACAGCAGACACACCCACAGGGACTCTGGCTGGGGAGCTAGTGATGCGAAGAAGTGGGTCTCCGCAGAGCTGCCTGCAGTTTCCCGGGGATGGTGGTCCCGTCGTGGGATCCAGAGCCCAGGGCAGGGTCTGTGACGCATCCTCTCCTGCTCCAGTCCTCTAGTGAAAATTACTATCTCATCATCAAGGAGTTGCTGTAAGAATTAAATGTGAAACCATTTGAGGGACAGTCAGAGCCTATTGGTCAAAATTCACTGCTCCATTCCACAAACAGGTGCTTGGCCTTGAAATCCAGGCATAGGGGCTGGGCGGCAAGCCAGGAGTGGTCAGAGTGTGCAGAAGCTTACTGGTGGCAGCCTTGTCTTCTCTCTTACCTGAAAAGCCATCTCTGGTCCCTGTGGGCATGCTCACTGCACTAGCAGTGGGGTGGGAACAGGGAGCCAGGGGCTAGCTGGACCACCATCCTTAGAAGGTGCATGCTCTCCAGGGGCACTTAACGCTGTTTCTCAAGAAGGTAGCCAATGGCATTTTAGACAGAAAATTTCTATGTTGTGGGTTATCATTCCTGGTCCCACCCACTAAATGCTTATTGCCTATAGTGCTCTCTCAGTAGCTGTGACTACACAAATCCTCCTCTCCGCCCATTTCCAGGCACCCTTGGAGAGCAGTACAATCCCAGATAAGATCCCTTGAGTTACTGTATTCTTCCTGTCTCAGTGCTCTTCCTAGAACAGTCTTGACCAGCATATCTTTCACCATTTCGCAACATTTTTAGAAATGTTTTGTTTCCTACTGATGTTTTAGTCTCCCTTACAAATTGGCCCTTGCAGAACTTCCCACTCACCCATCCTGCGGTTTAGTCCAGCTCCGCTTGGAACAGGCTCAGGGTAGAGTACCAAAGAAGGTTCATCGAAGACAGATTTTACCTAATGGATCTGGCTAAAGACCCATCTTGAAGCCAAATTTGAAGGAAAAAGTAAATCACCCAATTCTCACTTTATTTGGCTTACAGTCTTGCGCAGTAGCATTCTCGCTTATTGAAGGCGAGTGCTATTTTGGGAGTGATGCCTCCTCCTAGAACTTTCTCCTTCAGAGCCTGGAGTTCAGCCTCCAGGCAGGAATCTGGTCCAGTGGAGGTCCCCGAGGCAATGCCTGCTGTGTGAGGACAGTGCTGGTACAGGAGGAGGCTTATTTTGTGTTAAATAACACCAGGAGTCCTGTTTTACAGGACATTCGCCCACAGGGTTACCTACACCTGCAGGCTTAAGCAGTTGTTTTCCCAAAGCATGTGGCAAATAATACATATCTGATGGTAGATTGATAAAATATTAGAGACGAAAGTAACTGGTTTAGTTACTTCTCTTTTTCTAACTAAGAAAAGGAAGTCAGCAGTGTTGAAATGACTTTGACCAGATCATCATCATCATCATCATAGCAACTCACACATACGATGTGCCAGACACTGTTCTAACATTAAACATCCCAAACACTAGCTCATGTGAGCCTCATGACAGTTAAATTAGCTAGTTAATATCACCGTCATCACTATTTTACAGATGAAGAAACCGAGGCACAAAGAAGTTAAGAAATGGATCTGTACAAATCCTGTAAATGGCCAGTGGCTGAGCCAGGATTTGAACTGTGGCTGTTCAGCTCCAGAGTCTGGGTGGTCCTTGGTCATCATGCTCTGTACTCCAGGAGGTGGGAGAAGCATTTGAAACTTTGTTTGCTCTTAGGTGTGGCGGACCTTCTCTGTCTGCCTCCCTCCCTTTCTCTTTCTCCATCATAGAGAGCGGCCGTCTGTCTGTCTATAAGTTGGCTCCTCTCCGCTGAGACTGCTGCTCGTGTTTGCTGTCCCCGTCTCATGCAGATCCTCGCTCTGACATTTGCATGCCCGCCGCCTCTCAGCTTTTACTCTGCCTTTCTCGCCAAATGCAAATAATGGCTGTTCTTTTGCTCTTCCTTGTTTCTGCTGCAGCAGGACAATGAGGGGAGCACAGATCAGTGTTTCTCAGAGCATGGCTGTGGTGAGCCTTGAAAAGAGGGAGCCCTGGTAACCCAACCAGAGGTAGAGACAATTTCCTTGCTCCATTGATGTCTCTTCCAGGGAAGAGATTCTCAGTAGAGGAGCCAACTCTGGATTCAGAGGAAGCGGTGGCAGTTAAAATGGTGTGTGTGTGTGTGTGTGTGTGTGTGTGTGTGTGTGTGTGAACAGTAGCCTCACAGGGAGGATCCAGAGGTTTCAAGCTAAGTGATTCCCTGAACAAGCGCAGGCAACGCCATTTGAAGCGTGCATTAAACATTTTCCTGCTCTCACATTGGCCAGTGTGAGAGAGTGAATGAAAACTTGAAATGAAAGGGACCCACATTCTGTGGATGCTTTCTCTTGCCTTTTATTTCCTCCCCATTCTAGCCACAGCCTCAGTTTGCTTTTGAGCCAAGGAAGCTGAATAATTTTCCTCTGTCTTTGCCGAAAGACTTGCTGTCCAATTCCACCCAAGTTGATCCGGCTGATTTGCATGAGAGGAAACATAATCTGATGAAGATGTAAATGCACACAATTGTTTTCTTATCTGTAGGCTTTCTGTTTCTTATTTGGAAAGAGTCTGATTTAAATATGCTCATTTGAAGTAACTTACAGGGGCTCACACATTGCCAAGCGATTACATTTAAAGATCTCTTTTGGTTAATTCCGGCTTCCCTTTTATAGCAATTCATCTAGTTATGCTTATGATAAGAACTTTTGAGCATTTATATTAAAAATATTATGAGAGCTAAGATACAAAGATGAGAAATGTGCCCTGCCTTATATGAGCTTACAGTGAGGCATGTTTTAAAATGTATTTTGAAGTCATTCGGAATTTGAAATGAATTTTCCATATAAAAGTTTTGACACATTGCAATTATATAATACCTTATATGGTTTACAAAATATTATCGTAATCCTAGTCAAGAAAACAAAAGCCTCTTTAACTCCTTATGTAGTTGAAACAAGGCAAGGAGAAACCAGTTCTGTTAAAACCCAGAACTCACAATGTTGGGATGGTGGGCTTTTCCTTTGCCTGCTTCACTTGAGAGTGGGATTGCCAAGGTGTCAGGACAAGATCCTGCATGTTGGCTGAGGAACACCAGAGGTCTTCAGTTTCTGTATACTTTTGCACATTGTAGTTGATACCCCTAAATTATCTTTTGTGGGCCAAAGTTAGGTTTTCATACAATGGTCAATAGGATATTTCTAAATTTTGATATTGCCTGCCAACCTCTAATAGTTTGTACAGTGCTTTTAAATCTCTAGTTGTACAATATATTTATCTGTGCGATTATTTAAATATTTTACCTAATTTTCTCCTGATTATTTAAAAAATTAATCTAAACAAGAGAACGAAAATGTTAGTTTGGTGACTGAAAGTGTAGGTTTCATCGAGTGAGTATAAACGTGATGGGCTGGATGATTTTCGGTGTGTTGTAACTGGGGACTCTAGCCCCTGTCATGCTATTAAGTTAGGCAAATGAGTGTTCAATTGTGCAGGAAAGAAGAACATGATGACACAATGTGATAGAAATAGATTGCTCAAGGCTGCGTCTGAAAGACAGAGTATAGGCAGGAATTCTGTAAGCTTATTCTAGCTCTCTGAGAACAGAACCTCCACACAAGTTGAAGGTTTAGCTTGCATACCTTTGACTTTCAAACATACTTCAGACTCATTACCAATGGAATTAAGGGACGCAAGAACTACATGAGGTGGAAGGGATTTTTCTATTTAACTGAAAGAAGTGGATGGTGGCAATGAGGGCAGGAGCCTTTGGCTGCAGAACAGTAGCAGAGCAAGGCAAGGGGATAAAAGAAAGGAGAGGTACAAGTCAGCCACAGTAGCATAGAGGGGACAGTTTTAGAGGGCATGAGAGGTTGGGGGAAAGGAGAAGGTGAGCCTCTTGCTGAGGGTGACACTTCTACAAGTAGGAAACATTAGAAAGTCATGCAGACTATTTTATATCCTGTAAGCAATGGAAGGACAAAGTGCTCCGCTCAGGGAGAGATGAGATCATGCCTGATGGTGGGTCAGGGAAGGCTTCAGGGTGGGTGTGACATTTGAGCAGAGTCTAGAAGAATGCATGCGATTTGGGGAAAGGATATGAGGACAAAATGGGATGGGATGAATGACGAGAACACAAGTGCAGACCAGGCAATGTAAGCACGTGTTTGTGGAACAGGTAGTGGGGGACAATTTTAGATTGCTTTAAGAGTCATTGAGGAGAGTAGAGAATGATTAAGCTGGCAGGCTGGGTTTTGGCCACATCAAAGAGGTTCTGGAATTCCGAGCTAAACTCTGATTTAGATTTAATTTGTTAGCCACTTAATCTGGTGGTGGGGAACCTGGGAGTTAGGAGGAAGGAAAAGCAGTTATAAAGCTCTTACAATATTTTAGATGAGAATTCTGAGAGCCTAAAGCGGAGAGGTACAAATGGGAATAGGAGGCAGTGGTGGATTCAAGAGTTAGAATAGGTGTGATTGGCATGATTGGATTGTAAAGGGAGAGAGAAGAGGAGGAGTAAAGAATGATTGAACAGTCAGGGCAGGCATGGATCAGCAGTTGAGCATCAACTTAGGATCCAGGAGATCGGGGTTCGATTCCCAGTCAGAGGCCTGCAGGAGGCAGCTGATCGGTGACGACTCTCTCATTATTGATGTTTCCATCTCCCTTCCTCTCTCTGAAATCAATATATATATATATATATATATATATATATATTTTAAAGGAATGATTAAATGAATGGAAGATCAGTAGTGTTATAATAGAAATAGTTAGGAGAAAAATAGTGGGAGAAAGGAACAAGAGAAATGTTAAAGATGTTGATTTGAGATGCCCACAGAATATCCTGACAGGATCCCCTGGAGTGTTTGGTAGAACTGGAGGCATGGAACTTGGAAGTAATTTCTTGGAGGTAATGGCAAAGGTAATGGGGATGAATGAGATTTCCAGTGAGAATACTGAGGGCAGAAGGTCAAGGCCAGTGGTTCAGAATGGTAGGAATTTGCGCCTTTAGGGTTTGGAAGAGGAAGTGAACCAATGAGGAGAAAGGCAGGAGAACCGAGTACAGTGTAAAGGATGACAAGGAAATAGTGAGCTTCAAGGAGGAAATGGTGAGCAATAGGAGCAAGCGATGGAAGTGCTTGAGGATGTAGCTATTAGAGGTCACCAGAGACTCTTAAGTGAGCAGGTCCATTTATAGCATGCTATGATAGCTCCTGTCATATTAATGTGAATGTCTCCTTGTGCAGGAGGGAAGGGAGTTAGAGGGTTGCAGAGGAGAACGGGGCTGTAAGTGGAAGGAAGTTCAGAAGAGCCATGCGGGGAGATTCATCAGTAGTAAGGAGCCAGCTAAAGTGAAACAGCATTGAAAGTTAAATCCAACCAGCATAATTTGAGAATTGTCTTAGATGAAAGCAGATGGTGAATATCCCCAAGGGTTGGAGAGTGGCAAGGCAGTTTCAGCTGGAGACCATGGAGCTGAGGGACTCTATGGTCTTGCAAAGAAGGAGGCTGGAATGCCTGGCATAAAGTCTGGACTGGGCAGTAGGAGGAATGGTAGGTTGGGAGGCATGAAGCCCTGGTCTAGAAGAGCGGAGAGAGTGTGAATTGTTGGCTGGCATAAGAACATACAATATATTTAGTAGGAGTGAACATGTGGGGAAGCAAGGGCTGTTGGGGGAGGGAATTTCAGGGGTTTGGGCTTTTTAGCTGGGGTAGTTTCCAGTATTGTGTGTGATATCTGAGGGCATGGCTGAGAAGATATTGAGATAAAATGGGGATGAAGATTCTGAAGTTCCACAGGTATGAGTGGTGGTAAGTCAGTGCTGAGAGGATCATCAGTATGGATTCTGAACTCACCAGAGTTAAAGGCAAGGGGGCAGAAAAAGAAGGGAAGAAACTACTATTTGTTGAGTGCCTACTTTGTGCCAGGCAAAAGTTTTCCACATCTGTTATACCATTTAATCCTCACAACAGCCTTGAAATGGTAGCCCTCTAAACTTTATAGATGAGAAGCTGAAGCTTCTCAAGGTGGCCCAAGGTCTCCCAGGTAGCATGTGCTGGGGACAGGCTGTGAATATGAGTTGTATCCCAAGCCTGCGCTCCTCTGTGAGAAAAACCATAAGCCAAAAGTTGATGTCATCAAAGCAGGATCTCCTGAGGGTTAATAGACAGCAGTGATCAAAATAAGGATAGTTTGGTATAAATAGGAAGCATGGATTTTAAGAGGAGATAAATTGTTTGGTGGGTGCTTTGGAAGAGAGGTCTGGAAATGGAAATGCAAAGCTAGTGGTACGTCAAATGGCAATATTGCAGGTGTGAGAAGGGGTGGACTTTGAGGGACTATTGGGGGAAGTGAAGATCCAATTAGAGAGCCGTGGATATATTGTAATGGTTTAAGCTTATCCCAAGAGGAGCATTGCCTCCTTATTGCCTTCGAGCCAATACAAATATGACAATTGTTTTCACCCTCTCCATTTCTGTTCTCATGTCTGCCAGGATCAATACTTAAGGATGGGCTCTTCTCTAAGAGCTGTGATCGAGCTTGGTAAATATTTCAGGAGCAATTCTAACGGATTCTTTGGAATCCTGAAACATTTATTTAAAATAAGAAATGTGAAGTGATAGCTATTGCTTCTCTCAACAGAGAGAATGTGTTTTGAATTTTGTAGAAAAGAGACTAAATTCCTCACCCCCTTTTCACTTGTGGTAGGCCAGTTTAAAGGTAACAGTTGGTGCAGTGGTTTCTGAAGATAACTGTATTTGTACTATTTTGTTTTCCAGGTTCCCTGACTAAAATCCATTTGCTTTCTAAGCTGAGCATATTTAATTATGAACTCTAAAAACAGCTGATGGGACATTATGAAGACTTTTAATGGGCCTTGGCACTATGAATGGAGTTATTTTCTGATCATGAAGAAGTAGTTGATATCAGCAAGTGATTAGCAGGCTCCTTGACGTGATGTTTTCTGGTTTCTAGAGGGCTATTTCCATGACACTGAAGCCTATAAGGACCAGATGAGGCCAGGCTCAGTCAAATATTATAAAAGAGTTCAGCCATTATTCAAAATTGAGCTTGATATAAGTTAGGTTTCTTTTGTTCTTAATGAATTTCTCCTTATGTAATAAATTTTTAAACAGAGTGGGTTCTACTTTGAAAAGTTTTCCTCTTTTCCTCCTTGGGAGAAATTTCTTTGATTTTATAGTTATTGAACTTAGAACTTCCTGGCACACTGAAATCCATTCATTTTAGGATTTATTCTGGTGAAATTTTGATCATGTTTCCTTGTTACATAAAAATGTTCTAGATACACTAGAGTTAAATAAAATCATTGTTCCTGTCTTTGAGTAGGTGTCTACTGTTTTTCTGGTACTTAGCTGGGATATGACACCAAGAAGAGTTATTTTCCCCTGCCCTCATCTGCTGTGTGGTCTTGGGTGAAAAGAGCCACTCATCTGTTCAGAAAATATTTATTGAGTGCCCGATGGGTCAGGTACAGTTCTGGGGCCTGGAATCACAGTTGGTGACAAGACAGAAGTCCTTGCCCATGAGTTTCTGGTGGAGAGACAGACAATAAATAAATAACCAACTAACTCTATAAACTGCAATGTCAGGGGGTAGTAAGCAGTAAAAAGGAAAGCAGGGAAAGGTGATAGAGAGGGAGAGGAGTGATCATTTTTGTAGTGAGATCAGGGATGACCTCTCTGAGGAGATGATGTTGGAGCTGAGATGGCAGTTAATGGGCTGGGGAAATTTGGCATTAGCGCTTGCTTTTTAATGCACAAAGTGTTTTAACATGTCATTCAATTCTCACACAACAGCCCTGTGAAGAGATGTTGATATTCCCACTTTCAGATAAAGCAACAGAGTGCAGGCTGTTAAATGAATAGGTAGAGTGCTCAGAGCTGTGTCTTGCTTGACTCAGTCGAAGTGGAGTGTCTCACTCCCACACAACACATCAGAGCTGCCGGTAAATATGCACCAGTGCACCCAGGAGAGATGCCAGGATGGGTGTAAATCCACACAGAGAAGTTACTAAATGTTGAGGGGGAATGCTGGGAAGGATGGGCCCTCAGAAGTGTCCACCTGGAGAAAAGGTGGGTGCAGTTGGCTGCCTCAGGTCCAGCCAACTTAGAATGAGCTAAGGCCTCAGATGACCAATTTCTGACCTTGACCTTGAGATGTCCCCAAAAGCCTTTATTTGAAGGTATTTTTTTAAAAATCTGGAATCTGCATTCATTTAAAATGATATTCACCACCCCTCCCCACCAAGTCACGCCTCAAGAGTTTAAGAAATGCTGTGAAGTAACTGACAGTAAGCACAATGCACCACGTGCCTTTTTGTTCTTTCCTTTCCATTTCAGAGAGTTCAGGCTTTTTGTAGCTCCCTCTGGTAACAAAACATCTAAACATGTTCAAAACACTGTTGTTATCTTTCACTTTACCCTTGAGCAATGCAAAGAAAATCCTCTGAACTGGCAGATGTCATTTTGCTAACACTCTCTCGTACATCATAGCTGTGCTTCTCCTAGGAAACCTCCCTTTTTCTCATTGTGAGGATATTTTCTGGCTGGTATTTGGGGAAGTACATGGTTTGACTTCCTTTTTAAATTTCATTCCAGCCCTATCCGTTGCATCTTTAAATAAGCACTGTTGAGCAGATGCTTCATTTCCACTTGTTTCTGGCTTTGTAGAGGATCTAGATTGTCAAGGCAAATATGTGGTACATGTGCCATCACTGTCCCTTTCCTAAACCACAACAGATGCCAATAATTGGACCTGGAATTTTTATTTTTTAAATCCTCACCTGAGGATATTTTTTCCATTGTTTTTCAGAGGGGTGGGGGAGAGAGAGACATCAGTGTGAGACAGACAAATCGATTGGTTGCCTCCTACAGAAGCCCTGACCAGGGCTGGGGATCAAGCCTGCAACTGAGGTACATGCCCTTGGCTGGAATTGAACCTGGGACCCTTCAGTCCACAGGCCGACACTCTAGCTGAACCAACCAGCTAGGGCTGGACCTGGCGTTTTTTTTCTTCATGTTACATCTGGACATGGCCCCAGGGTCCCTCTCAATTCATGGCTGCCACTGCTGACTACTGGAGTTGACCCATGGATACCACCTCCTTGTCATCTCCAACTAATGAATAATTTCCTGCTGACACTTGCCTTTACTGTGCCCACCATAAACATTAAAATAATTTAAAATGCTCTTATTTTACTCTTCATATTAGCATGACATATAACAGGAACATAAGAGAATACAGTAGTCCCCCATTATCTGAGAGAGATATGTTCCAAGGCCCCCAGTGGATGCCTGAAACCCGGATAATACCAAACCTTAGATATACTATGTTTTTCCTAGACATGCATACCTATGATAAAGTTTAATTTATAAATTAGGCACAGTAATAGATTAACAACAGAAACTGATAAAAAAAAAAATAGAACAATTATGTCCTGGATGGTATGGTTCAGTTGGTAGACCATCATCCCATGTACCCAGAGGTCACTGGTTCAATTCCCAGTCAGGGCACATGCTGGGGTTGTGGTTCTATCTCCAGTAGGGGGCATGCAAGAGGCAGCCTATCAGTGCTTCTCCCATTGATGTTTCTATCTCTCCCTCCCTCTCCCTTTTTCTCTCTCTAAAAATCGATAAAAACATATTTGAAAAGAAAAAATAGAACAGTTATAACAATATACTGTAATAAAAGTTATATGAATGCCTGGCCAGAGCTGCTCAGTTGGTTGAGTGTCGTCCCAAGTACTGAAAGTTTGCTGGTTCAATTCCTGGTCAGGGCATGTATGGAAGGCAACTGATCAATGTTTCTCTCTTAAATCAGTATTTCTCCCTCTCTTCCTCTCTCTAAGCATGTCCTCAGGTGAGGATTTAAAAAAAAAAAAAGTTATATGAATGTGGTGTCTCTCAAAATATCTTGTACTGTACTCACCTTTCTTCTTGTGATGATGTGAGATGATAAAATGCCTTTGGGGTGAGATGTGTTTGCAGTATGAGGTTTGACAGCAGAACTAGCATGAATTTTCTATTTCCTTCTCCATGATTTCATGGATAGAAGGTTTATTCTTACCATAGATCTTAGCAACCTCTGCCTATGACTTTTTTCCTTTCCTTATTAAGCTGAGAACTTTCAACTTTTCAATAAAGAAGCGCTTTGCACCTTCTCTTTGGCATATCTAAGTTGCCAGCATCACTACTTTTATGCCTTGGGCACTATTAAGTAAAATAAGTGTTATGTGAAACAAGCACTTCAATATAGTTGATGGCTACTAAGTGACCAACAGGCTGGGAGTGTATACAGCATGGACATGCTGGACA